>NC_142287.1:15122057-15446136 GCF_965620075.1 Prunus avium
AGGTAGAACTAGAGGGAGGGCCGAAGAGCCCGGAGCTGTAGAGCCTACTCCTGAGATTCATGAGGAGTTTGAGAATGAGATTGTGGAAGAAGTTCATGCTGGTGCTCAAAATGTGCCCAATGTGCAAATGGATGATTGTACAGCTGATCTATTTGCAAAGTTCTTGCAGGCAAACGAGCATGGGGTTCCTCAACCACCACCGGTGCCACCCACAGATCCCTTTAGAATATCCCTATTGATTCGTGACCTCAAGAAACTAGAAGTTAAACCTTTTGAGGGTAAAGTCGATCACATGAAGGCGGACAGGTGGATACGAAATCTTGAGAACTACTTCAAGATTTTGGGTATGACCATTGTTGAAAAGAGGAGCGCAGCTTCCTTTTACTTACATGATGAGGCACGAGTGTGGTGGGAGGCGGTGGAAAGATCACAGAATGTGGACCAAATGGACTGGGAAGGGGTTTTGGCACTTTTTTACAAGAATTACTTCCCTGCTACTATAAAGGAGGAATTACAAGTGGAGTTCCTAAACTTGACACAAAGGTCCCTAACTGTGAGGGAGTATGAGGCATGGTTCGCTGAGTTGTCTCATTTTGCTGACCCTATGAGTGAGTTGCAACAAAACCAGAAGTTTCAAAGGTTTAAATGTTTATGTCAAAAAGATGGTGATTGGTTTCCGCCATACGAAAGTTGTGGATGTGGTGGAGTGCGCAGCGTCTATTAAAGCAAACAATAATGAGTTTAAGAAGAGTCTGGATGTCAAGAGAGACGTCAAGGGGAACGGAAAGGCGCTAGCATGAAGTAGCACTACTAGGAATCAGGAGGTTGGTAAGAAGCAAAGAACTGGGTAATAGACTGTGACAAAAAATGATGCACATGCTAAGCAAGTTGGGTCTATTAGGTGTTATAACTGCAATGATGTGGGCCATCTCACTACAAAAAAAAATAAGGTCATTACCAACCAAAGTTTTCCAACAGTCCCAAACATCTGTCGCAAAAAATGTTTTTTGGGTTCAAAATATGTTGTCCGCTGGAAATATGTCACGGGCCTGAAATTTATTTCTGACAAACGAAATGCTCTCGGAAAAGGTTTGTATGGTCATCGAAAATGTCATTTATAGTAGGAAGCTTTGGCGCCAACTTTATTCATGACCAGACGTACGTTTGTCAGAAATAGGATGATTATTTCCAAGAGGCTTCTCATTCCTTTGAAATTATTTGACTATTTCCGAGGGGATTCTCATTCCATCGGAATTGTTTGACTAGCCAAGGGGCTTCTCCTTTCGTCCAAATTGTTTTACTATTTTCGAGGAGAAATATGTCCTCTCGGAAAAGTTTGAAGGTCAATTTCCCATTAAAATAAGTAAAAACAATTTGATTGATAATAACAAATCACACTCCAAAATAGATAACTATAAATAGCCAATCCAAAAAAAATAGATAATCACAATTACATGACAACTCATCTCACAGTTGTAAGTTGAATCACATCCCTTCTTCAATCAATTTCATTGTCTTCAACATCATTTTGGAGATATATTTCACAAAAGGAAAAATAATTGAATTCCTTAACATGGTGATATGGGAAACAAGACCATTGACTCCATGAATTTGGATTCAATTGGCCTAATTCGAATTTGGATTGTAAACGAATTGGATTTGGATTACACTGGCCTAAAATGCAAATACCATATCGACTTTGGATTCGAATTATCATATTTAACACATCAATGGTTTCTTTAGATTTTCAAATACTCTTGCTCACAAGTTCTTCCAATTAATAAAGAGACCAAATTATCAAAAAGTTTGATTTCCCTCATCATCATATCAGAAGAATTAAGTTAAATTAGTAATGTAAACAAATTGGATTTGGATTACATTGGCCTAAAATGCAATACCATATCGAATTTGGATTCGAATTATCATATTTAACACGTCAATGGTTTCTTTAGATTTTCAAATACTCTTGCTCACAAGTTATTCCGATAGATAAAGATATCAAATTATCAAATAACATAAAAAAGTTTGACTTCCTTCATCATCATATCGGAAGAATTCAGTGAAATTGCTAATGTAAACGAATTGGATTTGGATTACATTGGCCTAAAATGCAACATCATATCGAATTTGGATTGTATTCGAAATTTCAAATGCTCTTTGACACTTAATATAAAGTAGAATTCGTAGATATTGAAGCTACCCTACACAAATTGAAGTATCAAAAGTTTTTTCGTTTGGAAAAAAACAAAACAAAAAAAGCCATTTCTTATATTTTCTTAAATTAATTTATTTATATAACAAAATATATTAAACAAATCATCAATTAAACTCCCGCTTGTCCAAAAAAAGTGGGGAAAAGCCCAAATTAATTATTTCTTTTGCAACTCAAGCCTCTTTTTTAATTTGGGTTTTTTGCTAACCCTAACAGTCCATATATGTATCAGTTTGCAATAGTAGCCACAAAAGAGAAAAAAATCCTTCATACGTTTTCTCTGCAGCAATATCAAAGAAGCCATACAGATAACCTACTACAAAGAAGCCAATAGCCTACTTTGGATTATCTGTATGCTTTGGATTGTGTTTGGTATATATTTAAAAAATCTGTTGCCAGCAATATCAACATGACCAAAGAAGCCACATGGCTGCTGCCATATTCATTCCCTTCTTCTCAATTTTTTAGTTTAACTGTAAATGTCTAGGCATGTATTGTTATAGATATAGCAATATTGGAATGCATTAATATGATACGGAAATCAGCAGTACCATGCGAATATTCCCGTGGGAGGAAATTGGCTCCCACACTAATACCCATGTATTGTTATAGATATAGAAAACGCCCCATTATCAGTTGCCTTTGCTAGAAGAAAATCAGATATTATGTGGGCTAGTCCTGGAACATCTGTGTTTGAGCTTTGAGGGTTTGATTGTAGAGTTGACACAGACCTTTAGATCTCCTCATACGCAAGAAGTCTTAAACTGCTATTTCTCTTAAGGGACTTTAGTTTTATGGCTGCTATTTCATGTGAAACTTTTTATTCTTTTTCTTTTTTAGATGGATTATTATTTTTAAGTACTATTTCTGATTTATGTTTGTTTTTAATTATGAAATGGGTTATTTTGTGATTGTAAATGGCAGGCATGGCAAAAAAGAGAAAGAGCAATAATAGAGCATCACATGATCGCGAAATGCAAGAGACAAATCAAACATGTATGAGTTATTTGCGTGTTATTATTGATCAAATTCTTGTTTCTATTATTTTTTATAGTTGTATTTCTATTATATGAATTTCCAAATTTTCAATTATGTTTTGTGTTTGTGTTTCTCTTACAAATGATAGCCATGGCAAGAAAGGGAAAAAGTGAAGACAGAGCATCAGGCAATGCACATCCTCAGTCATCTAGACTCTCCTCAAACCGCCATATTTCCAATGAGTCATCACATGATAACGAAATGCAAGAAACATGTATGATTTATTTTCCATATCATTATAAAGTTAAATTCTTTTTTTGAATTTTCTTTGGTATATATATATTTCAATTTTATGATTAGTTCTCAATTAATTTCCAATTTTTTGTTGTCTGTGTATTTCTATTATAAATTGTAGCCAAGGCAAGAAAGAGAAAGAGTCAGAATAGAGCATCCAACATTACACATCCTCAGTCATCTATACCTTCCTTAGACCAACATGATGACTTCATTGAGCCATCACATGATAAAGAAATGGAAGACATGCCTCTTGAAATTGAACCATCAAATGGAGAAGGTAATTTTTTTTTTTATATATATGAGGTTTAAAATATATAAACACACATCTTTAAATATCTGTACTTTTTTTTTTTTTAAGGTTCAACTGTTGGAATCAGAAAAGGTAGAGGGAAGGCTAAGGGTAAAGATGGAAATAGCACTCTAATTGTAATACATAGAGGAAGGTAATGTATAAGGCCTGCAAAATTAGCCCTTTCTTGCCTAGATTCATTTTTATTTATTTATTTAAATTTGGTTTAAATTTTCAGGATTATAACCACTGGAGCTGTGCAAACTATAGGAGTGCTTTTTTATCAGGCTATCGATGAAGCATGGCCAACATTTAAAAATTTCCATAAACTCAAATGGATTTACTATATGATCGCTTTAATGGAACATGATATACACACACATGCTCAGAAGAAGAGATGAGGGATGCATTCGAACTACATATTAAATTGTGATATTCCGATTGGATGTCCGTATTGAGAAATAGCGTTTTTAAGGAGTACAAGACTACTGGTGATAGATGTGTCATTGCCCATTAGGGATATCTCAAGATGTTTGGTATAAACTAGTTGACCGTTGGTTGCAGCCTACATGGCAGGTAAAAACTCAATTTAAAATAATATTGTTATGATTGGCTAGTGTATGCGTTGGTTTATTTATAGATGCCTTATATGGGTTCACTAAGTTGATATTAGGCTATGATTTACCTTTTTTCATGCAGGATAAAAGTAAAATAAACAAGTCTAAAAGGGCATAATCCACAATTGTGCATACCATAAGTTCTGTTTCTTTTGTGGTTATTTCCAAATTTGGTCCTAACAAACTTCATTGTTTAAAGGGGCTCTTAGATATGGGTCCAATTTCAAGAATACAATTTGATTGCAGGACAGTAAGTGTTACCTATTAATCCCTGTCCTAAAGCCCAGTCGTGCAGCCACCTAAGCAAATAATGTGGCCACAAATTTTAATTTATTTACAACTACCGCCATTATATACAAAAGGAAATAAATGGAGGTTTAGCCAAATCGCATATATCAGATCCCCCAAATCGCAGAAAACCCAAAAGTCATGCTCTGTCTTTGCCAATTTTCACTGATTTTTTGGTTCCGTAATGGGAAGATTTGTGGGTTCCATCTAATAATTCACGATTACATATGGAATAACTCGAATATTTTGGTGTATCAGAAACTGTGGCGTGAACTAAAATATCTGAATCCCAAGTAAATTCTCTCATTCTCTGGTTCTTTCATCCTTTTCTGTTATGCTTTGTTCCTGATGCTTTCCGAGTGAAGGGTTTTGCTGGAAATTTGTTCTGGCATAACCAACTTTATTGGCTGGCTTATGAATCTGTAATAGAGAAATATCATAACTGGGTTTAATCATCAACTACAACCTGTTGTATAGGTAATTTCAGAAAGTGTTTCTATGCTATAGGTACTATGTGGTAAAATCGTAAACATCCTGTATTTTGGTTAGTCTCCATTTGTTTTAGTTGCCTGTTGCCTTTGGATTGTTGCCTTCAGTACTCTTTTAATTGATTTTTGGAATACTTGCCAATCTTGGGCTGAAACAGGGAGCACAACATCTTGTTCAAGCTTTTGTGCAGTGTATTTAACATATTTGCTACAGCTTGCCTCATTGAATGCATTTAGCAGCTTGTTATGAAAATTTTGGCTTATGAATCTGTAACCAAGAATCTCCCAATGTATCCCCAAGCTGTAATAGAGAAATATCATGTCTATAATCTATAATTAAACCCTTCTGGCTTATGAATCTGTAATAGAGAAATAGCATGTTTATTCATTAGATAAAGCACTCATCCATAAGAGCATATAATGAAGTGTTTGAAACTTTTGGTCATAAAGGTTATGCATGTACTCTAGTTTTTCAACCAAAATCTGTCAATGGTAACAACTATCAGTTTGTGATTCGATATGGCACTTCACGTAGGCCTAACCTACAGTAACCCCTTGAGTGTGTACCTATGGCACAGGCCTAACCTAACCTACAGTAACCCATTGTGTCATGTATTATGCTTCTAATTTTGAGTCAATTACTTGTATATATCTTGGGCACAGGTATTTGGTCTTGTTATTTTTAATTTTTTTTGTTTGACTTTAAACAGGGATGGACGGGTCGATAGTTGGGTAGATGCCGGTTTGGTTTGAAAACTTATTCAGTACTGATTTTCAAGGATACCAAGTACGTGGACTTATGCAGCCAAATTTGCTCTCGATTTAAAGAGCTGAATTCATGCGAAATTGAGATGACATACGCAATTGGAAACCACTCAACATGTTTACTACAAGATGACATGGATGTTCGTGTTTTGCACATGTCTATATCCAATGAAAACAAGAATTTGGTGGATATCGATATTGTTAGAGGTGGAGGTACATTGTTTGGCAAAGGTGTGGAGGATGATATTGATTCATCAGACAATGAAGACAGTAACTCAACTGATGAGAATGAATGTCTGGGTAAGTATGCAGCCAACAAATCAAAACTTTATTTGTCTCATGAGTGGAAAACATTTATCAGTGAAGTTGGGCAAAAATATGAAGGAGGGGTAATTGAGTTTAGAATCAAATTGTGCAAATATGCCTTTGAGAAGGGGTTTAAGTTTGTATATGTGAAAAATGATTTGAAGCGTGTTACAGCAGAATGTGTGAATAAGCAAAGTGAAGGTTTCCCCTGGCGCGTGCATGCAACTTTAAATTCCGCGAATGGGTTTTTCTACATTAAAGATTTGAAAAATGAACACACATGCAGGGGCAGGGTTCAGTCCCATAAAAAAGTTTTTATGGGTTCGAAAATTGTGTCTTCAGTCGTAGCAGATCTGCTTCGAACCAAACCACTCATTAAACCAGCTGATATCATCACAGATTTCAAGCAAAATTATGGGTTGGACATCTCCTATTATAATGCTTGGTATGGTAAGGAGTTGGCCAAAAAAGAAATCCATGGTGATGAAGCTTTGGCTTACACTCAATTGGTGTGGTATATTGACGCTTTGTTGAAAACAAATCTGGGGTCCCATTGTTACCTAGAGTGTGATGTGAAATCATCATGTTTTGAGCGCATATTCATATCATATCATGCCTCAATTGAAGGGTTCAAATTCTGCAGACCATTTCTTTGTCTTGATGGTACTTTTGTGAAAAACAAATACAAAGGGCACCTCCTGGCAGCTACAGGGAAAAATGGTAACCAAGGTATGAAAGTTTTACAAATTGAGGCATGTTTCTTCTTTCTTTTCCTGTATTTGTGATATGTACATTTGTATTCAATTGGTACAGGATTTTTCCCACTTGCTTTTGCCATTGTGGACTCTGAAAATGAGGCAAATTGGACATGGTTTCTTGAAAACCTATCAGAGGTATTGACTGACCAAGGTCGTAATATTACATTTATTTTTGATCGTTGCAAAGGCCTTATCGAAGCTGTATCCAATGTTTTTCCGGAGTCAAATCATTTCTTCTGTCTACACCATTTGAAACATAATGTTCTAGCCAGATATCCTTCTTCAATGGGCAAACTCTATCAAGATTGGATCGTTTGGTGCTTTTCAAGTTGTGCATATGCGCCTACGGAAGGAGCATTTGAACACCACGTGAAGAAACTGAAAAAAGATGGTGGTGATACCATTTTGGAATTTCTGGATACTATACCCAAAGAGAATTGGTCAAATGTTTTTTTCCCAGGTAAACACAATATTTATATGTCAGTTTAATCATTTTGTGTTTAAACATTAGTTTTGCAAATACTTTATGTAGAATCTAATAATCTTACTTCTATATAGGTAAGAAATATGGTGAGATGTGTTCAAATTTGGTTGAGTGTTTTAACTCATGGATTTTAGTTGAGCGTGAGTTACCTATTTATCAATTACTTGATCGATTGTGGACAAAAATGATGGTCAAATATGCTGCTAGGCGTCGTGCAGTTGAAAAATGGACTACATATCTATGCCCAAAGGTGGAAAAGCAGTTGCAGAAGTCTATAGAAACTGGAAGACATTGGGATGTTAACCGTTCAAGTGATAATTTGTTTGAGGTTCAGGCTGGGTATTCCTTTGCTATTGATCTTCACCAACACACATGTTCATGTTGTCAATGGCAGATTAAAGGTTTCCCGTGTGACCATGCTATTACAGCCATCCTTGCTGATCATGGTGATCCGTACGAGTACATTGAACCTTACTTTACTACGGATTACTACAGAAGTTGTTATGGCATCCCAATTGCACCTGTTCCTGATATTGAGAAAGAGGCACCAGAGGGACTCGAAGACTTTAGAGTGAAACCTCCTCTAACTAGAAAACCACCTGGTAGACCTCGAACCAAGAGGATTAAATCTAGAGGGGAGGAAAAAAAATGCTACAAATGCAGTAGGTGTGGTCAAGGTGGCCAGCACAACTGGAGGACTTGCAATGCTCAAATATGAGTCTATTGTCAACTTATTATTCCTTATTTTATGTTTTGGCATAACGACATTTGTTTGCTTTGTTAATTGGATGTTGTTGGAACAAGTTTCATTTTAAAATTTGAAATTACATTGGATCTTATTTGGTGGTGATTTGGATGCGAGAATCCCCTGTGATTTGGGGTTTTAGTGGAGTTCATTGTGGATTGTGGTTCTACATATCATAGAAGGGTGTAGGCTTTTACATTTTAGAGTATGATTTTAGGTTTTGGACATTTTAGCCGAGTCCAGCAGCTATGGGTATTACATAAAAGTCACATTTCTGTTATTTTGCATCTCTAGTAGCATAAGTCGTATGCTACAGGTAACATTTAGCAGTGTACCTACGGCACAGGTAACATCTGACAGTTACCTATATCGCTGGTATTTTACACAACAACTTGATATGGAACCTACCCTACAGGTAAAATCCCATCATGTACCTACAACACAGGTTTGAAACATTGATTAGGATTATCTTCTCAGAAGTTTGATGAGTCCAAAGTTTTCGTGTTTATTTTTGTTTTTTGGGTAAAATGAAATCTTATGCTTACAGTTGTAAGAAACATTTTCAGTTTTATGGTAAAACGAATTTTGAAAAAATGGCAAAAAGAAAGCTTAAACACAATATGACAGAAGCAATATAATAGACTGCTACTCTTTTATTCATGTAGTAGTAGTGAGTAAGTATGCAATGACAATGTTAATGCACATGTGCTACTGTAGTACCAAAAGTTTGTCACGGATAGTGTGGTCTGAAAGATGGTACACTTTATGTTTCATATGCTAATTTTAGATGTACAAGAACACCTTCACGACCAATATCTCTTTATTGTACAGCTGCAATCCAAATTTCAGGTAAATTTAGGCTTGCAGGAACAAATAATTGACTATTAATTTTTGTAAAATGATGTGTTAGATAGAGTCGGTTACCATATTATGTTTTCATATAATTTGAGGCAAGACATTTAGTTTTCCCTGATAATTATGAATGAGTAAGATATCTACCTTAAGTGGATATTGCTATGGCTGTTTCCTTTTCATGGCAGGGCTAGAATCAGTTGCTGTAGTGATCCTATTATGGCGACTAATGGAGAACCTAGCCTACAGGTTACCTACGAAAGTGTACCTATGACACAGGTACCTGATAAATTGCTTGGGATTATCATCTCAAAAGTTTGGCATATGCCTGTTACATAGGTATTGTGTCAGCGATTACCTGTATGATAGAAGCTTACCTATATGATAGGTTGTAAACCCAGAACAATAGTGAGAGTATAAATGTTGGACAGCGTGCAACTGAATAGGTTAAGTCTGTCTATATATGAGCAAAAATTCTCCAATAAATAGTAGCAAAATCTAACAAAAACATTCTCCATACTCCAACAAATGAAAATGAAAATCATTAAAAATGATCAAACATGAGAAATATATAGTACGCATTCCTGACATCCATTAAATGGAAAACAATAATAAATGGAAAACAACAATAAAACAGAAAGCAAGCTAGTTTATCCTGTACGCATCGCAACATCCATCTTCATCATTTATGAACTTCCCAAGCACATGTGCTCTCATATTCTTCATTGCTCCAGTAGGGAATACGTTCTCCAATGCCTTTCCTTCATATAGCGTTTTGATCATGTACATCACAGCAACCCCAGCATCAGCACTACAACATGTTAAAGCAAGCAGTTTAAACAGACAATCTTTTCAATGTAATAATTCCAAAAATCCCAAAAACTATTTACAAACCTGAGAGGATTTTGTTGTGGGCATTCTATATTTGACCTCATAGGATAATCAACACAATTCTCCATCAACCATGTAAGCAGTTCCTGATCATCTTTTGTAAGGTTGCACTGTTGTGTTACGACTTCACCCCTCCTCATAACATGTTTCCATATCTCATTTTTTTCCAAAATTGTATGAACACTACTTTTGGTGAACTGAAAGTGGTTGGTAATTTTAGCTTGCTACAAATGTGACAAATATTGTTGTTACTATATTTTAAAGTAGTAACTGTATATAAGTAAAGGAGCATCGGGTAAAAGGTACTTACAAATTTTAATGCATCATCCAAGTAAGGGTCAGCAGTTGTGCTATCATTTGGATGTAAATTATTGTAGTAGTCCCACCAGCCACTTTGTTTGTTCAAGACTAACAATGTAAAATGTTCCTCTTTGACATGAATAATTGGAAGAAACAGTAAATCGTTGTCTCGCAAATTCTTCAAAACCACTTCAACATACACTACAACTTTTCCAACTTCATCCCTACATTTCATAAGTTCCTAGGAAATGAAGAAGATTAGATAATAATCAATCCATAGCCTGCAAAGAAGACCGACAACGTCTATATTTCATTGGACTTATAGAAAACATACTCTATGCTACAAAAATCAATGAAAATACCTCTCATACAAGCAAGGTAACAAAGAAATAAAAAATTAAAAAATAATGCAAAGAACCAGGAAGGTAACAAAGAAATACACGAGATTAATAGGTAATGGACATATATATATATATATACTCACAGGTAAAAAAACATGTGCTATTGGTACCACTTTCAAATATTACGTACGACCATAAGAGAATGCGTTAGTAATTGAACATACCCAACCAAATGTGGGCATGAAACACCATTTGATCACTATTAAGAATCTCTAAGAATGAATCCATTACCTACAAGGGTCAAAGCACAAATGAATATTTATACCTGCTTTAGTGTCAGTACATATCCTGAAATTATTCACTGTACATATAAGGCAAAAAATACATATTTTACACATGAAGATATAAGTACCTGGATACTCACTGCTTCCTCATTCAAGAGTTGTAGTGCATCTTTGCGATACACCGCAGAACGCACGCCATGCCAAAAGGCATCCCTATGATGACAGAAAAACAACACAGATGACTTTATAAAAATAATTGACAAATCGTAGGATCAGAAACAGAGAAACAAGCGTGAAAGAGTATGACTTTGAAAATAAATTTGATAACTTCATGCAGAACTTACATAGGGTTGTTGGCATCTAAATATTTCTTAAGTATGTCAGCTTCATGGAGCGACAAACACTTGCCAACTCTTAATCTTCTCACACCTATTGGCTTGGCTTCGCAAGTATACCCTTGATCAACTTTCATTTTTTTGCAATTTGTTTTCCCTAATTTGTCTGCATATATGCATACTCCGGCTGAACCAGAGGTTGTCTTGTTCTTGCCCTCATCCTCACAATCATACTGTGTTGTTCTGGTGACCCATCTTTTCCCTTTCTTTTCTGAAGTCGCAATTTCCTTTTTCAACCTTTCATTTTCTGTAAAAAGATCCTTGTTTTTCTCACATTCCACATCCAACATCGCAGTGACCTCCTGCAGTTTTCTTTGCATATCATAAATGTCCACCTACTGTTTGAAGGTTCTTCCTGACTGCATTCCATCAATTGAGTAGGTAACAACTGAAATGCCTTAATAGGATCAAAGTCATCGGTAGACTTTATAGGTGTCTTGCTTGTCTTCCCACCACTGTTTGAAATTATTTCCATAATTTGGGTACCTTTGGTTGGGGCACCGGTTTCATCTTTTGCCTTAATCTCCTACGTAATTCAAAATGAAATGTAACGAGTCAATGAAACAAAAACAGAATTAGCAGAAAACAAAAAGGGAATAAATACTTGGTACCTGTAATGTATGAATTGGAACACATTTCATTCTTGCATATAGCTCCAACAAATTCCATTTCACGAATTTAGGGAAAATACGTTCTCTTCTTTCTATGGGCTGAATTAACTTTGTACGTTCAGAGACCCAAAACTGTAAAAAATAAAGAAAACACACAAATGAGAGCATTTCAAACACATTAATTAGAGTCATTTGTAATATTATAATAACAGATGACATGCCAATAAAGAAAGGAAGATCGTCTTACCAGCAAGCCAACTAAGCAACCACACGCACTTTCCACAGAGTTCATATTCAAAAGAGAGTTATGTAGGTACTCTGTTGCTGCAGTCGCCCATGCATATGTGTGCATCATTTCCAAATTGTCTACATACGCAATCATTTTTTTCATCAAATTGTTTCCACTATTACAAAAGAATAGTGTCACACAGAAATATAGACAAACCAAATGCACGAAATCACTCTCCTCCACACTACCGTGCAGCTTAACCACCCTCAATATTTGTTCCTTCAAAACCCTTTTGCTCAAATCCTTGTAATCAGCAAGCCGTCTTTCTATGAAACCACTGCCTACTATTCTCTTATAGTGCTGAAAATTGATTTCTTCCCCTACATAGGGCAACCCAAACAGTAAAGACATATCATTTCCTGTTATCTGTTCATTTCTTTCCCCAAAAACGAAAGTCTTTTTCCCTTTGTCAAAACATTTCAAAATAGAAACAATATCATTATCTGATTTCCTGCATGCATCTTCAATAATAAAACCATCCCAATAACATTTGAACAACCCCCAAAAAGGTGTTCTCTGCATTAGCTCAATATGTGGCTCCCTCACATTCTCTCTAATTCGTTCCATTACGCGATGAAACTTCAACAAGTCCGACCTGTATTCGAGGGAGCGATACTCCTTCCTAGCCATAACGAACCTGCAAATGATGATAAGCAATTAAGAAACCAAATAACATCCAATTAAGCAAGCAAAACAAATTTCATAACAAAAAACAGCAAAAAAATTTCCTATTTAAAACAATAAAACAAGGACAAAATTTTGTTAGAATCATTCTGGACCCATGTCACATACCAACTATGAAGTTTTCTCTCAATGCCAATTAGAAAACGACAAGAAAATGAAAAATAAGGAAAAGAAAAAGAGGGGGGCTATAAAAGGGAAAGAAAACGAAATTCGTTCTGTGGAACAAAAGGAACAGAATCAATTATGTAACAAAAGAGCCAAGAGTAGATCAGATACATAAACCAAATTGCTACACCAGCAAAATAATAGATCAAAGTAGACTGACTGACTGTAATAATACATCAAACAGGAAAAGGACCTCTCTTACGTGAAGTCAAACTTGTTCTGTTTTTCCTTTCATTTTATTTTTCTTAAGAGAAAATAAGATATTACTATTGTTTGAATTGATTGATATATATACATAAATGTTGTGTGGAATAAAAGGAACAGAATCAATTATGTAACAAAAGAGCCAAGAATAGATCAGATTCATAAACCAAATTCATAAAGTAGCAAAATAATATATCAAAGTAGGTAAATATAGGTCGGACTTATACAAGAGTAGATCAAATACATAAACCAAGTTACATATATAAATTCGTTCAAGAAACAGGTCGGACGGGTCAAAAGTTTACAACTACAAAACAGGTAAATATACAACATACCTAGAACACAGGCACTGCAATTGATGGAGAAGCAAGGTAAGAATCCCCAAACGACGGCAACTTCCACCGGCTGTAATTGAAGAAGACGAAAGGCAAATTCAACTCCAAAATGAAACCCAAAACCCTCGGACTCTAAGAAGCATGAAATCTGCAGAAATTGGCTTGATAGGACCATAATTGATCGTGGAAGATTTGATTTCTGCGATTCTTTCTATTCTTGGCGTTTGAAGATTTTTAACCCGATTGTTGATATTAACCTAAACCCTTAGGTTACACAATTTCTCACTTAGGGGCAAAATTGGAAGCACAACATAAATTAAAAAAAATAAGACAATAAAATATAAACCTTAGAAATTAAAAAAAGGTAAGTAATCCTACGTGGCACAAAAGTCAGAGGACTTGAATTACTAACAACAATTGTGTGGATTGCACCTAAATTATATCATAAGAATTGGACTTATACCGAATTTTCTATTGTTTAAATATGAATAGCTTGATTGAACTAGAATTGAACCTAGTCGAATTGATTGTTTCAAAGAGTTCCATGTAAGTAAGCCTAAGAATGGAGGAGAAGAAAGTTGGCCAAGTGAAAAGGCTAAAGAACTTTTTGTACGTTGCCCCCACTTTGTTTCTCATTGTTTTTGTTTTTGATTTACATGACATTTTTTTATATCCATGTTTATATTTCTACTATTTCATTGAAAGAAAAAATGGAGAATGAAAAGGTTGCTACAATGGAAGAAGAGAATGAAGTAGATGATTGGGATATATACAAGAAGGTTATTGGTGGGCCAAGTCATGGTCGTGTCCTTAGCTTAGGTGGTGGCTATAGTATAAAAGATGTGTATCCCTGAGATGACCAAGGTTGTAATAAACGTATATGCTTAGAACGTGAAGAAGAGCATGAGAAATTAAAGGAGGAAGTGAAGGACTTGAAAAGTGCGCTGTATGAATTGAAAGATTTGGTTCAAAGTATGAGAGAAAACAACTCAAATACTTCTGCACGCTCAAGACAATTTCATCAATGGTGAACTCTTTTCTTCTCATTTCAATTTTTGTTCACTATTAAATATTGTATTTGTTATTTTTACTCCCAAATGACTTATGTCTTATTAATTATTATCTTTTATTCGACACAACAATGTAGAATGTTGTTCAGATGCTCACCTCGAAGACGAGTAGTGCAACATCACTTTTATTTTGCTACAATATGTATTTTGAATTTCAAGGTTTTGATATATTTGCAGATTGCTTATATGTTTTAAGAATTATAGGGATTGTTTATGTTTTAACTATCTAGAATAATTTTAATTGAACGGATAAAATTTTAGTACAATATGGTGTCGTATGATTTTTCTTTTTTTATTACCAATAAAATACGGATGATTAGAAAACTATTTCTAGCAAATATTATAATTCAAATTTCTTTTATTAATTTTTTTATAAAATAATTACATTTTTCGACTGCATTTCCCTCTCGGTAATGCATATTTCCAACAAACACTTCATCATCGGAAATACTTTCCAACAGTAATTGCCTATTTCTGACAACATTCCCCACAACATAATCGGGCCGAAACAATTATATTTCAGACATAACTTGCCCATCGGAAATATTTTGTTATACTTTTTTCCGACGAGATATTATATATTTTCCACAAACTCTTTTGGTCGGTAATGATAGTTGTAATGAAATCTAGCCCTCACAAATAATATATCATTGTAGGCAAAAATATTTATGACGACACTAATTGGTCGAAAATATGAATTCGCAAGAACAAGAAATCTCGATAAAAAAAAAACTATTTTCGACAATCATATAAGTAATTGTGACCACATGCACAGTCAGAAATAAATATGTACGGTCATTTTAAAAATCCATTTTCGATAGAAATTTAAGCAATAGCTACGAAGCATGGGCATTGGAAATACATTATTTCCGACAGAATGGTCGGAAATGAAGTATTTCCAACTAGCGTTTTACCAACGACTTCCGACGGACTGTTGCCATCGAAAAAGGGTATTTCTGATGGTGAAAGGCTTTTTTCAACGACAAAATGCCCTCGCAAAGGGGATTATGTTTTGTAGTGTCTGTCAACAAACTGTACCAAACCTAAGGTACATAAATGCTACACTTGTGGTCAGCCAGGACACATTGCTAAGAACTGCAAGACTGAAAACAAACAGGGACAAAAACAAAAACAAGGAATGCTCTGTGAGTCTTTGTCGTGGGTCAAACACAGAGGAACACTGGTGTGGAAGGTACAATAACTCTTTTTCCTAATCTTGTAAGAGTTTTGTTTGATACTGGTGCATCATATTCTTTTATTTCTCAATCTGCTGTGAATGCGTTGGGATTAACTCCTGAATTGCTTGGTGTGCCTTTAACTGTTGAGTCACCTTTGGGTAATTCTGTGAAGCTGAATTTGGTATGTGAGTCTTGCCCATTGTTGATTGGTAATAAGGAGTTCCTTGCTGATTTGATTGTTCTAGATAATATAACATGTATGATATGATACTTGGTGTGGACTGGTTATAGTGTAATCATGCTGTAATTGATTGTCATGGAAGTTAGTGTCATTTCATACTCATAGCGGTGGTTCGGTATATGTGCATTAAAACTGATGCAACTATGAAAGATGGGTTTCTAGCTCTTGTGGAAAGAGTAGAACAAGGTCTAGCATTGGAAGATGTTCCTAAAGTATCTTTTTATCAGGATGATCAAGATATCTCTGGTTTACCTCTAAGGAGGGTAGTGGAGTTTACTATTGAGTTGGTTCCGGGAACGTCACCAATATCAAAGGCTCTATATAGAATGGCACCTACCGAGTTGAAAGAACTCAAGCTTCAAATTGATGGTTTAGTGGCACAAGGGTTCATTAGACCGAGTATATTAACTTGGGGTGCACCTGTCCTATTTGTGATGAAAAAGGATCACACACTGAGGTTATGTGTGGATTACAGAATGTTAAACAAGGTAACGATTAAAAATAAGTATCCGTTGCCAAGGATTGAAGATTTGTTTGATCAGTTGAACCAGGATATCACCAAGTTAGGGTGATGGAGGAAGATATTTCTAAAACAGCATTTCGAACCAGGTATGGACATTATGAGTTTGTTGTCATGCCTTTTGGGTTGACTAATGCACCTGTTGTGTTTATGGATTTGATGAACAGAATATTTAGTCCTTACTTGGATGATGTTGTAGTGGTGTTTGTGGATGATATCTTGATCTACTCAAAGAATGATGAAGATCATGATAAAGTAAAATTTCTCGGTCATGTGGTTTCCAAGGATGGGGTATCCGTGGATCCTTCTAAAGTGGAAGCAGTTATGGAGTGGAAATAGCCTACTACTGTGACTGAGATTCATAGTTTCTTGGGTTTGGATGGTAATTGTCGGAGGTTTATTGAGGGTTTATCAAGTATTGCTGCACCTTTGTCCAAGTTGACAAGGAAGGATGTGTTGTTCATTTGGAATGAGGATTGCAAGAAAGCCTTCAATGAACTGAAGGAGAAATTGACTACTACTCCAGTATTGACAATTCCCTCAGGAGGAGGAGGATTGGTGATTTATAGTGATGCATCTCATTAGGGTTTAGGATGTGTGTTGATGCAGAATGGTATAGTGGTTGCATATGCATCTAGACAGCTGAAGGTTCATGAGGGAAACTACCTTACACATGATTTAGAATTAGCTACAGTGGTGTTTGTCTTGAAAGTTTGGAGACATTATTTGTATGGTGAGAAGTTTGAACTCTTCTCTCAAAAGGAGCTAAACATGAGGCAAAGGAGATGGATGGAGCTGAACATGAGGCAAAGGAGATGGATGGAACTTATAAAGGATTATGATTTCACATTGGAATATCATATAGGGAAAGCCAATGTTGTTGCAAATGCATTGAGTTGCAAGCCGAGAGGAGTAGTTGCATCTGTAATGGCACATGAGTGGGAGATGGTGGAAATTGCATCAGATGTGGACCTAATACCAACTGCGGATGGAGGAGATGTTTTTCTGGGGAGTATGACAGTTCAACATAGTTTGATTAGCAAGGTGATTCAAGAGCAAGCTCAGGATGTGGGAATGCGAGCTAAAATGGTTGAGTTAATTAAAAATTGAACTAACTTTTATAGGTCATTCTGAGTGGACAATTGGGAATGATGGTGGTTTGAGATACCGAGGGAAGTTGTGTGTGCCTAAATCTAAGAATCTTAAGAGAGAGATTTTGGATAAGGCTCATCGTTCTAAGCATACAGTTCATCCAGGAAGTACTTAGATGTACAAGGATCTTAGGAGATAATTCTGGTGGATTGCTATGAAAAAAAAGGTGGGAGAGTATGTGACTAAGTGTCTAACTTGTCAACAGGTGAAGGCAAAACATCAGCGACCATCAGGGTTGTTGAAACCTTTATCTATCCCTATTTGGAAATGGGAAAACATTGCTATGGATTTTCGTGGTGAGATTGCCTAAGACTAAGCATGGTCACAATGCAATTTGGGTTATTGTGCACTAATTAACAAAATATGCACATTTTCTACCTGTATCTATGAAGTATTTAGTGGACATGCTGAGTAAGCTCTACATTCGTGAGGTGGTGAAACTGCACGGGATTCTTGTATCCATTCTCTCGAATGCTCATTTCACTTCCACTACTACAAAAAGTGAAAAAGACGGCGGTAACAAAAAACCGTCGTGGATAAGTGACTTAAACAACTAAAAAACGGAGGTACTGTTGAATATTTTTTTATAACGACGCACACAAATAAAAAAGCATCATCTTATTAAAAAGGTTTTCTTCAGAGTTAAAATCTGACCGAAAAACAACGACAGCAGGTATGACAAGCGTCGTCTTTTAAAAATCAAGTGTCCTTTTTTTGGTAAAGACATAGTTGTTTTGAAAGAACTGTCGTCTATTATATGTAAAGATGACCGTTTTTTTTTAAAAGGGTCGTCTATTATGAAGTAAAGATGACAGTTTTTTTTTAAAAAGGGTTGTCTATTATATGTAAAAATGACGGTTTTTTTTTTAAAAGGGTCGTCTATTATGATATGTAAAGATGACCGTTTTTTTTTTTAAAGGGTCGTCTATTATGAAGTAAAGATGACGGTTTTTTTTAAAAAAAGGGTCGTCGTCGTTTATAGGTAAGGACAACGTTTTGTTAAAACCGTTGTTAATTGTAGGCAAAATACGACGGTTTTTATTTACAAAAAAAGGCCACTTGATTTTTAAAAGACGACACTTGTCACTAACAAGCATCGTCTTTTAAAACACGCTAAAAAAAGGCCGCTTAAGTGAATTCGAGCTAGACAAATTTTCATATTTTCCCCCGTCTCTGAAAACCTTATCTCTCCCTCCTTGAAACCATACTGAGCTCTCTAAAACACCCTCATGAAACTCTCTACAAAATCATCAAAAAATCGATATCAATGAAGGAGTTGAGAGATTGAGGTCTTCGCAGATCCATAAGATGGAGAGGGAGGTTCTGTATTTGAGAATCAAAGCTGGTTGGATGGTGAAGATCTCTATCTCCACGCTCTTTAACGATGATCTCCATCTCAGGTGTTCAACTTTCTCATCAACCTCAGTGGCTTGGTCTGATTAGCTTTTCAATTTTGTAGTCGCGATCTAGAAAGACTCGTCGAAATCTGTCGCACAGGCCACTTTAGGCCCATGGCTGTCATCACCATTTCAGGTCCTTGGCCCTCGCACTCCTCTGAAGGTCCAAGCCCTATAATGGTCCTAATCTCCTAATAATTGTGAAGATCGAAACCCTAGCCTCCTACCTTTCGAAGGGTTTGATTTGAAAGTCACATAATCTCTCAATGCCCTTCTATATCTTGCTAGTGAATTTTGGATTAGTCTCTTTGCGTTTCTGGTATGTTCTTTGTCTCCCTGAGATTATTTTGGCTATAAATCGTGATGGTTGCACCAAGTTGTGAACCTTGTTAATCAGTTATGACCTTTTCAGCCATATCTATTGCTCTTCTTCTCTGATGACACTTTAGGGTAATAGCTTATCCAAGTATATTACTGTTGTGCTTCTTTTGAGAGATCATGCTCTAACTCTTCTTTTTTTATTTGCAGATTTATAACTTTTTCTTTTGCAGGTTTTCTATGGTCTTTTCTATGTGAGTAATAAGTCTTTTTGTTGTTGAAAATTTGTTACCTTCTCTTTTCACCATCATTTTATTTATATATTTTTCCTTTTGCAAGTTCTCGATGGTCTTTTTTATGCTCATTTTACAAGTTTTCTATGGAAATATGGTCCAATGGTAAAATTTCTCTTCCACCTGATTTTATATGGTTATAATCTTAGCTGTTTTTCTCTCTCTGTCATTTTGATTTATTTACAGGGATGATGGAGGAGACTTCAATTGTGCATCATTTGTATGTTTGGATGAGGAAGGCTTGGATTAGGAGTACATAGGTCTTGTTAGGAAAAGAATGTACTACTTAATTACCATATGTATCAATTGAATATTTATATTTAATTGGTAGGAATTATGTTTGTTGTAGAATAAAGATTGGTTAACTATGCAATAACTATTGAATCTTCAAGTTTTATGAAAGAAACTATTTTTGAGTGTATATATTCATTAATAAAGCATTTTGGTTGGTTTTCTAGTTAAAATCGTTGTATAGTATCATAGGAAATCAAAAAGAATTAAAATGTAGCAGTTTGGGAACTTATTAGACGACGATTTTTATAATAAATCATGGTCTTTACAGATAATTAACGACGGTTTTTATAAAAAGGGTCGTCTATTATATGTAAAGATGACGGTTTTTTTATAAAAGGGTCGTCTATTGTGAAGTAAATATGACGGTTTTTTTTAAAAAAATGGTCGTCTATTATATGTAAAGATGACGGTTTTCATAAAAAACCGTCATCTTAACGTACAATACACGACGGTTTTCATAAAAAACAGTCATCTTAACCTACAATACACAACGGTTTTATTAAAAACTGTCATCTTTCCTCCTACAATTAACGATCTTTACCTCTAAACAACGACGATTTTCTTTACAAACCGTCGACTTTACAGATAAACAACGACAGTGAAAAGCCGTCGTAGTTTGACACCCAAAAAGATGGCGGTCGATTTAACGACGGTTTTCAAAGTATTACAACGACGGTGGATCCCCGTCGTCTATTTCATTTTTTGTAGTAGTGTTCTCAGTTTTGGAGTAGTTTCCAAAAGGCCATGGGAACTAGATTGGATATGAGTACAACCTTTCACCCTTAAACTAATGGTCAAAATAAAAGGGTGAATAAAGTGATGGAGGATATGCTTCAGGCATGTGTCTTGGATTTCACGGGAAGTTGGGATAACATTTGGCTTTGATAGAATTTGCCTACAACAATAGTTATCACTCTAGTATCGGTATGGCATCGTATGAAGCATTGTATGGAAGGCCATGTAGATCACCTGTATGTTGGGCTGAGGTAGTTGATAATAAAGTAATGGGTACCGATGTAGTTCAAGAGACTACGGAGATGGTTTCTATCATCAGAGATAGAATTCGCACAGCACAGAGCCGTCATAAGAGTTATGCAGATAAGAAATGGCGGAGTGTGGAATTTGAAGTTGGGGACCATGTGTTTTTGAAAGTTTCACCAATGAAGGGAGTGATAAGATTTGGTAAGAAGAAAGGAAAGTTATCTCCCAGATTTGTTGGACCTTTTAAAATTCTAGATAAGGTTGGTGAGTTCGCATATTGGTTGTCAGGTGTCCATAATGTGTTTCACATGTCAATGTGAAGGAAGTATGTTAAGGATGCTTCACACATAATTGATTACGGTACAGTTGAAGTCAATGAAGATGTAACTTATGTAGAGGCACCTGTACGCATCTTGGACATGATGACTAAACAGCTTGAGATAACTCAAGTGGATTTGGTCAAAGTGTTGTGGAGTCACCATGACGAGGGTGATGTTTCTTGGGAATTGGAGTCTGAAATGAGGAAGAAGTATCCACATCTCTTTGAGGAGGAGATGGGCTGAATTTCGGGACGAAATTCCTTGAAGGAGGGTAGAATGTAATGACCTCAAAAATAATATTTTGTTTTATTATTTTTGTGAAAAAAATCATATTAAGTTGTGTGGTTATTATCGGTAAATTTTGAAGTTGACTTGTTGTGAGAATATTGGATTTAAAAGTGTTCAATCTCAATTTGGACAAAAAGACCCTTTTTATGATTTCTCAAAGGATGTTCAAGAAATTGATGTGAGTAAATTATAATTTTGGACTACAAAAATAAAGCTCAATCTCACAAATGCGTGGGCGTAAATGGTTCGTGAATCGGAGTTATAACGAAGGACAAATTAAATTGGAGTTTTGAAAATTAATTGAAGGGCTAAACAGTGAATAGTGTATAGTGTACAATGCTATTCTCGGGTTACTATTTATAAGGGGACTACAGTGCAAAAAAATCAGATAATTGCACAGCAGCCCACGACCCGAATCAAAAACCCCAACCCAAATCGCAACCCGACTGGATGACCGACTCGACCTGACTTTTCGGGTGACGGTAGGTGGCGATCTTGGTACCGTTGGCAAGCTCTTGCAGGCGCTGTTCCATTTCTAGGACCAATCAATGCTTTCAACCACCGTGTAAAGCCCAACAACTCCATCAAGCTTTAGATTTGAATTCGAAACTTCAATCGTGGTTTTGATCTCCTTCCGCTTCGATTCAGGTATTTTCTCAAGTTTTAAGGTTGTTTATCTCGTCAAGTTCTTTAAGGAAGTGTAGTTTTGGACTGGCGATTCTAAGATTTTTCCATTGCTGAAATAACACCAGAACCACCACACGCGTGGCGTGGTTCTGTGACTGAGTTGTGAAGATAGTTTGTAGTCCTCGTAGTCTTGAGCACGTTGGTGTGCTCAAAATTGAAAGATTCTTTCGTTTGATCAATAATCGAAGCCTTGGAAATCTAGACCGTTAGATTGAAAATGATTGGACTGTTGGATCGTGTCTGATTTTATATATGTTGTAGACGGTGTTGTGAAGAGTATGTAGGTACAGACGGATTGGTGATCGGACATCCAGATCTTAAGTGGCTGTGTTTCAAAGTTAAGGCGAGCGATCGCCATTTGATCGTGCGATCTAGAATGATCCGACCGTTGGATCGGGCCCAAATTGATGCAGGATGACGTCGGGACTATTTAGAGTCCATTTACTACAAAAACAAAAACAAACAAAAAACTACCTTTACTGACGGTTAAAAAGTGTCAAGTAAATAGATTCTTGACGACTCAAGAACCATAAGGAATACCAGTGTCAAGAAAGGGGTACCCACATACTTGACAGTTTTTGTCCGTCAAGAAATGGCTTTCGCTGACAAATAAAAACCGTCACATGACAGCTAAAAACGTCAACTAATGTCCTCCTTCACGTTTTAGGGAACTTACTTGATGGATTTTAGCTGTCAAGAAATATATATATATGTAAAAGGCTTCTCGACAACAAAGCTGTCAAGATAGAATTTTATATTAAAAAGAAATACATGAAAAAACAAATAAGAGCTCTAGTTTGGCATCATCTAGTACTCGTGACTGGTGTGTAATCATGAGTGAACACTACTTTGGTGGTTTGTAGTGTTATAGATTAGAGGTTCATAGTATTCTCTCTTCTATTTGTCAAATATTTGACGTTTGAAAGCCACTTTTGAAATAAAAGAGTTTTGGTGTGGTCATAGGTGGTGATCGAAACAGTTCTTTAAACAAAATAAAAGAATTGTGGTTGTGATAATATTGATGATTATGATTACCTTGATTATACAAGGATTGTGGCATGCTAATGAAAGTGCATGTGTTTTTATATTATGTGTAAATTGACATATTATACTTTGGACGTGGTTTACTCATACAAGCTTTAGAAAGCTTACCGGGTTATTATGTAGTAAACCCGGTACACTATTCAATGATGTAGGTGCAAATCCTGCAGGTGGTAGAGACCGTGAGCAGTAAAATTAAGGTAAGGAACAGGACTCGTTGGTGGTTCCACAGGGTGCAAAGTATGGTGTGAGAGTGTTAGACTTCCACTGTGTAAAATGAGCTCTGAGGAGCAGATTATGTAATATGATGATTGTTCATTTTATTATGTAAGTTTGTAATGTAATATTTGACTCAGAAGAGTTGAGTCAATATTGACAATGTGGTTCGGAATAGTGGTGTTGTATTAAGAAACAAATTTCCAGGTACTTCTGTTAAAGGTTCTGAGCACGTCCTGGATTGTTGGTTGTTTTGTTTAAACTCAATGATTAGTTGTTGTTGAAAATTCGGGGCGTGACATTAAAACACACAGATTTTATTAACGGAGCATAAAAGAATAAAACAACAACCTATTAAATAAGTAAGGGTTTGTATCTCAAGTGATTAAGAGCAGTACCCTACCTCTAACCAAAAAAAAAAAAGCAGTACCTGTTGGATAGATTTTACTCTATTTATTTCTCGCAAGTGCATGAACCAATTATAGTATAGGAATGCAATTACAAGGGCGTTCCACAAAGACTTGGAAGAAAGACACTTACTACTACTACTTAGACTCACAAGTAATCCTAAGACTAAACATAATTTAAATGAGGTTGAGTTTAGTTTGTTATAAATCTGAATCCATTAAGCTTAAGAAGAACACTAAGGAACTAAGTAAACATTTAAACATGGTTTTTGTCCTAAATGCATACCCACTCATTCACTAATCAGTTCAGGAGTCATATGGTGGTTACGTAAACTTGAACAAGATAACCAACATGCAGGTGTTAATAGTGGCCAGCTATTTAAACATGCATAAAGATTCAACTAAGAACAAGTGAATGAGACCAGAAAATTAGAAGTAATCAACAAAGAGTAACATTAACTTGAAAACATGAAACTCTCTTGTCAGGCTACATTGAAACCCTAGCTATGGTAATTAGTTACGCCCCATTAATGGAAAATACATTTGAATCATAATAAACATGAAGAGAGTAAGAAAAACCCGTGAAGAACGAATTATGTTGTTGAAGAGCTTCTCATAGCTTCCACCATGTATGCTGTAGCCAGAGATGAGTGGTGTAGATGGTATGGATTGTGTTTGGGAAATGATGGGAAGGTGGAGGATGGAGTGATCTGTGGGAGAAGTGTATGAGGCTGTGGTTGATGAATGTTTGAGGGAGAATGTGAGAGTAGTGTTGGGCTGGGTGAACTTCTGGGAAATGGAAGAGAAGGAGTGTCAATCCCAGGATGTAAAGTGTTTGGAATGGAAGTGGTATTTATAGGGAGAAGGATATGGGACATCTTATTTGAATATGACTTCTACCTACAACACTTGTAATTGAAAATTAGTTTCTTGGCTGCTGCAATTCACCAACAAATCCCACTAGAAACAATAGCTCATGCACAGCTCATCATAACCAAGCAACAATTAGGTCATTCTTTGATACAAGTCACCGTACATTGAAGTCACTATACTAAATACTTTGATAGAAATCACCTCAACTCTAGGTCTCACAGGTATCGCTCAAATTTTCACAAAGAACCTAGGGTTCAGCTTTTCAACAAGCATATGTGAATAACGTTATGTAAAAGAAAACAAGATTTTCACATATGAAATAATTATAAAACAAAAGCATGATTTCTGGAAATAAGATCTCATGAAAGGAAATCAAATGCTAAGAACATAGAAAGTATACATTGCATACCACCACCAATGAACAAGACTTCCCCAAAGATCAGTTAGGTCTTAATCAAGCTTGTAGTGTCAGGCTGAGGGTAGGGGTTATGAAAAGAAGGGAAATGAAAACTAAGAACTTAAGAACATGCCAAGAGTGCTCCTTCTTGCTGCAGGGTAAATGGCTACATTTTGTGAATCTTCAAGGCAATGACTTATGCTTCTTTGAACTGAATTTGAACTTTGATCAAGACCATGTTTTTTTTTTTTTTTTGGGCACTCTTTTGCTTTTCTCTTTGAATTGCACTAGCACACTGATTCACTCCATTTGTTTGGTACAATGCCTATCCTTGCTTCTTCATTTTGTTGAGATCTTGACATGTTCTCCAGTTATTGTTTGTACCTAATAAATCACGGTCGTACACTAACCAAAGGAGTTTTCCCCCTCGGCCTCGGCACCTATTCGCGATCCAAAATGCGACATTTCTGCCTTCCTCAAAACAAAGGAAAAGTTGCGAAGGCATAGTCATCTCGGCCTTACAACCACGGTATCGTCAGGCTGAGGCCGAAGGACGAAGGGGACACGGCCGAAGATATTAAGAGTCAAATCGTTACATGGCAGCAGGGTCCCACGCTTCATTTAATGAAGTAACGTCTCTGACTAGCAAACCCATTAGCCGCAAAAGGGCATTTAATGCACGAGGGAAGAAGGGAAGTGACTGAAGTCAGGATTTGGTGACAGAAATCTGAGTGGTTAGGCGCAAACATACTTACCAATATTCTTACAAATTGAGGTTAGATCACGAACCACCAAACAGGGGTGTTAAATGCGTCCGCACGGCCAGAAGCGCAGGACCCACGATCAGGGCGGCGGCCGATATTTACCAGGATTTATGGGGTCACACCACCATGCTTCACGATCCCAAATGTCGATTGGACTACCCACTTACTCTGATCAGGCTACACCATGCAGATTTTCAGCCTCGATTACTCCTCCAAGAGCTCTTCCTATAAATACCAAGTTCAAGCTACATTCAAAGGGTTCAAACACCAAACCAAAAGCCTCCCACGGAGCAAATTATATTTTCTTGTAATGCACTTTCATTATCTTTACTTGCTTTCCTAGGAGTAGTGTTAGATTGTAAGGAGAATCCGTTCATCAATATATCATACGACCCTTGATTTTCAAGGCGCCGGAGCACCATCTCTGTTACTCTTTCATTCATCCCATATATCATACGACCGTCGCTCCCTGAGCAACGCGCTGGAGCAACGCCCAAAATCCACCATCAACACCACCACTAAACGGCCTTGTAGCTCAGGCATTTCATCTACATCACCATCTCGACGCACAGTAGATCGTGCTAGCACGCTCGCGCACAACCGCACCGTACCCAAAAGAAGGAAGCCACGTGGTAACGCATATCCCCTCGGCCCGGAGCTCCAGACCGTGAGATTTGTGTAGCCAACACTTTTGGCACGCCCAGTGGGACTCTTGTCAAAAACTCATGGTGGAAACTAGGGCACAGGCAAAGCTCAAAAATAAAGTAGTCGAAATGACTTCTGACACTCCTGAGTCCCAGTAACGACTAGGGCACAGGCAAAGCTCAAAAATAAAGTAGTCGAAAGCTCAGAATCTCGGCCAGCATCCCAGTAACGACGGATCGCACGGCCGAGTCCATTCAAGAACAAGCCGTGGTGGAAGATCTGATGTCTAAGCAGGCCCACAGGATAGAGACATCCTTTATGGCTGCAATGGACAGATTTTCCTCGAAACTACGGATGCTTTTCTAGGAGAGGATGCCGGCAACCTCGCCCGCAACACCTCCTAGAGCCGGACAGAGAAGCCAAGAACGCGAAAGGATTGAGCCTTACAGCGAAAGCAGCAGCCTCGGCATTTCTGGCTAAACCCAAGCGTCAGGTTACGGTCAGCATTCGCTGCAGCCGACGAATAGCTGGGGGCAGTCCCAGCCCACATGGGCGCATCCCGAACCAAATTACCCGGCCGAGACGGAGTACGGACCACTCCACGCTTTGGCCGTATCCTTGGGACAAACCAGTCCCACGCATTCCGCGATTCAGCAACTCGGCCTAGTTCACACTGCGGCCGTCCAGACCCATCCTGGCCCAAGCAACGCGACCGCTGCTCCATCACAACAGTACGGTCAGAGCAATCTGACTGTTTCACCACCGTTGCAGGCGTCGTTATTCCCGTTGGGCTCCCACCTTCATTATGGTTTTTGGCCATTCCGACGGCAGCGTACACGCACCCTGGCCAAACCCATGGCGCTCATCTAGCGCCAACCAGCTCGGCCGTACCAGCCGAGACCCCTGTTCAAGTGGTCCAGCAGATAAGGCCACAGAACGATGTGCAGCAGGTCCCGCGGTCGTGTGCGGCCCAGCAAGAAGCGCCCCCTCAAGAGCTCCGATTCGAAGATGTCCGGCGAATGATCGAGGACGGCCTAACTCAGAGGCGACCGGAGGCGCCAAGATATACAAAGCCGTACCCGCCAGAAATTGACCGAACCTCTCTTCCCCGGAACTATCGATTGCCAGAATTCATGCTGTTCTCCGGGGATGGGCAGACCTCCTCCATTGAACACATAGGCCGCTTCACGGCCCAGTGTGGAGAGGCCGATTTGGACGCACAGAAGCTCCGTTTATTTGTTCACTCTCTGACCGGCGCGGCGTTCTCATGGTTCATAAACCTTCCGCCGAATTCGGTAAGGGATTGGTCTGATATGGAAATGATATTCCACGAGCATTTCTATCATACCAACCGAGAAATAACGGTCGCCGAGCTGGCAAGGATAAGCCAGGCGTCAGACGAATCACCTCGCGACTACTTGCAGCGGTTCAAAACATGCAGGAACTGGTGCCGCACGAACCTACCGGAGAGGGAATTTGTCAAGATGGCCGAAGAGGGGTTGGAATTTGAGTACCGGAAAAAATTCCAAGGGATCGAATTCCGAGATATGCATGACTTGATCAACAAGGTGGACAGGTACGCGTCCTTGTTGAAGGAAGAGATGCAGAAGAAGACAGCTTCAAAAGGGACTTACTACAGGAATCCCATTGTCAGCTACGCCGAAGCAGACGGCTCCGTGGAGGCCGAGAGCGACGAAGTAGAGATGAGTTTAGCCGAAGTTAGCATTGACAAACTGTTCGTCTGCAAAGGACTTATCAAGGCTGACAATAGCCGCACAAAAATTCCCGACGCCAAGTTTGCGACTCGGGAAACGAAGGCCTACACTTTTGACTTGACGAGGGCCGAAGCTTTCTTTGACCTGCTATTGGCCGAGAAAAAGGTCAAATTGTCATTCGGCCATAAAATTCCGAAACCCGACGAGCTCAAAGGAAAGATGTTTTGCAAATACCACAGCTCTTGGTCTCACAACACCAACAACTACGTTGTCCTGCGAGACGTCATCCAGAAGTTGATAGACGAAAAGAAGCTCCAGTTCCCAGAGAAGGCGGCCATGCAGGTTGACTCCAAGCCATTCCCTCCACCTGTCGTCAACATGGTCGACGCCCAACTCCGAGCTGAATATAGGGAGATTCGTCGGCCGGCGAAGGAAAAGGAACCGTCGGCCGAATCAGAGCCGGTGCTTTGCGAGCGATGCAAGTGTGAGGTTGGTTAGCCCAGGCTACAGGAGAACAAGAGGAAGGACACCGAGCCATCTCAACCGATCGCGAAGAAATTCGGCGGCCAGAGCGATCGTCGGCATGCCAGCAGGGCTGTTTTCGACCGACTGGGGGCACAAACCCCCAGTATCTCAGTGGGGTACGAAGACGAAGCCACCCCTAGGCCAGTAAAAACTTTCAAACCGCCGGTCATGCGGGACGACCGTTGGTACCATGCACGACCTGGGGGCAGGGCCGAACCACTGACAAAAACCCAGCTGAGGAGGATGCAGAGGCAAGTCCAGCAAGCCAGGATATAGACAACCCAGGCCGAGGGTTCCAAGCGCCAAAAGAAAATGGCGGCTGCAGACGGGCCACCATCTGTACCAATTGTTCCCCCTACGGCAAAGACGGCCAGCATCAAGCCTCCAAGGACATGGCGCCCTAGGCAGGGCTAGAATCCCCGTAGAACAGCGGCCGTTTCGGTCCAACCAAAGGCCGCGGCCCTGGAGAAAATAGACGAGGGCATCATCAACGTCTACCGCGGAAGGGATCCCCCTTTCACGGCCAACGGTTTGTCCTTCCTCATGGAATTCCATAAAGACTATTCGGCCACCGACCTATACGGCATGACCCCTGAGAACCGTGAAATCGTAGAGTTGGCCCTCAAAAATGCGAAGGCGAAGGGGCTCCTCATTACCAACGGATCCGGCTCCGCCATTAAGGCCGTGTACCAGGCAAACAAGGAAGCCAGAGCGAGAGGGATGCCAGGTTACCAGCCCGGCCTAGCAAGGTTGGAGGCTAAGGCCCCCTTTCGCAAGGGCGACTTAGAAAAGCTCCGCCAGTATTTCACTGTGACTCCGGCCGACACTATCTTTGGTCTGACGGCCGAGGAAAGGGCCTGGGTAGGCCGTCTGGATGACTACTTAACAGCTAGGGATACGTTGGCCAAGGCTAGACGAGCCCTCCAAGAGAGGGCCGAGGTCTCGGACCCCCTCGAGATCAAAGTGTCCACAGACGATATCCCTGGTACTGCGAGGCCTGTGATCGAGGGCCCCGGCAACCCTTTCTTTGGGCATGAGGCCGAAGACGACCCCACGTTGGGAGTATCCAATGAAGAATACGAGGGAATCCTCGGGATGGTTGAGGAGAAAACCCTAGCCAGGGACGGCTATGAGGCCGAAGAGGAAGCTGGTAAGGGAGACCAGCAGGAGCCGAGGGAGGCCAGCATGAACATGGTCCTGGTGTTACCGTCTAAGTTCTCAGCCCCAAGAGGGCAGACTAACGGCTTGGATAATGACGTGGCCGAGGAGCAGCTTCATCAGAGGCCAAAGACAAAGGAAGAATTGTTGGCCGTGGCTGTTAACGAGGTAATACCCAGAGACGAGCCGAACAAATACCGACATCTCAAGCCGTTGTACATCTCGGCTCATGTAGAGGGTGTGCCCGTGTCCAAGGTCTTTGTTGACTGTGGGGCCACAGTCAACATCCTTCCCTATTCCCTGATGAGGAAACTGGATAAATCAAAGGAGGACCTCATCCCCAGCGACGCGGTCATGAGCAGTTTTGTCGGCGATAAATCTAAAACCATCAGGGTATTGTCGTTAAAAATCACCGTGGCCGACCAGACGAGGGTCGCGGCCTTCTACGTAGTCGAATCCTGTGTGGACTACAATATATTGCTCGGTCGTGACTGGATCCATTAATCCGGATGCATACCGTCCTCCCTCTTCCAACTGCTTTTCTTTTGGGATGGCCAGAGGGTGTCCATACACCCGGCGGACGAAAAACCCTTCGAAACCAACGCCGTGCAAGCACGGATTTACGATGACGATGTTGGATGGGTTGTCCTCACCGGCCATGATGCAAGCGGCCGACCAACCAGGACAACGGCCCAGAAAGTACTGGAGTTAGGCGTCGAGAATGTCTAGCAGGATTCGGCGCGCGAAGTATTGATCGACCTCACTAGCCTTTAGATGACAGATAAAGCCACTAAAGGAGAAGGAGTGGCGGCCATGACCGACATGCTGGAAAGACTGCTGGAACATTGGGCGAGGGAATCCCTACGGCCAAACTCACCGATCAATCTAATCGAGTTCCTCCACAAATTAGATGAGGCGGACGCTTTGACCCTTGACGACTTGGAAACGGCGCTCGCCGAGATGGAGGATGACTACCCCGAGGTCCAGGACTCTCTAATAGAAATAAATGTAGGGACCGAGGCCGACTTACGGCCTCTTTTTGTAAGCCAGCTTTTGAACCCTGAGTTGGCAGCCGAGATTATCAGCCTGCTCCATGAATATAAGGATTGTTTTGCTTGGGATTACCATGAGATGCCTAGATTGTCAAGAAGTTTGGTTGAGCACGAATTAAAAATCAAGGAGGGATTTAGGCCTTTCCAACAGTCGCCAAGGCGGTTCTCGACCGAAGTACAACTCAAGATCAAGGAGGAGATTGAACGGCTCCTTAAAGCCGGCTTCATCCAAACGGCCTGGTACGTAGAGTGGTTGGCAAACATTGTGCTAGTTCTGAAGAGGATCGGAGCTTTGAGGGTTTGCACAGATTACAGAAACTTGAATCTCGTTACCCCAAAGGACGAGTACCCCATGCCTATGTCAGATCTCTTGGTAGATGGAGCTGCGAAGCATAAGCTCCTGTCTTTCATGGACGGCCATGCTGGTTACAACCAAATTTTCATAGACAAGGAAGATGTCCACAAAACGGAGTTCAGATGTCCGGGCGCGATCGGAACCTACGAATGGGTGGTCATGCCGTTCGGCCTAAAGAATGCCGACGCGACATACCAGTGAGCTATGAACCTTATTTTTCATGACCTTATTGGCCGGACTGTTGAAGTTTACATCGACGACGTAGTTGTAAAATCCCCATCCAGAGCTGACCACGTAGGCCACCTCCGGCAGGCTTTCGACCGAATGCGAGCGTACGGCTTAAAGATGAACCCAAAGAAATGCGCTTTCGGCGTCACCGCCGGGAATTTTCTCGATTTCTTGGTTCACCAACGGGGAATCAAGGTGGATAAAAATAAAGCCACGGCCATCATGGCGGCACCTCCACTAAGGACCAAGAAGGAGCTCCAGTCCTTCCTCGGAAAGGTCAACTTCTTAAGGCGATTCATATCCAATTTGGCAGGGAAAATTCGGCCGTTGACTCCTCTGCTCAAACTAAAGGACACGGAACGGTTCGTATGGGGAGCAGAACATCAAGCGGCCCTCGACGATATCAAGAAATATTTATCTCAACCACCTGTCCTTATGCCGCCGAAAAGAGGGAAACCTTAGAGGCTTTACATTTCGGCTTCAGAGGGCTCTATCGGTTGTCTGCTGGCTCAAAACAATGAGTCGGAACGAGAGCAAGCAGTGCACTACCTGAGCCGTACCCTTAACATGGCTGAGCTAAACTATTCACCGATCGAAAAACTATGCTTAGTGCTTTATTTTGCGGCTACCAAGTTGCGCCATTATATGCTTCCCTCGGTCGTTCATACGCGGCCGAATTGGGAAGTGGATGATGGCATTGTCCAAATTCACATTCCAATATGTGGCTCAAAAGTCGGTCAAGGGTCAGGCATTGGCCGATTTCTTGGCTCACCACCCGGCTCAGGGGCAGGAAGAGGAGAAGAGTAGTTAGAGGTCGAGATCGGCATGGCCCGCATGGAAAAGAACTACTGGACCATGTACTTCGACGGCTCCAGTACCGAGGCCAGGTCCGGAGCTGGAGTCGTGATTGAATCCCCTCAAGGACAAAGGTGGCAATTTGCGTTCCAACTTGATTTCAAATGCACCAACAATCAGGCCGAATACGAGGCACCCATCATCGGTCTCGAAATTCTGAAAGAAATGAAGGCGACCCGTGTCTTGGTCTACGGTGATTCTCAGCTGGTAATTAACCAATTGACCGGGGAATACCAGTGCACGAGCGAGAATTTAACTATGTATTATGTAACGGCCCTCAATGCGGTCGACGAATTTTCTAGGATTTCCTTTGTCTACGTACCGCGCGCCGAAAACCATGAGGCCAATGAGATGGCCCAGGTGGCGTCAGGCGTGAATATTCCGGACAATGACCACGATCGTGTGATAAAAGTCGAGAGGCGTACCTTGCCAGCTTTGGCTGAACAGGGAATGACAATGCAAGTGTCATCGGCCGAGATCACCGACGAAGTCAACACGGCCGAGGCCGATTGGCGCTACCCCATAGTGAAGTATTTGCGCGACCCCTCCGGCAGCCATGAGAGGACTACACGTTTCCAGGCTCGGTGTTATTTGATTTATCAAAACGAGCTGTATCGAAAGGGATCGAACGGCTTATTGCTCCTATGTCCCAGCGCCGTAGACATCAAGGTTATCATGATCGAATCTCACGAGGGGATTTGCGGTGCTCACCAATCTGGCATCAAGATGAGGTGGTTGGTTTGGAGGCACGGCTATTGCTGGCCGACCATTTTAAAAGATTGCATATAGTATGCAAAGGGGTGTATCAAATGTCAAATCTATGGCCCCATACAAAGGGTACCGGCCGAAGCCCTCCACCCGGTTACTAAACCATGACCGTTCAGGGGTTGGGCCGTGGATATCATCAACAAAATCTATCCGGCCGCGTCCAACCAACACGCATGGATTGTGGTGGCAACCGACTATTTTACGAAATGGGTCGAGGCGGAGTCCTATCGATCAATTTCTAGCGCACAGGTGGTCAAATTCTTCGAGAAACACATCGTCCACAGGTTCGGTATACCTGAAACTATCACGGCCGACAACGGCCCAGTGTTCGCATCGGCCGAGACTCGGGAGTACACCGAAAAAATGGGGATCAAATTGATTCACTCAACGCCTTACTACCCCCAGTCTAACGGACAGGCCGAGGCGAGCAACAAGGTAATCAAGGGCATCCTTGAGAAAATGATTGAGGAAAAACCTAGGGCATGGCACGAATTACTCCCCGAAGCCCTTTGGGCTTATGAGTCTCAAAACGATCGACCACGGGCACATCTCCTTATGCCTTAACCTACGGTCATGATGCCATCGTTCCAATGGAGTTAAAGGTTCGGTCTCTCCGTGTGACCGAATAGCCTGGGGAAGAAAGGAAGGACTATGCGTAAGCTATGGCTCAGGAGTCGGAAGATTTGGAGTAGTCCAGACTCGATGCTTATAACCTAATGCAGGCACAGAAGCAAATCGCGGCAGGGGCCTATAACAGAAAGGTCAAGCAGAAGGCTTTCGCCGAAGATGACTTGGTATGGCGGGTCGTGCTTCCTATCGGGACTAAGGACCCTCAGTTCGGCAAATTCTCACCTAAATGGGAGGGGCCGTTTATTATCGAACGAATCCTGGGCCGAGGCGCATTCCAGTTAAGGGATAGGGATGGAGAATGGCACAACGTACCAATAAATGGCCAGTATTTAAAGAAGTATACCCCGTCATTATGGGAGACGGCCGAGAATGGGTTATGAGGTTTTGCAACTGGAACTAAACAACACAACGAAGATGAAAGAAAAAGCACACTTTCAGATAGAAGGAAAGAGGAATCATACTTCATTTAGTTTAAAAAGGGGTCACGATTACAAAGGAACGACCAGGTCATGGCCGATTACAACATATAGGTATACATATGAGAAAAGATTACATCCTAAATCTACGAACATCAGCTTCGTGGTCCCCTCGCTGGACAGGCAGACGTTTCTTCCCGAGGCAATATCTCCGCCACCCATGTCTTCACTAACCACGACCCCACCAGGGGCGGCACTCAGGACACGGTTACGACCAAGTGAACCAAGGGCTGTCATTCTGGCCAGGGGAAGGGGCGTCACTCTGGACTTGGATGCAGCCAGGTTGGAGCCAGGGCCGTCACTCAGGCCATGGCCAAGGCCGTCATTCTGGGCATGAACGTAACTGAGCGAAGCCAGGGCCGTCACTTCGGCCATGGGTGCAACCCGGGTGCCCAGCCGAATGAACACGGCCACGTTGGAATCATCATACCAGGCCCTCCCATCTTCATCAATCGCATTTCGGTTTCTCCTCGACCTCACAGGGTGGAAGTTCATCTTCCTCCAGGTCCGGGAAGGGATCTCGGCCGCATTTTGGTTCTAGCTCACGTCGACTTTCCAAGATGAAAGACAGTTGGTAAACAGCAGGAGAGTAAGAGCCATCTGGTTCTGGCCAAACTGCCAGGTCGCGAGGTTCAGCGGATATGGCTCCCCAGTTTTGGAAGGGCTACAATAGGGACCACTAGAGCAGATTAAAATGAATGAGAGAAGGAGTAGAGGAGGATCGAAGCCCATGAATCACTAAGCAAGAGGAGAGTTTCAGAATCAGAGAGAGAAGGCTGAGGAAAACTAGGGAGTTCAGAGTGAACTTTCGAGGAGCATGGACTTAAGGATTTTGAAGGCGTGAAGAAAAATGAGGGAAGGCAGGGTTTTTATACAAGCGCTGGGATTCAAAACAGTAGGTGTGATTCTCGAAAAACGAAATGGCCTGACAACGCACTCGGAGCACGCGAAGATGTGTCTGAAACCTGGGGGCCGACGTTTCGATTGACGAGGCAAAATGATGGCTCACACAAATCGAAAGCACGATGACGTGTCGGAAGCCCAGAGGCCGTCGTTTCATTTGACGAGGCGAAGCGACGCCTCGAGTAAGTCTGGGCAATGATGGCCTGCACGACATGCTTGGGCATTAAATACGCCAGCTGTCCTGCGCATTTAATGCACCAGTTGTCAATCACCTCAGAAGGAATGCAAAGGGTCCATCCCCTGGAATCCATTCGGCCTACTGATCGGTTCATAATTGTATATCATTTTGTACCCTTCTAGCTTATGATTTGGTTATGTTTTTGAGTTAAACTTGTACTTTTAATCCTTTTTGTGTTTATCTTTCAGCTTTAGGGAACAATGATGGCTTTGGATAGGAAATGATGCAATCCATGCATGTTAAAGCCTGATTTGGATAAAGGGAAGAAGAGCTTAAAGACAAACTCATTTTGGCTACAGCCCCCTGCCAGTCCAGTTCCGTAGGTCATATTGCAAGCATTGTTTCAACAACCTACATAGCTCGAATGAGGCCACATTCTTCATGAAAGTTGTTCCAATTGGTGTGTACTATAACATATCCAAAATTCAGCCCCATTGGATAAATTTGGAGTCCGTTACCTAGCAAACACAGAACCATGCTCAGGATGGATCTTATCAGCGCGGAAAATGAGTTAGCAATTTGTTTCGGCCTTATCTTCTTCCTCCGACCTTGGATTGGCCCAAATAACATATGGCTGGAAAGAAGACATTCTGAACTTCAATTTAGAGTGCTTAAAGTCCTAATTTGATTAAGAGAAGCCCAAGTTGTAAGCCCTTGAAGTTGCTGGTCATGCTGACCTCAGCATGTGCTGGTTGGATGCTTGGTCATGGTGAGCTAGGTATGAGCTATCATTTCTGGTTGGAAGCTTGGTCATGGTGACATGAAGATGAGCTAGGGCTGCTGGTGGGATCTATTGGTGAAGTGCATCAACCAATTCAAGATTTTCTAATACAAGTGCATCACCCAATTTAGATTTTCTAATACAAGTGCATCAACCATTTCAGATTTTATAAAACAAGTGTTGTATGCATTAGCCATTTTGAATTCAGATTTTCACTTCCCCTAGGCCTATAAATAGGGAAGTTCTCTAAGCTTGTAAACACACCCCAAGGGGGGGAGCTCTCAAGCACTTCTCTAGAGCTCCCTTCCCTTCTCTCCCTCAAATTCTCTTAGTTTCCCTTTGTAGTTCTCAATTGTTGTAATAAGATCATTCTATTAAATTTTCTTTGTACTAAATATCAAACATCTCTCTACTTCCCTTCTCTTCCAAAAGTCTTCATGTCTCAAACACTTCACAAACACATTCCCTTCCAAAATCCTCAAAGCTCTCAAACACATGTTCTTCCAAAATTCTCTAAAGTTCCCAAACACTTTCTTCTCCCTCCTCAAAGTTCTCAAACACTTCCTTTCTTCCTCAAAGTTCTCTTAGTTTCCTTAATGTTTTCTTAGTTGTAATTTATTTTTCTTTGTTATGTAAATTCTTTTCTTAAGTTTTCAAGTTGAATTAGTTTCCAAGTTTCAATTATGGTTTTTGTTCTTATTCATTATGCTTATAAGTTAATATGCTAGTTTGAATGATTGATCACCATTTAGGCTTGCATGTTAGCTATCTTGGTTTGAATTAAGAGTATACACCATGCTTTAATTCGAATTGAACTATGAATAGGAAGAGTATGTATGGACATTCGACAACAGGGATTAGATACATGCTTGGTTGTTTAAAATGTTCTTCTATGCTTAATGGGTTCCTAATGCTTAATTTTAGGTTAGACAACAAATGATCAAATTAGGGAATTAGGAACACAAGGTTATGACCACACACCATGGCTTAATCATACTTTAGCTAGAATCAATCCATTAATCTAATTGAACTTGGGAACTTATTTGCTTGAGTTACTTATTTCTTTCTTCCTTGTTTTATTTATTTCCTCTTTTTCATTTCTGTTTTGTGTAGGGAAACTAAATTGGATCATTCAATCACCAATCCCTGTGGAATCGACCTCGCACTTACATACGCTAAACTACCAACGGCTCGTGCACTTGCGAGTATCACAAGTTGAGGATGCAGCTTAATCCATTTTGGTGGAGCTAAATCTACGCAACACCTCCGCCCATGCCGAGACCGAAGAATCCGGGGATGTGGGGGCAATGTTCGTACCTAATAAATCACGGTCGTACACTAACCAAAGGAGTTTTCCCCCTCGACCTCTAGACCTATTCGCGATCCAAAACGCGGCGTTTCTGCCTTCCTCAAAACAAAGGAAAAGTTGCGAAGGCATAGTCATCTCGGCCTTACAACCACGGTATCGTCAGGCTGAGGCCGAAGGACGAAGGGGACACGGCCGAAGATATTAAGAGTCAAATCGTCACATGGCAGCAGGGTCCCACGCTTCATTTAATGAAGTAACGCCTCTGACTAGCAAACCCACTAGCCGCAAAAGGGCATTTAATGCACGAGGGAAGAAGGGAAGTGACTGAAGTCAGGATTTGGTGACAGAAATCCGAGTGGTTAGGCGCAAACATACTTACCAATATTCTTACAAATTGAGGTTAGATCACCAACCACCAAACAGGGGCATTAAATGCGTCCCCACGGCCAGAAGCGCAGGACCCACGATCAGGGCGGCGGCCGAGATTTACCAGGATTCATGGGGTCACACCACCATGCTTCACGATCCCAAATGTCGATTGGACTACCCACTTACTCTGATCAGGCTCCACCATGCAGATTTTCAGCCTCGATTACTCCTCCAAGAGCTCTTCCTATAAATACCAAGTTCAAGCTACATTCAAAGGGTTCAAACACCAAACCAAAAGCCTCTCACGGAGCAAATTATATTTTCCTGTAATGAACTTTCATTATCTTTACTTGCTTTCCTAGGAGTAGTGTTAGATTGTAAGGAGAATCCGTTCATCAATATATCATACGACCCTTGATTTTCAAGGCGCCGGAGCACCATCTCTGTTACTCTTTCATTCATCCCATATATCATACGACCGTCGCTCCCTGAGCAACGCGCCAGAGCAACGCCCAAAATCCACCATCAACACCACCACTAAACGGCCTTGTAGCTCAGGCCGTGAACCTGACGGCCGAGATTAGTTCCTCTCTCGGCCACAGTCGTTTGATTAGGAGTCGAACCCAAACAGGCGCACCACTCAACCATTTCATCTACATCACCAACTCGATGCACGGTAGACCGTGCTGGCACGCCCGCGCACAACCGCACTGCATCCAAAAGAAGGAAGCCACGTGTTAACGCATATCCCCTCGGCCCGGATCTCCAGGCCGTGAGATTTGCGCAGCCAACAATTATAGGGTATGGCTAAACATGGGATGGTATCTTAAAGGGTAGGAGTAATGTGGATGATGAAAGAAAGGCTTAAGTGTTTGGATGCAAAATTGGGTAAAGGAAGCACACAACAGGGAAGGATATCAAAGCCTTTTAGTGACTTAAACACACATAGCCTACATCATATCAATGGGTACATCCTTTCCACAAATGTCAGCAAGCAACATAGTATCTGCAAAAGATCAAATAGTTCTTAGTATTCAATGAATATAATGAGATCATCATAAGAAGAATCTGGGAAGTTGTAAGAGTAGAAACAAAATAAACCCTCTCAAGGAATGGAATAGGCTCAAATTAGCTCACTAGGGCAGTCTCCACTATTCTTCTAAAGATATTTGAGTATGGCACCTTGTGGACCGAAATTCCAATTGCGTGACAGTGTGTACGGTAGAAATTCTAATGCAAACACTTTCATGGCAACACATTGGCAAAGAATTAGTGACAATGACATTGCATATACATCTTCATTAGTAAGCAAAAGAAATTTTTCATTAAGACTCAAAAATTCAACAAGTTTCATCCCACACCTCAAACCTGAATGAAACATTGTCCTCAATGTTTAAAGAAAAGGAAATGCAATGCAATAACCAAACTAGACATAAAAGGCATGAACGGAATCAACTCTAAACTAAAATAAAAACAACAACAACATAACTTGGTTGGGTTGCCAATAGTTAGGGTGTGGTGAACTCAAGGGAGTCCACAACTTGTGTTTCCACAACATCATCCAAGTATTGTTTCAAACGCTGCCCGTTCACCTTGAAAGTTGTCCCGTCTTTCAGGTTCTCAATCTCAATAGCTCCATGAGGAAAAACTTGAATACTTTTGTACCTGGCTTGAATTCTTTCTTGAGAATGGCTTTGATATGATAACGTTTGGTCCTATCTTTGTAGATTTTGGCATTCTCATAACCTTTGTTCCTTAACTCCTCCAATTGATTAATCTGCAATTTTCTGACATTCCCAGCTTCTTTGAGATCAAAATAGAACTTTTTAATTGCCCAATATGCTCGATGCTCAAGCTCCATTGGTAGATGACTAGCTTTCCCAAACACAAGTCTATAAGGGGTCATCCCAATAGGGGTCTTATAGGCAGTCCTATATGCCCAAAGTGCATCATTGAGTTGCAGTGCCCAATCTTTTCGAGTAGGATTGACAGTTTTCTCGAAAATATTCTTGATCTCTCTATTGCTGATCTCAACTTGTCTAGAAGTTTGAGGATGATATGGAGTCGCCACTCTATGTGTGATATTGTTCTTTTTCATTAAGGCCTCAAACGATTTGTTACAAAAGTGGCTGCCACCATCACTAATGATAGCCCTAGGAGTTCCAAACCTAGTGAAAATCATATCTCTCAGGGTTTTTTAGGACAACTCTATGATCATTAGTCCTTGTAGCCAACGCCTCCACCCATTTGGATACATAATCTACATCAACAAGAATGTAAGTATAACCAAAAGAGGAAGGAAAAGGTCCCATGAAATCTATACCCCATATGTCAAACAGCTCCACAACCAAAATGTTGTTCGGTGGCATCATATTCCTCCGGCTTATGTTTCCCATTCTTTGACACCTACCACATTTAGAACAGAAATCAAAGGCATCTTTTAAAAAGAGAGGGCCAAAAGAAATTAGATTGAAGAACCTTAGTTGTTGTTTTCTTGGCACCAAAATGACCTCCACATGCAAATTCATGACTGAACTTGAGTATGCTTTGCTGCTCATTCTCTGGGACACACCTCCTTATGATTTGGTCGGGGCTATGTTTGAACAAATATAGATCATCCCAGAAGTAATGTTTGGTTGTGGCAAAGAACTTCTTTCTTTCCTGAAAAGTTAGATCATCTCTCAAAACACCACTAGCAAGATAATTAACAAGATCAGCATACCATGGTTCTTGATCATGAATGGCAAATAGTTATTTCTTGAAAAGATTCATTAAGGGGCAGGACATCCTCGTTCTCGTGGTTACCACGATGATACGGGAGAGATGATCAACAACAACATTCTCACACACTTTCTTATTTCGGATTTCTAAATCAAATTCTTGTAACAACAATGCCCATCGAAGCAAGCATGGCTTAGCATCCTTCTTGGTTAACAAGTACCTAAGTGTTGCATGGTCAGAATATACAATCACTTTAGAACCAACAAGGTATGAACAAAACTTCTCTAAAGCAAAAATCACAGCAAGCAACTCCTTCGCAGTTGTAGAGTAATTGAGCTGAGCATCATTTAATGTTCGGCTTGCATAATAGATGACATGAGGGAGCTTATTCACTCTTTGACCTAGGACTGCACCAAGAGCATAATCAGAAGCATCACACATTAATTCAAAAGGTAAAGACCAATCTGGTGCCTTGATAATTGGAGTTGACGTTAGTTCAAGTTTCCAGGTGTTAAATGCATCTAAACAATCTTTATCAAAGTTGAAAACGACATCTTTAGCCAAAAGATTGCATAGAGGACGAGTGATTTTGGAGAAATCTTTAATAAAATGACGATAAAAACCTCCATGTCCTAGAAAACTCCTCACACCCTTCACTGAAGTAGGGGATGGCAAATTAGAAATCAAATTAATCTTTGCTTTGTCTACCTCAATGCCTTTGCTAGAAATAGCATGGCCTAACACAATACCTTGCTTCACCATGGAGTGACACTTCTCCCAATTCAAAATTAGATTCGTTTCCTGGCATCTCTTAAGCACTAATGACAAGTGGTTAAGACAATCATCAAAAGAGGATCCAAAAACTGAAAAGTCGTCCATAAAAACCTCAATGAACCTCTCTATCATGTCTGAAAAGATAGCCATCATGCATCGTTGGAAGGTAGCTGGGGCATTGCATAAACCAAATGACATTCGTCTATATGCAAATGTTCCAAAAGGGCATGTGAATGTTGTCTTCTTTTGATCCTCCCATGCTATTGCAATTTGATTATAACCTGAAAAACCATCAAGGAAACAATAATGTGAGTGACCAGCTAGTCTTTCAAGCATTTGATCAATGAAAGGCAAAGAAAAGTGATCCTTTCTAGTGGCAATTTTTAGCTTCCGATAATCAATGCAAACTCTCCATCCCTTGATGGGTCTTGTTGACACTAGATCATTGTTCTCATTCTTGACCACTAATGCCTAGCTTCTTTGGGACAACTTGGATAGGACTCACCCATTTGCTATCTGAGATAGGATAAATGACTCCTACATTAAGTAATTTGAGTATTTCAGTTCTTACAACATCCTTCATGTGTGGGTTGAGTCTCCTTTGGGGCTCACGAGTTGGCTTGGCATCCTCCATCAAAATTTGATGCATGCACATTGTAGGGCTTATTCCCTTAATGTCTGCAATGGTCCATCCAATGGCATTCTTGTGGTCTCTCAAAACTTTAATCAACTTATCCTCCTCTAATGGTGAAAGGTCAGGAGCTATAATGATGGGAAGGGTTTCTATCTCACCAAGGTAAACATATTTAAGGTGTTGTGGAAGAAGTTTTAGCTCAAGTTTAGGTGGCTTGACAGTGGAGGGAACTAGTTTAGTGGTGGCAGGTTCAAGAGGCTCTACAATGGGTGAAATGGAAGAAATGAATGGTTTCGAAACCTCAAGGGCAGCCACAACTTCAATGAACTCAGATTCATCATCAAGGTCACCTAAAGGTAGTGTCAAAACAATTTCTAAAGCATCATCAGATTGTGCCTGCACAAATTTAGAAAAAACCAAGGAATCCAAACTATCACTTGAAAAACAATCAAGTGAATTAGACTGATGAGTTAAGGATTCAAGCACTTTGAATTCTACGGTTTGGCCAAGGACTGTCATTTTCAAAATGCCATTTGTCACATCAATGAGAGTGTTTGTTGTGGCCATGAATGGTCTTCCAAGCAAGATAGGCAGCTCACGGTCATGAATGGTTGCATCTCCCATGTCTAACACTACAAAATTAGCAGGCAATATTAACTTATCAACTTGAACCAAAATATCTTCAACTATACCTCTAGGATATTTCATTGAGCGATCAGCAAATTGTAAGCTGAGTGTGTTGTTTTTCAACTTTCCCAAACCTAGTTGAAGGTACACTGAATAAGGCATTAGATTGATACTTGCACCTAAATCCAACATGGCTTTCTCAGCTCGTTTATCTCCAATGGTTATGCCGATGGTAAAACTAACTGGATCCTTAAGCTTAGGAGGAAGTTTCCTTTGATGGACAGCACTTACATTTTCAGACACCAACACCTTCTCATGAGGGCTATACCTTCTCTTGTGTGAGTTCAACTCCTTAAAAAATGTAGCATAAGTTGGCATATTCCTGATCACATCAAGTAAAGGCAAGTTAACATTGACTTTACTAAGTATATCATAAATTTCAGCAAAAGACTTATCGTGTTTGCTTTTAGCAAGACGTCTAGGGAAAGGAATTGGTGGCACATAAGGGTTCTCGGCCTTGTGCAATATAGGTGAAATTGTTGACGTGCAAATGGGAATTGCTTCTTTTGGTGTCATCTCTTTCTTGCTTTCATCACATGCATTCATGGTATCATTATTAGTAACTTTATTGCCAACTTTATTATCAATAACCTTACCACTTCTAAGAACTGAGATTGCTTTGGCATGCTCATGATACTTGGGATTCACATTTGGCTGGCTAGGGAATTTTTCAAGTTCTCTTTGGTTCAAAGTATCTGCAATTTGTCCTAATTGAATCTCCATCTTGGTAAAGGCAGCAAAATGTTGTTGAAGAGCACCATTAGTAGTTTGCTGGAATTGCAAAGTATTTTGGGCCAACAACTTGACTGTGTCCTCCAATGAACTTGGTTTGGGTTGGAATGATGAACTCACTTGATTTTGATTTTGATTGTTGCTCCAAGAGAAGTTTGGGTGATTCCTCCAACCAGGATTATAAGTGTTCGAGAAGGGGTCATTTCTTGGCCTTTGGTTGTAAGAATTCATCATGTGGGCTTGTTCCAGGACAAACTCAGGATAAGCATTACTAGCTGAACACATGTGAGTTGAGTGTCCTTGAACATTGCAAATAGCATAAACTTCGACTTGGGGAACTTTAGGTACCATGTTGAGCATGACGTCAAGCTTCCTTTGTAAACCAGCAACCTGTAAAGCAAGCTCATTGTTAGGACCAATCTCAAAGATACCAGCACTTTTACCTCTTGTATCATTGTGTTGAGCATTGGATCCCAACATCTCAAATATTTCATATGACTCTTGAGCATTCTTTTTCTTTAAAGCTCCACCTGCAGCATTATTGACAGTAGATTGACAAGTTTGGGTTAGTCCATCATAAAAAATTTGCATTTGTAAGTATAGAGGTAACCCATGATGTGGACATTGCATTAAAGTTCCTTTGAAACGCTCCCAACATTCATTGAATGGTTTGCCATCATGTTGTGAGAAGTTGAAAATCTGTGACTTAAGGTGGCTGTCTTTTGGGCGGAGAAAAACTTCTCCAAGAAATTCTTAGCTTCCGCATCCCAAGTGGTTAGTGATCCAGGGGTTAATGACATCAACCAAGTCTTTACTCTATCTTTCAAAGTGTAAGAGAAAACCCTCATTCTCAGATTTGCTTTAGACACATCCTTCAAAGGCAAAGTACAAACAACAGTATAAAATTCTTTAATGTGAGCCAAAGGATCTTCGTTAGGCAAACCATAAAAAGAAGGAAGCATTTGAGAGTGAGAAGATTTAAGCTCATAGTTTCTAGCTTCTGTGGACAGCAAGATGCATGAAGGTGAATTTGGTATGACTAGTTAAGCTAAATCCTCCAAAGCACGTTGGTCATTGGTTGCCATCTCTTCTTCTTTTTCTTCTTCTTCTTCTTGATCTGAGTTAAAGATGTTGAACTGAGAGTACTCTTCTAAACTTGCAGAATTGGAGGTTCCGGCTTCCAAGTGATTGAGAATAGATTCAATGGCTACCTCCCATGCTTCAACAAGCCTTTCTTCAAGTTCAACAAGAGATGGTTGTTGTGTACCATGGATGTGTACCATGGATTGGTTGGACCCTAATGGTTCCTGATTGAGAGTGTTTCTTAACCGCTGATACAACTTGTTCAAGCAATGGTTTGCTCGACATGCAATACCTAAAAACTAAAGAAAGTAAGCAATAGTAACAAGACTCTTAATCAAGTCCCCGGCAACGGCGCAATTTTCTTGTTGGATAGATTTTACTCTATCTATTTCTCGCAAGTGAACGAACCAATTATAGTATAGGAATGCAAGAACAAGGTCGTTCCATAGAGACTTGGAAGAAAGACACTTACTACTGCTACTTAGACTCACAAGTAACCCTAAGACTAAACAGAATTTAAATGAGGTTGAGTTTAGTTTGTTTGGAGTGAAAACTACTAAAAGGGAATGCAAAATAGCAAGTGACCAGCAAGTAGATGTTTTAGAAAATTTAGAGACAATGAAACAAGCACTATGGGTTCAACTTCACCATGACAATCCAATTTCAAGCTACAAGTTAACAATCATCCAAATTGATTAATTCAATTTTTGGAGTTCGTTTTTTCTTATATATGATTATCCATATGGTGTTTGGTTTTAATAAAGTATTCAGAAACGCAGTTTAGCTATGATGTTCAGTCCAAATTATAAATCTGAATCCATTAAGCTTAAGAAGAACTCTAAGGAACTAAGTAAACATTTAAACATTGTGTTTGTCCTAAATGCATACCCACTCATTCACTAATCAGTTCAAGAGTCATATGGTGTTTATGTAAACTTGAACAAGATAACCAACATGCAGGTGTTAATAGTGGCCAGCTATTTAAACATGCATAAAGATTCAACTAAGAACAAGTGAATGAGACTAGAAAATTAGAAGTAATCAACAAAGAGTAACATTAACTTGAAAACATGAAACTCTCTTGTCATGCTACATTGAAACCCTACCTATGGTAATTAGTTATGCCCCATTAATGGAAAATACATTTGAATCATAATAAACATGGAGAGAGTAATGATCGGTTCATAATTGTATATCATTTTGTACCCTTCTAGCTTATGATTTGGTTATGTTTTTGAGTTAAACTTGTACTTTTAATCCTTTTTGTGTTTATCTTTCAGCTTTAGGGAACAATGATGGCTTTGGATAGGAAATGATGCAATCCATGCATGTTAAAGCCTGATTTGGATAAAGGGAAGAAGAGCTTAAAGACAAACTCATTTTGGCTACAGCCCCCTGCCAGTCCAGTTCCGTAGGTCATATTGCAAGCATTGTTTCAACAACCTACATAGCTCGAATGAGGCCACATTCTTCATGAAAGTTGTTCCAATTGGTGTGTACTATAACATATCCAAAATTCAGCCCCATTGGATAAATTTGGAGTCCGTTACCTAGCAAACACAGAACCATGCTCAGGATGGATCTTATCAGCGCGGAAAATGAGTTAGCAATTTGTTTCGGCCTTATCTTCTTCCTCCGACCTTGGATTGGCCCAAATAACATATGGCTGGAAAGAAGACATTCTGAACTTCAATTTAGAGTGCTTAAAGTCCTAATTTGATTAAGAGAAGCCCAAGTTGTAAGCCCTTGAAGTTGCTGGTCATGCTGACCTCAGCATGTGCTGGTTGGATGCTTGGTCATGGTGAGCTAGGTATGAGCTATCATTTCTGGTTGGAAGCTTGGTCATGGTGACATGAAGATGAGCTAGGGCTGCTGGTGGGATCTATTGGTGAAGTGCATCAACCAATTCAAGATTTTCTAATACAAGTGCATCACCCAATTTAGATTTTCTAATACAAGTGCATCAACCATTTCAGATTTTATAAAACAAGTGTTGTATGCATTAGCCATTTTGAATTCAGATTTTCACTTCCCCTAGGCCTATAAATAGGGAAGTTCTCTAAGCTTGTAAACACACCCCAAGGGGGGGAGCTCTCAAGCACTTCTCTAGAGCTCCCTTCCCTTCTCTCCCTCAAATTCTCTTAGTTTCCCTTTGTAGTTCTCAATTGTTGTAATAAGATCATTCTATTAAATTTTCTTTGTACTAAATATCAAACATCTCTCTACTTCCCTTCTCTTCCAAAAGTCTTCATGTCTCAAACACTTCACAAACACATTCCCTTCCAAAATCCTCAAAGCTCTCAAACACATGTTCTTCCAAAATTCTCTAAAGTTCCCAAACACTTTCTTCTCCCTCCTCAAAGTTCTCAAACACTTCCTTTCTTCCTCAAAGTTCTCTTAGTTTCCTTAATGTTTTCTTAGTTGTAATTTATTTTTCTTTGTTATGTAAATTCTTTTCTTAAGTTTTCAAGTTGAATTAGTTTCCAAGTTTCAATTATGGTTTTTGTTCTTATTCATTATGCTTATAAGTTAATATGCTAGTTTGAATGATTGATCACCATTTAGGCTTGCATGTTAGCTATCTTGGTTTGAATTAAGAGTATACACCATGCTTTAATTCGAATTGAACTATGAATAGGAAGAGTATGTATGGACATTCGACAACAGGGATTAGATACATGCTTGGTTGTTTAAAATGTTCTTCTATGCTTAATGGGTTCCTAATGCTTAATTTTAGGTTAGACAACAAATGATCAAATTAGGGAATTAGGAACACAAGGTTATGACCACACACCATGGCTTAATCATACTTTAGCTAGAATCAATCCATTAATCTAATTGAACTTGGGAACTTATTTGCTTGAGTTACTTATTTCTTTCTTCCTTGTTTTATTTATTTCCTCTTTTTCATTTCTGTTTTGTGTAGGGAAACTAAATTGGATCATTCAATCACCAATCCCTGTGGAATCGACCTCGCACTTACATACGCTAAACTACCAACGGCTCGTGCACTTGCGAGTATCACAAGTTGAGGATGCAGCTTAATCCATTTTGGTGGAGCTAAATCTATGCAACAAGTAAAAAAAACCCGTGAAGAACTAATTATGTTGTTGAAGAGCTTCTCACAGCTTCCACCATGTATGATGTAGCCAGAGATGAAGAATGGTGTAGATGGTGTGGATTGTATGGATTGTGTTTGGGAAATGATGGGAAGGTGAAGGATGGAGTGATCTGTGGGAGAAGTGTATGAGGCTGTGATTGATGAATGTTTGAGGAGAATGTGAGAGTAGTGCTGGGCTGGGTGAACTTTTGGGAAATGGAAGAGAGGGAGTGTCAATCCCAGGATGTGATTCATTAAAGTGTTTGGAATGAAAGTGGTATTTATAGGGAGAAGGATAGGGGACATCTGATTTGAATATGACTTCTACCTACCGCACTTGCAATTGAAAATCAGTTTCTTGGCTGCTGCACTTCACCAACAAATCCCACCAGAAACGATAGCTCATGCATAGCTCATCATGACCAAGCAACAATTAGGTCATTCTTAGGTCAAAATGACGAACAACTTCTTGGGCTCACGAATTGGGTTTCTCTTAATCAAATGACAACTTTGAGCCCACCATCTTCAAGGTCAGAATGTCTTCTTCCAACCACATGTAATTTGGCCCAATCCAAGCTTGGATAAAGAAGATAAGTTCGAAACGAATTTCTAACTCAGTCTCCAGTTTTTGCACATTTTTGCACCATTTTGCTTCAAATGCCTCAAGTGGTACCTAGAGTTTAATGAACTGAATGATAAATACAAAATAGAAAAGCACAAGTTTTACTTAAAAACATGACCAAACAATAGGGTAAAGTGCTACAAAATGATACAGAATTATGCATTGATACCCTACCTATGCACCCAAGATACCGTGTTCAAGTGCCCCTCCCCCAATATAGCTCGTGTTAAAAAATAAAAAATAAAAAAACAAATTCAGAACACCATCTCTCACACAATAACATACATTCGCAGACCATATAATCAATTTGGAGGCACTTCGCATGATCATACAATCATGGTTCGTTTGATAACCATTTCAATTTTTATTTTCATTTTCACGTTTTGTTTCTCCTCCCTCTCATCCTCCCTCAACTTTGGAGGTTCTAATTTTCTTTTTCTTCTTTGTGCCTTCTATATCTTGATTTTTCTCACTTTTTCACTTCAGATCTTTTGCCCTAATTTTAATCTTACTATGTAAATCCTTTCAAATTCTCTCCATGCTTTTGTGGATGTTTACTATGGAATATTTGCAAATAGTTATTATCTTTTTTGGGATGATTATATGTTTTTTCTTCTTTGAGTTTATTGCTACGTGGTGCCTAACATTTTTTCCACATATGAGTGTTGATCATTTTAATTTTAGAAACGTTGATATAGATCCAAATTTTCATTGAGAAGTTGGGTTTAATCCTCGGATTTGGTGACTTTGATACAAGTCCTTTGACGTTTAGCACATAAGTTATAGGTAACAATTTTTGTTTTTGTTCACCTTGCGGTAGAGGTATATTACATACTCTTGTGGATATATTATCCTATAGTGTAGGTATATTGTTCTATTGCCTATTGCATAGGTATATATGTGTGTGTGTGTGTGTGTGTGTGTGTGTGTGTGTTTCATATTTTCAACAATGTATAATAGTATTTTATGTACCTTTTTTTTTAGGGATTCTTAGATCTAGGTCCAAAACAATTAGTTGTCATTGGGTTTAGTCCACGCGTTTTTGGTTTTAGATATAGGTCCTTTGACTTTTATTATTTTTTTGTTGTGTCTATTTTACCCATTCGGGTAAATAAGGAAAACACATTGAAAATCTAAATTTAATGCATTATTTCATCATAATTGAATTTCATATTTTAAATTTTGAATTATTTCCTTGATAATATTTACCTAATATATGGATAAAATACAATTTAATTAATGAAAGTAAAAATTATTCAAGTAATCACCCACATGAAATTATGTGCCTAACATACAGGTAAGTAGTGCTATTATTAGCAATGGAAAAAACTTGTGATAAATCGTGTTACCCATAAGTCAGGAACATAAATTAAAAGACTACCTATAAGTTAGGAACATAAAATAGAAGACTACATATAAGTTAGATATAAAAATAGACAAATAAAAAAGTATGTTACCTATAAAAAAACAAAGGTACATAAAATACTATTATACATTGTTGAAAATATAAAAAACACACACACACACACATATATATACCTATGCAATAGGCAATAGAACAATATACCTATACTATAGGATAATATATCCACAAGAGTATGTAATATACCTCTACCACAGGGTGAACAAAAACAAAAATTGTTACCTATAACTTATGTGTTAAACGATGTGCTACTGTATTTGCTTCCCTAAAAACACTTGAACAATCAGTAATTCCAAGGCAAGAGAAGCATGATGAAACTTACCCAAAGGATGGTCAACAACTTCTGTGCAAGCATTAGCACATCTAATGGCCATTGATGGACCACCCTTTTTGGGATGAATGAGGTTGGAGTGCCAGTCACCATCCATAAGAGCACGGATTCAGATTAGCCCAACGGTGTGGTTCTTAGTGCAGCCATGACCATTTGGCTACCAGTATCTCCACAAAATGTGTTCAATTTTTTCAAGGATGAAAGAACTCACTTTGGGATATGTTTGCAATATTTACCTTTTCTATTCAATGACAAACATCATAAATGGCTAATTATTATCACATGAATTACTATTACCCGATTTAAGGCATAAAGGGCAACATTGGAACGAAAAATGATTTTAAAAAAATAAAAATAAAAAGATAACATCATAAAATATTTAAAAAGGAATGTAATCCTATGTGGCACAAAAGTTAAAGGACTTGTATCAAAGTCACCAAATCCGATGATTAAATCCAACTTCTCAATGAAAATTTGGATCTATATCAACTTTTCTATTTTTTTCATAGGCAACATACTTTTTTATTTGTCTATTTTTATATCTAACTTATATGTAGTCTTCTATTTTATGTTCCTAACTTATAGGTAGTCTTTTAATTTATGTTCCTGACTTATGGGTAACACGATTTATCACTAAGTTTTTTCCATTGCTAATAATAGCACTACTTACCTGTATGTTAGGTACATAATTTCATGTGGGTGATTACTTGAATAATTTTTACTTTCATTAATTAAATTGTATTTTATCCATATATTAGGTAAATATTATCAAGGAAATAATTCAAAATTTAAAATCTGAAATTCAATTATGATGAAATCATGCATTAAATTTAGATTTTCAATGTGTTTTCCTTATTTACCCGAATGAGTAAAATAGACACAACAAAAAAATAATAAAAGTCAAAGGACTTACATCTAAAACCAAAAACGCGTGGACTAAACCCAATGACAATTAATTGTTTTGGACCTAGATCTAAGAACCCCTTTTAATTTTAGTGGAAGTGATTTAGAAAAATGAATATGGGCTTGTTTGACTTCAAGGTTGTATTAGTTATCCAAACAATCCAATGTTTGCTTTTTGATGGATTAATTAGTAAAGCCCGTGTGGTGTTACTTAGTGGGTTGAGCCTTTTCATCTTTACCTATGCAAGGCTAGAACCATAAATTTATCAAGGGGTGGGCTAGCTAAAGTTATTAGCTTAAAATCCAATCATCATTTTTTTTTTAACTTACAATTTATGGAGGCTTTATATAAATAAAAGTATACATTAGTATAAACCACAATAGTTATAAACACAAGAAAAAAAAAATGGAATTAGAGCCATATTATTCATGAAAGGAAGAATTTCATTTAGAAAAAAAAAGGTTATCTTTTGGAGACAAATCAATGAAAAAAAATAAAATTGGAGAGTTAGAGCTAAGGACTTTACCCTTATTGTGGGTTATTGGTGTTGGGACAGTCTTTGATACCATATACACGAAAAAACTTTGACTATGCATATTAGTGTTGCCAATGTATGAAATTGTGTATTTTATTTATTTTTAGGTTAAGATATTGGCTTATATAAATTTGAAATTTTTTTTTCACCAAAATAATCACTGCCCACAGTGGCGGAGCCACAGTGGGGTCATTGGGGTCGCATGACCTCTTGGAAGCCATGGAAATAGGCTTAGAGGTCCATTGGAGCTGCTGGTGCGACCTCTTGGAGCTGCACACCATATGGTCGACGAAATGTCTGAAAGAACGATGGGTTGCAGGCTGAAGAAGAAGGCTAGTGCGCTCCAGTTTTTTTTCTTAAAACGACCTGGCCAAAACGACGTTGTTTTGGGCCAGGTTTGAAAAAATTGGAAAAGACCAGCGTATCCTCTCCAGCCACTGCTTCTCCACAACACAACTTGACCGAATTTGTCCTTAAGCTAAAGTTCAAATGTATTTTACATATTCTTGGCCACACAGAAGACTTTGCTCCTAAGCCTGTGAGACACTATAATTGAAGTCAAAGCAAAATGGCAAATTGCTATCTATTGGCCTTTGGACCATCACAAAGCATTCTTGCCTCCAGTAATAACAAAGTTTATATTTTTAATATCCATCTGAAGCTGCAACTTCTGCCACTCTTGCGCCTCAGCCTGTGCATGCCATTCTAATTTTTTTTTTAAAATTTAAAACTTAGGCAGCAGTTTAATTAAGGAATTTAGGGTAACTACTGTAATGACCTCAAAAATAATATTTGGTTTTATTATTTTTGTGGAAAATCTTATTAAGTCATGTGACTATTTTGGGTGTTGTATGAATTTGGTTTGATGTGAAAAGATTGGAATTAAGTGAGTTTAATCACAAATTGGGACAAAAATACCTTTATGATTAAGTTTGTGATTTTTCAAAGGAAGTACAAGAAATTGAAGTGAGAAAATTATGATTTTTGAGTTGAAAAATCGAGATTGATCTCACGAACGCGTAGGCGCAAACGGTTTGTGAATCCGAGTTGAAACGAAGAAGTTATACTCGTTTGAAGTTTTAGGGACTTATTTGCAAAAACTAAACAGTGACAGATTTTGGTTTATCAATTGTGGAGGGCTACTGTGCAATTCAGATTTCTCATTTTGGTCCCCGGAGGTTTGAGAGCTCGTCGGAGATGCGATTTCCGACGGCTTCTGCGGCCGTGTACAGTGGAGGTGATCGACACCACCAACCCAGATAGAAAGCCTGCTATCTTGTGAACATAACCCAAGACGAATCGGAGCCATCGGAGGTGCAGTGAAGGTACGGTGGTGCCGCGAAGTTGGTTCGTCATTAGTGAAATCAGCAACTTCAACCGGCGGTTTGAGCCGCTTACACTTCGAATTGGACCTCGAGGTAAGAATTAAAGTTGTTCTACTCAGTATTACGAACATTTTGGAATAGGTCTTGACCGGCGATTCTAGGGTTGGTCCGTCGCCGGAATAGTACCCGAACCACCACCGGCGGTGGCGGCGCGTGGCGGCGCAGGGGGGCGATTCTGAGTTAAGGCTTTAGAGACAGAATGTAGTCCTGGAGTTACTGAACATGATAGTATGTTTAAATTGTTGAGATTCCGTCGTTTAATCGACGATCGGAGCCTCACAAATGTGGACCATTGATTGGAGATGATCGGACGGTTGGATCGTGTCCAATTTTAATTATGTTGTAGCTGGTGTTGTGAGGAGTCTGTAGGTTCAGACGGATTGATAATCGGACGTCCCGATCTTAAGTTATCAAATTTCAAAGTTAAGGCGAGCGATCGCCATTTAATCGTGTAATGTAGAATTATCCGACCGTTGGATTGGGCCCAAATTGTCGCGGGGAGATATCGGGACTATTTAGAGTCCATTGGTGCGATCGGATTTGGAATCCGAGGTTATGGGCCCAAGGCGGATTTTTGGGGTGTCAGTTAGACATGTGGGACCCACGGGACCCAAATAGTGACCTTTTGGACAATGGGTGTCATTGGTCATGATTCGACGTCGACAGCACGTATGTCACAGTTTTGAAGTTGGTTGGACGAGATTTGATCGCTTTGGACCCCCGGTTGGTCCAAAGGGCATTTTCGTCATTAGTTGCGAAATCTTGGATTTTGGAGTTTTGTGCTAAGTTGAGCTATGTACTTTGCTTAGGTACTGTTGGAGTTTGAGTTGCTCGTTGAGGTTTGAGATTGAGGATTCGTTAAGTTGTTGAAGACGCAGCTTGGACGAGAGGTGAGTAAAACCATCCTAATCGTGAGTAAAGTCACGAATTATTATATTTATTATAATGTGACCTTGGATAATGTTAATGGCTATAATTAACATGTTGTTTGTGATTTTGTAAAATGTTTTAATTGATTTAAAACACATGAACTTGTTCATCAACGGTTCATGAGGTAAGTGAAACCTATTTTGTTTTGAATTAATTATTATTATTGGAGATTTTGGTGTTTAACCATATAACATATGTTGTGGATGTATGGTGGAAATTCATTCGTGAATAACCACATAAATATATATAATAAATATATATTGCTGTGATTGGTGTATTTGGCTATAAAACAATGTTTAATGTGAAACTACATTTTATATTGTTTTGGTGTTGGTGTTTTGGTGTTGATGGATTTAGGGGAAAATACCTTGAATCTCTTCTGAGTTTGTCAGGTGGGCATTCTCGTGGCCCTAGTGTGGTGCCATCTAGTACTCATGACTGGAGTGTAATTATGAGTGAACACTACTTTGGTGTTTTGTAGTGTTATAGATTAGAGGTCCATAGTATTCTCTCTTCTATCTGTCAAATAAATGACGTGTTAAAACTACTTTGAAATAAAGAGTTTTGGTGTGGTCACAGGTGGTGATCGAAACAGTTCTTTAAATAAAATAAAAGAATTGTGATTGTGATGATATTGATGATTATGATTACCTTGGGTATACAAGGATTGTGGTGTGCTAATGAAAGTGCATGTGTTTGTATATTATGTGTAATTGACATATTATACTGTGGACGTGGTTGACTCATACAAGCTTTAGAAAGCTTACCGGGTTGTTCTGTGGTGAACCCGGTGCACTATTCAATGGTGTAGGGGAAAATCCTGCAGGTGGTAGAGACCGTGAGCAGGACAATTAAGGTGAGGAGCAGGAGGCTCGTTAGTGGTTCCACAGAGTGCAAAGTGTGGTGTGAGAGTGTTGGTGAGTGTTAGACTTCCGCTGTGTGAAATGAACTCTGAGCAGATTTTGTAATATAATGATTGTTCATTTATTATGTGAGTTTGTAATGTAATATTTGACTCAGAAGAGTTGAGTCATTATTGACATTGTGGTTCGGAACAGTGGTGTTGTATCAAGAAAGAAAAGTTTAAATTTCTAGGTACTTTTGTTGAAGGTTCCGAGCTTCGCGTCCCGGATTGTTGGTTGTTCTGTTTAAATTCGCAGATTAATTGTTGTTGGAAATTCGGGGCGTGACAACTACATAATCTCCTCTCTCCTCTCTCCTCCCTCCTCCCTCTTTTCCTTATTTTATAATTAATTCGGTGGAAAAGATGTCTAATTTGTGGAAAAGATATCCAACATGTTTTCGTGTTTCATGAGCGCTGGAAGAGGTTTAGTGAAAATGTCTACCCACTGAAAGTCTGTACTAATAAATTCTAGTTATATGTTTCCCTTTTCTATGTGATCTCGAATCAAATGATGTCTCAAGTTTATGTGTTTAGTGCGTAAGTGAAGTATGAGATTCTTAGAGATGTTTATCGCACTAATTTCCAGTAACAATGTGAGTTTTTATTTTCATTTTTTTGCATATGTAGAATATATATGTTGATGCTATCCTAAATTTTTTTTTTTTGGACTTTTACACTAAGACCCCTTGTGTTTCGATTCCTGGCTCCGCCACTGACTGCCCACACAGTGGTTCTGTCCATGTGGCCAGAGGTTCGAAATTGTACTTCATCTCCCTTTGACTTCAAGGTTATATCAGTTATCCATACAATCCAGGGATTACTTCTTGATGGATTAATTTTATTAATTTGGTTTTGGCTTATTTTTCAGACTTTAGAGACATCAGTATCTTGCTTCATTTAAATCATGCACGACTTAGAACGGAAAAAACAAAACACGTATGAATTTGAGTATTTGTTGTTAAGATTGTTGGGTTTGCTTTCGCGATTGCAAGAGACCTTTCCATGTGCCCTACCTGCAACTTTAAAAACTTTTTATTTATTTTATAATTTTTTACCATCGTAATTTTCTTTTACTTTTATTTTGGATTGTAATTTCAATATTCGGCATATCTTTCATGAAGTAAATATGGTGATAGACTCCTTAGCAAATCATGGACATATTCTAGATAATCCTTTAATTTGGTTTTCTAATTTACAATTACCTGTTTCTATCTCTTTCAAAGCCTTGTGTGATTGTCAGAATCTTTGGGTTCCTTAGAGAGGAATTGTGTTGTAAGTTGTTTTTGTCTTCCAAAAAGAGTCTTCAATATCGAAAAAATTGTAAAAGAAAATTACAATGGCTAAATAGAAACTATAAAAGAAAATTAGAATTGTAACAGAACTATGAAATAAAAATAAAAATGTTAAATAATCACCAAATAAACGAATTCGTCAAGGAGAGCAAAGAAAAAGCACACACAGAAATTAAAAAAAATAACCAGAAAAAGAAATATAATAAAATAAAGATAATTTTCTTTACCTCTAGTGAAGATGAAGTTGTAACTGAAGAAGAATACAAAATGAAAAACTATAAGAAACAAACCCTAGACTAAATTACATGGCTCATGCAATTCCGAGAAAATGGAAGAATTAAACCAAACAACAAGAACAATGACTGTTGGCCCCCAAAAAAAGAAAACCAAGAACAATGACTGAAGAAAGAGTAACAAAAAATGAAAGAAGCTCAGCAAGTAGAGAAGAAGGAAGTGCACACATAAAAAGAGGACATTTTGTGAAAATTGTCAAAATAAATACGGGCATGTTGGATACTATGTAAAAATTCATTGATGCTCACAGGTTCCAAACTGATTCTCAGGAAAGCAGTAATAAAAAGCACATTCGCCCCCTGCTTCTCCAAACTGCTATTGCTGGCAGGAATTTTCACAAAGAATCAGACATCCCTCCTTGTAACAAACAGGTGGACACACAGAACTGTCAAAGAACGTTACTTTCACCAAACTAATCAAATACCAAACAGGCACGAACCCTAGTCATCTTACTAAAGATAAAAGAAAGAAAAGCTTGTTCATTACTTACTTACAGATACTAACACCAGCCAATTGGAAAAGCTGGGGTAAACTAAAAAGAACGCTAATGCATTATACAAAAGCATCTCCGACAGTCTCAATAAAAAAATTATATACATAAAAATTATAGGACTCAACATTGCTATTTTCCCCTGGCACAGAAAAGCTTTAGTAGAGATCAAATATTTGAAAGGGGGCATCTGTTGCAATGGGCACTAGTTGAGTATTGTAGGTTACTACTTCCCGAAGCTCATGATCCTTTTTAAGTTTTCTGAAAATTCCGACCTCTCCATCTTACATTGCTTAGCCATCCAAATTGAATCAAGGGTTGTCCTGCTTGCAGTTTCAAAAGGTGAGTTCTGTAAGGGATAAGTAAATTCCTGAGACCTGCCATTCATGTTGGCACAACAATCAGAATAAATACCAGGTAACAATTTTCAGCAACACTAAAAAGAACAAGACCTCCACCAACCAACTCGAGAAGTAAAACACTACAAAAGTTTAACCAGTTGCAGTTTCCATATAAAATTTAATTTATGAGAAATATATACCATGCAAAATATGAAATTTTTAAGTGCTAATGCTATTCACACCTGTGATGCACATTGTCTTATAAAGGTGAGCAACACGAGCGTCCCCTTTGGTAGCCATATTTGGCCTCTCAAGGCAATCCAGAAAAGCTAAATCAGCCTTCATTAAATCAGCCTGATCATGACTGTCATAACCAATGTCATGACAGTAGCAACAAAAGTCCAACCAATCAATCGGCCGCTTGTCCCAAAGAGGAGATCCTCCATCCTTCCCACTTGACCAATTAGGCCCACAATAATGCCCATATCTTGGGAATAGCTGAGAAAGAAAACCTCTTACGCCAGTATGCCATGGGACCCTAGAAACATATGGCCTAAAGCGCAAAAAGTTATTGAAATCACCATTCTCGAACACCCCACGAGGTTGTGCACGCCTTCTCAAACCGCGGTTAATAGTGGATGGAGTTCGAATCTTATCTTTCGAATTTACTGACACCCAAGGAACAAAGGAAAGAAGGGGCCAACCCAACAACTTGACATCAAACCTACCCTTCTGCTGCGGTTGTTCAAGAAGAGTAGTTGTTGATAGAGCTGGTTCCAAATCATTGTTTGATTGGGCCCTAAACCAAGGGATATTACCAAGAAACCCAAAGTTCATTTTGGTCACCTTTGCAGCATATGTTCAATTGGAGCTGTCAATCAATTCGCAGAGCACTGTAACAATAAACCCATACATCTGGATTGTCCCTACACAAACACAATTCAAGCATACTGAACCATTTCAGGACTTTTTGCCTGAATAGAAATGGAATGACTATAACCCAAACTCATAATCAACCTATAAAACATCATCTACAATAAGAAGTAGAATATGTAGGGGCAAAAGTATATCAATGAAGCAGAAAAACAATCAAAACAAGAATAAATTGCTTCAATAGAAAGTGAGGGAAAATATAAACAGAACGGCAAGAATTTCAAGCCATTTTGAGCCTGTATAGCGAAAATGTTATAAAAAAAAATCATTAAACTAGGCCAGTTGAGTAGGATAAGTCACAACAAGCCATAATGGAATCTTCATACCTTAAAATCCCAAAAGAGAAGATGAACTAAGTAGAAAACTTTGATGTTTACACCCATGAATAAAGCCATAAAAAAAAATTCAATCAATCAAGGAGACAATAGTGGAAAGAGTCCTCAGATGGCAGTAAATTTTAGATAATTGTACAACTTGCAAGGATACACCATCTAGAACAAAACAAAATTTAAAAGCATAGTGATCACGTACAAAAAGAATAAATCTCTACTGTAAAACCAAATATCTTACAAACCCAACAATACCATTAACAGTTTCTAAAACTCCTCTGTAACAATTCTAATCCATTCAACCAAAATGATGACTATTAAAGAGCTCAACCACATTGTCACCATGTTCCTTCTAACCATGGGAAAAGATTTCTGAGTCATAAAACTGTTGCTTCTTGTCATAGCATTAGCACAGGTCACAAAACCGTTCTGCATATGTATTACTCGTACAAATGGATGAAAAGATTAAGCATTCCAACTCTATTCTTAAACTTGAAGCTTAGGAATTAGGATATGAAACAATAATTGCATACAACCACCTAATATTCATCAACAATTCAGAAATAAAAACCCAAATTCCATAATGCTTTAAGCATGCAGGATATTACATACATAAAGATAAAAACCCATGTTTGATTTCTGGAAAATTTTGGGAGAAAAAATAAAAACAAAACAAAACAAGAAAAACCTAGAAAACAACGGCTTCCAAACCAATAGCTGCGTATCATACCATTCCAATTTCTATTTCTAGTTCTTCTTCCTTTCCTGAATTTAGAACAAAAAAAGAATGGAGAAAGAAAAATTGCCAGATATAATAAAAGAAGAGAACAATCAATTTTTTTATTTATTAAAAAAAAAACAATGAAAGAAGTACGAATAACAACAGATCCGCTAAATCAAAATAGCATACCTAACTTAGATCAAACAGCTCTACAATTTCCCCGCAATAAACAAGAAAAAAATTATTAAACTAAGTAAAATCAAGGAAAGATAAAAGAAGGGAAATAAAACGCACCTATGTCGGATTAGAAACATCGGATTGCGAATTTGAAATTTCAGAAAGAGAAAAGAAAGTCTTCGTGTATAGGGTTTGGTTAGAGAGAGAGAGAGAGAGAAGGAGAGAGAAAAAGAGAGACAGCTTTCTTTTGGTTTTGTGGTTTTTGGGTCCAAACGGGATAAGGTTAGGGAGACAATTTCTTACGTGTTTCTGTTTTTTTCTTTATTCTTTTTCCGTTTGCTTTTTCTATTTTTCTGTTCATTTTTTGCATTTTCTATTTATTATTAGTTTCAGACGGCAAGCAAAGAGACGCCGTTGTTTTATAATGCATTACAGGAAAATAAGTTGCTCCGTGGGAGACTTTGGTTTGGTGTTTGAACTATTTGAATGTAGCTCGAGCCTTGTATTTATAGGAAGAGTTCTTGGAGGAGTAATCGAGGCTTAAAATCTGCATGGTGGAGCCTGATTAGAGCAAGTGGGTAGTCTAATCAACATTTGGGATCGTGAAGCATGGTGTTGTGACCCCATAAATCCCGGTGAATCTCGGCCGCCGCTCTTGATCGTGGGTTCTGAGCTTCTGGCCGTGGAGACGCATTTATGGCCTTGATAGCTGGTGACCTAATATCTCAAGCTGTCAGAATTCTTGTGAGAATGTCTACGTCTAATCACTCTGATTCTTATCACCAAATCCTGACTTCAATCACTTCCCACCTTCCCTCGTGCATTAAATATTTATTCGTGGTCAGTGGGTTTGCTGCAATAAACAGAGACACTACTTCATTAAATGAAGCCTGGGACCCCGTTGTCACGTGATGATTTGCCTTTAATGCCCTTGGCCGTGATTTTGCTCGGCCTCGACCTCGGCCTGCACTCGAGGCCGAGATGATCATGCCTTAGCATTTTTCTTTTGTCTTCAGGAAGGCAAAGCACCCTGTTGAAACACTGCGTTTCAGTTTTACGAGTTAGTGCCAGGGCCGAGAAAAGGGGCTCCTTCGGCCAGCTCATAGCCGTGATTTATTAGGCACAAACAAGCTCAAATAACTGTGACTTGCTGCTAGGCGACAACCATGGTTTGTGGATATCCTAAAAGGTGTCAATTAACCTTTATTAATATGAAGAATTAAATTGTGGAATTTAATTCGTATATTATGTCTGAGGAGTTGAGTTAACCCACTACTTTGCTAAAGGGAACCTACGAATTTGTACACCCAAAGAATCAAGAGAAAGAAAAGGCCTTTCCAACAAAGGTGTTCATGCTTCAGAAATTAAGAAAAGGTCATCAAGGGTAAAGATCTATTCCCTTTTTCCTTTTCTATTTGTGTTCAAAGAGACTAGGCTAAAATACTTGGTTTAAAATGAATAAAGTTTAGCTCAACTAGTATAAACAAAATGAATCCGCCATTTAGAATGTTTTTGTTGTATAGGTTGTGGCTAAAGTTCATTTCCTAAGCATTAGATGCATGTTTCCTTCAAAGTTTTTGTGGGAACTGAATTAAATTAGAACCCTAGGTCAAATAATTCCTCCCATTTGGGGATTATTTGACCTAATTGGGAATTATTCTACCTAATTAGGAGTTACTCAATTTAATTGGGGATTACCCAATTAAATTGAATGTTTGAGAATTGATTTGATTCCTACCACAATTCCCAATTAATTGAGAGTTACCTGAATTAATTGGGAGGTTATTTGATTCAAATTGGGTGTATTTCATTAAATCAAATCCCTAAATACACCAACCCCACCAACCTCGTCGAGGCCCCCTATAAATTCTTGGCTATGCACAAGGATTGAGGTACGTCAGAATTACTACCAAAACTCTGTAGAGATCTTCCCCTCACAAACCCTAGCCACCTCCTCTCTCTCTCTCTTTTTTACATAAGGCTCCAGCCGCCCGGTTCACTCCAGAAACATATCTCCGCACCCTATTAGCTATTGTTTTCTATATGATTCAATTGAACTAATTTAGGCATTGGAGGGCCTTTGGCCAACATCCCCCGGGTGTGGTCCTCTTATTTGTTCTATTTTGCAGGGAGAAAGAGGTGGCGAAGAAGAAAGGGGAATCTTTCAAATCGAATATTCTCGTGGGGAAATTTGCTCCCACGGTGTTCATGTCAATCACTATCTAGAAAATGTCAAATGCAATTTCGTCTTCATAGATGTTGAAGCAAAAGTGGAAGGTAGAGATGAACTAACCAAGGAGGTCAAGTCTAGCCCAACTGGGAGTGCAAGCGTGTTTGACTTGCTAAGTCCCACTTATCTTTATATAAGGAAAGGAGACAAGGACTCTTTCAATAATCCCAATAAAGATCAGTATTTTGGCCCGCATCACAATATTAAGTCAGCTACTCCCCTATATTTTATGTTTGAAAGACCATGAGCTGAAAAAAAAAAAAAAGAAGTTATATTTTAATCATTACATAATAAAGTAATACAACATATAAAAAGTAAGGAAATAGATCATTAAGGAAAAGTGAGCGACCAGGAGATGGAACAATGGAAGGAGGAAGATCTGCTCGAGGTAGAACAATGGAAGCAGGGAGATCTGCTCAAGGTAGAACAATGGAAGCAAGGAGATCTACTAGAGGTGGAACAGTAGAAAGAGGGAGGAGATTGGCTGGAGGTGAAACTTCGACATAAAAAGAAATGTAGTAGCAAATATTATATAATAAATATTTAAAAAAACAGCAAAAACGGGTGGGGTTAACAAGCATTCTCTTGCTCTCTGTTTGAGATAGTGTCGTTTGGGGTTTTTGGGAGGCATGAAGCAAATGAATTGCCCATCTCGTTTTTCCAGATGAACCGTTCCACATCAGCTTCGTTAGTATATGATAGAGCTTCGGTCTCGATCCATTTAGTAAAGTAGTCAGTGGTTACGATCATCATTTCCTTCTTGGTAGGTGCCGGCAGCATAGGGCCTACTAAGTCAATGGCCCATTGCATGAATGGTAATGGGCTGATATGCAGGTGGCACACTTCTACAGGTAGACTAAGAACTGGCTTGTATCGTTGCCACCGATCACATCTTTTGACATACTATGTGGAGTCATGGCACATGGTAGGCTAGAAGTAGCCTATATGGAGAGCTTTCTGGGTGAGTGACCTACCCCCAGAGTGATTACCACATTCGCCATCATGAATTTTGCAGAGCACCTCGAGAGTTTGAGGGTACTTTATGCATGTGAGATGAGGACCGAAATATGATCTACAAACAAGCTTACTGCTTACGGCTTTCTGTTGGATCTTCCTAGCCTCTGATTTCTCTCTTGGAAAATTTTCATTCACAAAGTAGTCGATGATGGGGCATTTCCAGCTGGGATCCTCATCGATTTGCATTAACTCAATCTGCTCTACCTCTTCAACGCTTGACTGATTAAGGTGCTCGATCGGATTGAGCGCCTTAACTGGATGTCCAGTGCTGATCCTAGGCTTGCTAGTGCATCTGTATGAGTGTTCTCTGCTCGGGGAACTTGTTTGATGGTGAAAGCTAGAAATGCCTTCAAAAGCTCTTAGACTTTATTGAGGTATTGGATCATTCTTGGGTGTTTCTTCATTTACTCTCCTAAGGCTTGATTAGTGATAAGATGAGAATCTGAATAAATGGCTAAGCTCTTGGTCGACAATTCTTTTGCTAAGCGCAGTCCAACGAGCAATGCCTCGTATTCTGCTTCGTTGTTTGAGGCTGGAAAGCCAAGTGTGATGGCTTGCTCCAACATAGTTCCATCTTGAGTGATTATGACGACACCTGCTCCAACTCCCCTATGATTTGATGCTCCATCTACGTACAACTGCCACATGTCTTTGGGTTGGTCAAGTTCGGTGGATGAATCTTTGTCTGTTCTTAAACTATTCTTACTTCCGCTAGCCAGCTTCCCTTCTTCGGCTGATGAGGAAGTGAATTCTGCAATGAAATCTGCTAAGGCTTGAGCTTTTATAGTAGTTTTTCGCCGGTAGATGAGGTTGACTCAATTCGATAGCCATTTCATGAGTTTTTGGGAAGCATCGGGGTTGTGAAGAATTGATCTCAAAGGAAATTATGTCATGACGATTATCCGATGAGTTTGATAGTAGGGTCTTAACTTTCTTGCTAAAACTACAATGGCCAAAATAAGCTTCTCCATTTTCGGATAGCGAGTCTCTGCATCGAGGAGAGCCTTTGATGTATAGAATACTGGATGTTGTGTTCCCAGCTCTTCTCGTATGAGAGCTGAGCTGACTGACGAGTTAGACACCACCATGTACATGAATAGATCCTCGCCTGCCTGAGGCTTCAAAAGCAGGGGAGGTGAAGTGAGGTATGCCTTTAAGTCAAATTTTGAAAGAAATCTGTTGAGAGACGCTGCTCTACCTATGAGGCTTTGAATTTCTTTCGTGGTGGTAGGTGGTTTCACGTTGAGAATAGCCTTGATTTGGTTGGGGTGAGCCTCGATGCCCCTTTGAGTGACTAAGTACCCCAAGAATATGCTAGATAAGACTCCAAATGTACACTTGATTGGATTCAACTTTATTCGATATTTTCAGAGTAGACTGAAGGCTTCGGCAAGGTTTTTGATGTGATCTTCACGTTAAGGAGCTTTGACCAGCATATCATCGACGTAGACTTCCATGGTTTTGCCCATCTGCTCCTTGAAAATTTTGTTCACGAGCCTCTGGTAGGTCGCTCCAGCGTTCTTGAGCCTAAAGGGCATGACCTTGTAGGAATATATGCCTCTTTCGATTATGAAACTGGTCTTTGCTTTGTCTTCCTCGTGCATCACAATTTGATGGTAGCCGGAGTACGAATCCATGAAGCTAAGTAGCTGGTTTCCGGAAGTTGAATCCACAAGCTGATTAATCCTTGGCAACGAAAAGTCTTTTGGGCATGCCTTGGTCCTTTGGTACCAAAACAACGTTGACCAGCCATTCAGAGTAAAAGACTTGTTCAATCTTGGCTTTGATGATTGCAATTTGCTCTGAAGCGAAATTTTGTCTCTTCTGGGCTACTGGCTTGCAGGCTATGTTAACATGTAGCATGTGGCACATGATTTGTGGATTGATGCCATGCATGTCAGATGGCAACCATGCAAACACATCCTTGTTATTCTGGAGGAAGGTGGTCACCTCCACTTTTTCTTCTTTACTAAGGCACAAGCCTATCCAAATTTTTCTTTCTAGCTTGTTAGGATCAAAATCTATAAGTTTGATGTCTTCTTCAAGCCTCCATCCTTCTTCGGGAGAAGTCTTCAAGAGAACTCCTTCCTCTCGATCCTGGTTCTTTAAGTGCTATTGAGGAGCGGATGTTTCTTTTCCCTTATGGTCTGCTAGACTCAAGGGAATGAACTCCACCATCTCCTCTACCAGTTCTTTCCCTTTGGTTTGCTTGACTTATGGGAATAAACTGGGCTTGTTTGCTTTCTTTCAGCCCTTAGGCTGAACATCTCCTCGCCATTGCCTAATCACTGTTGATCTACCTGATACCATCCCAGGGATTGGGTATCGTATCTTATGATGTGTAGCATAAGTGATTGCATCGATCTTGTCAATCCATGGTCTACCCAAAATGCTGTTGTAGACATCTAGGTCTACTGTCCCTACAGTAATCGAAGTCGCTCCATTGAAGCTGGTTAGTGACTTGGTTGACCTACTGATCTTGTTCTCCATGCCCATTCATTGGACAACTGAAAGTTGCAATATGTTGGCAACACTACCCTCGTCTATGTGGATTAGGTCAACTATGGCTTGTGAAACTTGGATGCTAATGACTAGGGCATCATTGTGAGGTAGATTAAGTCCAAACAAGTGCTTCTTGTGGAAGCCGATGACATGATCATCTTCTACTACTGGGCAGTTGGTAATGACTTGGAAGATTACAGTTGTCTACTTAATCTTCATTTTCTTCTCCTTGCTTGTCATCTCGAACTCCTCGGAGTCGGCTAAAATTGTGTTGACCCTTATGACTTTTTGTGAAGGCTCCTTGGTTGCATCATGATCCTCGATCTATTGAAAAACTTTCTTGGCCATGAACTAAGTGCAATGGTCATCTCTTACCAGCTCCTCAAGATGTCTCTTCCAAGACTTGCAGTCTCCAGTGTAGTGCCTGTGCATTTCGTGGAAAGCACAATACTTGGTAGTATCTCTCATGGCAGGATCAGATTTCAGAGGTGGTGGCCTCTTCAGCCATGGCTTGTCTTTCACCTGGTTTAGAATTTGATTAATAGGAATCGTAAATTCTGTGTAATGCTTACCAGCTGAAGAGTCGCCTATTGATCGTGACTTGCGCTTTCCTTCTTCATTCGCATTGTACGACCCGACATTCTTCAGTCCTGCTTCCTTTGATGGTTGGTCGGCCTACTTAATTGACTTTTTTGCGGCGATCCTATCGTCGTCCCTAAGTGCGTAACGTTATGTTGTTGCGAAGACAGCAACTAGTGTCTAACTTGGGGCGATGGTAAGCTCACGGTATAAGTTATGCAATTTTGGCAAGCCTTTCTTGAAAGCTGAGGATGCAATTCGATCATCGCACCCCAGAATGTTGGACTTTTCTTCCTTAAACCTCCTGATGTAATCTAGAAGAGACTCATCGTGCTTTTTCTTCAAGTTGAATAGGTGGTCAACTTGCTTCTTGATCATCTAGTAGGAAGTATACTCCTTCATGAAGGTGAGGGCCAACTCTCTAAAGCTACTGATCAACTTGGGCACCAAGGTATGAACCCAATTTTGGGCTGCTCCCCACAAAGTCATGGTGAACACCTTGCACATTAGCGCATCGTTTCCTTTGTAGAGTATCATGACACTCCTTGGTGGGGCTGCCTGCTCAATTTCGTTGGTGAACGGTGAGATGTTTACTTGGTATACTTCCTTGTGCAGGGCGTCCTCCACATCTTCTTTGACCCTTAGGCCATGGAGTCGATCATTCACGAGCTTCTTAACATCTTCCACTTGCAATGCTTGTGGCTCTTGCTGAGGACGTCTATAGTGTCGGTGTCATTGGTCAACCAACTCGTCGACTGAAGAGGGTTATTCTCTTCGGCTAGCCAGTTGGCGCGACATATTGGTGAATTGAGCTTGTGAAGGGTTCTCCACAACATGTGGCATGGAATCTACTCTTCCTGTTTGAGTAGGCGAGTGTTCATATTCCCTATGTGGAGGGCTACGAGGCTGGTCTCCTCATGGGCCTAATCTCGAACGGATGCTTCCTTGCAGGCCCAAGCGGGCATGGACATAAGATGATGCCCCCAGTCTTGAGTGCACATTGGTATGTGGGCCTAGTCTTGAACGGATGTTATCTTACTCTAGTAGCAACTCACGGACGCTTGCAATACTCCAACGTGCTGATCAGCAGGTTCCTGTCTTCATTCTTGCATGCTGGCCCTTGCTCGTTCTCCTTGGGATCTTTCAAGTTGTCTGCCGATGTGCTCACCCATCCTTCTCTCTTCACCATCGGGCCCTAGTCCAAAGTCTCGAACCAAGTCGATATGCTTGAGTAGCTAATCAACCAAGTTGCTTTGGTCCTCGACTCTCCTAATTAGCTCATCGACCTTGCGATTGAGATCTACTTGGCTGTTTGGCAGGCAGGAGAGAATTGTGTGGAGCCGAGTTGATGATGGAAAGGAAACGGATTTCCTTATTGAAATTTGTGAGAGCTTCGATTTGAGTATATTTCAAGGCTCTTAATGAAAGCATCCAAATGTTTGTGCAAATTTCTCACGGGAGAATATTCACAAATGAATCTTCTCTTTCGTTTGTCCCTTCTTCTAGATTCCCTGCAAGATCAAGAAAACAATCGAAAAAACCACTGGGGTGGTGGTGGCCAAGGGCCCACCGATGCTTAAGTTAATAATATCACTGGGTATTTCTGAAAGGTACAAACCAGATTTATTGGTCTAAATAATATATTTTAGGGTTAGCTTCTTTTCCATGTGGCATCTTTAGTTTGCGAAATTATCACCTTTAGTTTTTTTTTTTTTTCGTGACATAATTGGTCCGTAAGGTTACTGTCCTCGGTACATCAATTTGATCCCAGCCATTAGGTTATGTTAAGTTTTCTGTTAAATTGTTGATGTGGACGCCACGTGAAATAAACAGTGTGTGTGTATATTATTAAATGTTTTTAAAAAATTTAAAAATATTAAACACTTAAAAAAGAATAATTAGAAAACTTTAAAAAATATATATATGGGTAGGGGCTGGGGGATGGGTCTTGGGTGGTGCTTGACTGGGAGGATGGTGTGAGGAAGAGAGAAGAAGAGAGGGTGAGAAAGAGGAAGAGAGGAAGAGAGGAAGAGAGGGATGGAGCAAGCTCACAAAAGTGGTGTTGGGTCAAGGCAGTGGGGGTCTGTGAGGTTGAGTTGGGGAGGGGCGGTCTGTGGTCGATGGGGTTGAGGGAGAGAGAGAGAGAGAGAGAGAGAGAGCTGGGTGGAGAGAGAGATAAAAGGGGAGGGTGGAGGAGATGAAAGGGAAAGGGAAGGGGAGGCTGAGTTGTTTGTTTGTTTTTTTCAATTTGTTTTTAATGTGTTATTACATTATTAGCCGGGGATAGCAAAACAATACTATCCCCGTTACAAGAAAGTTTTTCAGCTATTTAAGGTGTGGCAAGTCAATGAATAAAATAATGGAACAATTATATCTAAAAATTGACTATTATTTGAGTTGTGAGGTCAAAGGCGCCTCCATTAGTCTTCCTATCCTTATTATTTCATTCAAGGCTTATTATCACAAAACGTTCCTAAGTTTTACGAAACTATCAGATTGCATCCTTAATATTTTTTCGTGTCATTCGTGGTTCTCAAGGTTAGTATGTGTGATCACAAATGGTCCCTGCCTTTAGGTTCCATCAAAAACTCCGTTAGTTTGCTGACATGGCATATATATATATCACAAAACATCCATGAGGTTCACACATCTATCACAATGGTTCCTGCGAAATTTTTTAATTTTTTAATTTAAAAATCATAAAATTTTGGTTTTCTTTTTTATATTATTTAAAAATATATATTGAATTTTAAATACATATGACACTATATTTTTGAAGATGTGGGCTCCACATATATGCCACATCAACAAACTAATAAAGTGTTTTTTAAAAAATAATTTAAAATTCATAAAATTTTAAAATGAAAAAACCATTTATAAAAGGATTTTAACCTTGAGGACCATTTATGAACCCTAAACCCTTTGTTTTTTCATTTTTAAATTTTATGAATTTTAAATTATTTTTTTAAAACTCCATTAGTTTGTTGATGTGACATATATGTGGAGCCCACATCTACAATAATATAGTGTCATGTGTATTTAAAATACAATATATATTTTTTAAATAATTTAAAATTCAAAAGATTTAAGAAAGAAAACTAAAATTTTATGAATTTTAAATGAAAAAAATTAAAAACAATTGCAGGGACCAATTATGATAGGTGCGTGAACCTCAGGGATGTTTTGTGATATATATGCCACGTCAAGCAAACTAACAGAGTTTTGACGGAACCTAATGGTAGGGACCATTTGTGATCACACATACTAACCTTGAGGACCACGAATGACACAAAAAAAGATTAAGAATGCAATCTGATAGTTTCGTAAACCTTAGGGACATTTTGTGATAATAAGTCTTTCATTCAATATTGCCAACATAAGCTCCAACAAGAAGAAATCGAACCCCCATGACGTACCTTGTTCACCTCTTAGGAAGGATTTACTTTTGAAATGCATTGTTTGAGTGATCCACCAAAATAAGGAAACCTTCAGCAATTGAAAGAAGGGTTTTACAAATAGTCTCCGAGGTTTGCGAAATTATCGCCTTTGGTCCTTTATTTCATAAAAAAAATAAATAAATAAAAATATTTTAAAAAAAGTATGCAACTTCCACCCCTCTCTCTCTCTCTCTCTCTTTCTCTCTCTCTCTCTCTCTCTCTCTCTCTCTCTCTCTCTCTCTCTTAAAAATATGGAATACGATTTGGGTGCCTCGCCCCTCTGTTTTTTTTCTTTCAGATCCTCTCTTCTCTTCTCCCCACTACCTAGCCATCACTGCACCCCATCACCACAAGAATTCTCATGTACTCTTGTTGGCGTCGCAAATCTCGCGGCCTATTGGTACAGGCCGAAGGGATCTGCGTTAACACGGGTCGTCCTGCTTTGGTGCTAATGTGGTTGTGCGCGAGCGTGCCAGCACGGTTCACCGTGCGTTTGAGGGTGAATTGATTGGTGAAATAGATGAGTAGTGCACTTGTCTGAGTCTAACTTCTAATCAAAGTGACTATGGCCGAGAGAGGAATTGATCTCGGCCGCCAGGTTCACGGCCTGAGCTACAAGGCCGTTGATGGTGGTGCTGATGGTGGTTTTTGGGTGGTGCTCCGGCGCGTTGCTGGGTGGCGACGGTCGTATGATATGTGAAATGAACGAAAAAAGGTAACAAAGATGGTGCTCCGGCGCCTTGAAAATCAAGGGTCGTATGATATATTGATGAATGAATTTTCCTACAAAACTGCCACTACTCCTAAGAAAGCAAGTAAAAGTATTGAAAATGCGTTACAAGGTAAATGACAGGAAAATATAATCCGCTCCGTGGGAGGCTTGTGTTTAGTGTTGAACCCTTCAAATGTAGTTGGAGCCTGGTATTTATAGGGAAGGTCCTGAGGGGACAATGAGGCTGAAAATCTGCAAGGTGCGGTTGATCAGAGCTAGTGGGTAGTCGAATCGACATTTGGGAATGTGAAGCATGGTGGTGTGACCCTCATAAACCCCGGCCGCCGCCCTAATGGTGAGCTCTGCGTCTCGGGCCTTGGAGGAGCATTTAATGCCCTGGTCTGATGGTTGGTGGCTTAACCTTACAAAGTCAAGGGATTTTCGCACATAATCCCTGTTTTTTCTCGCCATATTTGACTTCAATCACGTCCCCTCTTTCTCGGCTCACTAAATGCTCCTACGTCGATTATGGGCTTTTTGCTGTGGTTAGAGGCACTACTTCATTAAATGAAGCGTGGGACCATGATGCTACGTGGCGATGCCACTTAACTTTTCCTATCTTGGCCGGGTATTTGAGGAGTTTGTCCTCGGCCAGTATTACCGAGGCTGTGATGACTTGGCTTTATAAGCTCTCCTTTGTTTTTAACAAGAGGAGGCAAACGATGACTTGTAACGCTCGGCCATGGGTAGGCGCTGGGGCCGAGAAGAGGTTCCTTTGGTCAGCTTCCTTGGCCGAGATTTATTAGGCACAAATAACTCTGGATAGAAAAAATTGCATAGAAACAAAAGCTAAATCCCTAATTAATTATAGAAAGGACCAAACCCCAATTAATCTGCATTTGTATTTCATCATTCACTTGGCTTGGGGAGTGGGTAATTGAGGGTGGAGTGGAGTGGGCACTCGATCGAAGGTGGCGTTGAAGATGGTTTGTAAGGGGCGGATGGATCTCGGGTTGTTCGTTGAGGGGGAGGAGGAGCTGGGGGATGGGGATGGGGAGGGGACGGGAGAGAGAGAGAGAGAGAGAGAGAGAGAGAGAGAGAGAGAGAGAGAGAGAGAGAGGCTGAGAGTAGAGAGAAGAGGGAGGGGGAGGGGAACGGAGGGGGACGATGGACAAACGGAAGGGAAGGAAGGGAAATGGGTTCAAAAGGGTAGGAGGAGGAGAGTTGCAGTGAGGAGGAGGGGGAGAATTTCAGGTTTTCTTTTCTTTTTCTAATTTTTTTATTTTATTTTAAATGTTAAACTATTTTAAAAAAATAATTTTTTTTATTTAGATCCACTTTATCTCATTGGATATGTGGAAAAGAGGAACACAAAAAAAAAGGTTAAAAAAGAAGTGCAAAGAGGCGATTCATGACTCCAGCATAAAAAAACAAAACATTAATCCCGGAGATGTGGATGATTGAGACAGCTCTAAGATCTTGTTCGTAGTTTCCCTAGACTGATACGGACTCGCTTCGCTCGGACAGCCAGCCCGCCCGACTTGTTTGTCTACCTTTCTTTCCTTCTTTTGAAGTACCATTCGGCTCCTTTCAAGGGGAGCCTCACTTTCCATTCTGTCAAAACAATTTAATAGAAATTTTGACGGAATCTAATAGCAGAGACCAAATTGATGTGTGAAGTGTAACATAAAAGACCAATAATGTCAAAAAATACATAAAGGTTGGTTGGGTTGGGTTGGGATGGGAAAGTTGACTATCCCTATGCAAAAATCATTTTTGTATTTACTGTTGGTTTCGTATAAGATCTATGTCAGATGGCCTTGGTTGATTGAAACACTAGATGATTCATCACCAAAAGAAATACTAAAAGATCCATCAATAAAATATATATATATATATATATATATATATACTAGACAAATCCTTTTGACGGAACTTGAGGTTCCAGCCTCAAAACTAATGGGTGGCGTGACCCAACTCCTTGTAAGTAACTTTTCAATGCGAGACAATTCTTCACATCCTCACACCTTTGGAGCTTGAGACAGCCTAGAACTGACAAAGATTCCAAACGAGCCTGACCATGCCTGATATGCAATGCAATTATGCATATTATTCTTCAATGTTTGGAATTTCAGATTGTCAATGCAAACCAATTTTCCAATATCGCACACCTTAAAATACAAAGAGGTTATTTATTTAATTGACATAAATTGTTGGTTGATTCTTCAACGGCCCAAGTTTTTGGGGTTCAATGTCGTCTAACATAATACCAAAGCACTGATTGTAGGAGGTTTTGAATGAGTTCGAAACCTCCAGTCCTCATTTTCTCTTTATACTTCTCTTTGTACAACCTTTACACGTGCAGGCAGTGGCAGAGCCAGGATACGTGCAGGCAGTGGCAGAGCCAGGATTGTATGTGTGGGGGGGCCAAACCGTAATACAAGTATAGAAAAAAAAAATCAATCTTACATCAATAATATATAAATAAATAAATAAATAAATATATAAGAAAAAATGGACATTTTTTAGAACTATGTACTCAATTTCATGTATCAAATGGAAAAGTCTACTGATAAAATCGCATTTCCCTTTAAACTATTTATTTTCTATTCCCTTTTTGTTTTGTCAAACTATTTTCTATTCCCTTGGCTCATCGGTTTGATTATTAGAGGATTAATACTTCCTTTTTTTTTTATGTCAGTTGTGTAATGGTCCCACAAACATTTTACATATAATTATAAATGAAGTTATTATGGATTGCAATTGGGGGGCATTAGAATGATTATATGGTTTGCATTGTTAAATATATGAACTAAAACCCAAGCTTTACTGTGTTAAGAACAAATTGTGGAGGGGCCAGAGGGCCGCCTCAAGCCCTAGAGTACCTCCGCGGGTGTGCAGGATTTTGGACTGCACGGTGTCAAGTTGACATATATTGTTGTCTCATTCTCAAACAACTTAGGGCTTGTTTGGTATTCAACTTGAATCCAACTTTTTAAACTCAAAAACAGAATTTGAGTTCAAAACAAAGAAAACCTGTTTGGTAGCCCTATTTTTAAAATCTCAAACTCAAGAACAACTAAAAAAACACCCCAATTATTAAAAACAAAAAATATTTGTTTTTTCAGTTTTTTTCTAACAACCCACAAGTTCTCAAAATTTTAAGATTTGAAAACAGTTTTCAAGTTGCATACCAAACAAGTTTGTGAATCTTAAAAATGGATTTAAGAACTTCTTGTTTTTAAGAAAAATCAAAGTTTTTGAGTTCCCTATTTGAATAGGATACCAAACGCCCCCTAAAGTTTTGGTATAGAGTTCAAGTGCCTAGTGCATACCTTTCCTTTATCATGTGAAAATCTTTATTTCCGTCAGTAGATGAGGCACTAATAATGGCAGTATAAAATTCATGACGGCCAATAGTTCCTTTCTGGCAAACCATCTCTCAGTGAAAAAACACTTCGACAATAGGAACATCCTTAAAAATTTATACTAGACAAAGCATTCTTGTTTTATTTTCATCTGAAGGTGACATATTAAAACATTATATCTTCTTGTTGTTGATGCCGTTCATGACACAGCAAAACAAAAACAAGTAGTCAATTCTAAGTGACATACACGACACCACTCGCATATACGGTTTAAACTTTGCAATAGAATACTTTATTTTGATTGGTGGGATCTTAACGACGATTATAATATCGTATGTGCTGTATGCTAATTTGTCATTGCAAATGAGTTGTGCCTTGTATGGAGGGGTGTTATCAACTCCAATTTTAATAATGGCCAAAAGAGGGGCAGGGTGTTGAGACTATCCCACGTTGAATGATGGACGCTTAACATATGAATCATTCTTTTAAGTGATATGGGAGCATGCGGGCCGTTAGTTCTAACACATGGATCACATAATTGTGATATCATGCTAGAATGTGAGCATTCAACTTAAAACCAATTACAACGGACGAGAGAGGCACAAAAATCATTTTGGTTACATTGGAGTTTGAACGAGTTCGAACTGGGGTGCCCTTTGGGGGGATGTGGTGGTGGGAACCCATTGTCAGGCACAAAAATCTTTTAAGCACTCCCAACAGGGGAACCCCTCCAACCCTAACTTTCCATGATTTTGAGAGTATTCCCAAAATCTTTTAATCACTCTAGACAGGGGAGCCTCTCCAACTCTAACTTTTCATGATTCTGTATTTCTGACAGTAGTCTAAAAACAAAAAGCAAGTGCAAATAAAAATTTGAATAATTTTAAACTGCCATTTGTAATGACATATCCAATCTTTCCTGCAATGAGAAATGAGACATAGAAACTATAGAATAGAAGTGTGTGCACGAAAATAACTATGCCTGAGGAGGGTCTGGACTAACTATACGCTTAGATATATTAAGTAGACAAGGTGCATGCCTATTCTTGTGCATAATTCAATAAAATTTTGACCCTCAGCATAATTGAGAGAATCCATATTATAAAATTATTCCGCCTTTGCCGTTATGTTGATAGAGTGTATAATATATTGAACTTAAGCATATATATAGTTATATTTTGATTGCTATTTTTTAAACCAAGTTGGCAAAGAAACTGATTAAGCTTTTTTCAGTGTCAGAATGTAATTTTGTCATTCTGCAAATATCACTAGGATAGTATGGTTGGGAAATTCCTATATATATCACCCACAAATCAAGCATATCCCACACAAGAACACAAGTGGTAGTAAAAGAGAGAGAGAGAGAGAGAGAGAGAGAGAGAGAGAGAGAGAGAGAGAGAAGATGAAGAGCTCAGCAATTTTCTCAAGAGGATCCATTGCCCTACTTGTCATTCTCCTTTCAACAATATGTTTGGTGACTGAAGCTCAGCAATGTCGTCCAAGTGGTAAGATTAGAGGAAGGAAGGCCCCTGCTGGACAATGCAACAAGGAGAATGACTCTGACTGCTGCGTTGCTGGCAAAATGTACCCAACCTACACATGTTCACCGCCATTGTCCGGGAGCACCAAGGCCTACCTAACTCTCAACAGCTTTGAGAAAAATGGAGATGGCGGCGGTCCATCAGAATGTGACAACCAATACCACAATGACAACACACCAGTTGTGGCATTGTCCACTGGATGGTACAACAATGGAAGAAGGTGCCATAACCACATCAGAATTAATGGTAACGGGCGCAGTGTGGTGGCCATGGTGGTAGATGAGTGTGACTCTACCGAGGGATGTGATGCAGACCATGACTACCAACCTCCTTGTCCTAACAACATTGTTGATGCTTCAAAGGCTGTCTGGAAAGCCTTGGGTGTGCCTGAGGACAATTGGGGTGGCTTAGATATCACATGGTCTGATGTTTAGCTACCTTGGTGTCTGTCGGTCTAGCTTGTTGCTTTATGTGTATTGTATGTACTGTGTGGAATTTTCTCTGAAATATCTCATGTATATTATAGAAGTCAATATAGAGCATTGACTTCTTCTATCTTATATTGTGGTTAATGTGAAATATAAAACAATATCAAACCTCCTAATGTATCCATCTCTATGATTTGGAGATGAACTGCTTGAAGCATCTATATAATTTTTTTTCCTTTTCTTTTCTGTAGAGTGAGTATAGTATTACTTTGAAGATTCCTTTCTGCTATATGAATTAAAAAGACCATAATGTACAATCTGAAGCGAAGACAGTATGAAAAATCTCAGAAAGCTTCTCAGCACTGTTGTATTTACTGTTTATTTCCCAACTTGAATCCGTATTAGATTAACTTGGATGGTTCCAGTTGTAGCAAGAATCTTAAGAATCTGAAGATGTATTCCCAAATTCTTGGCCCCATCAGTACGAAAAATGAGAGCCTAATCAACCTAAACATGATTCCTAATGCTTGGAACCTCAGACTGTAATCCAAAAGCAATTCTCATTTTTGCACCTACTAACTTCATGGGGAGACACTACCTAACCAGCTTGTCCAAAACAACCACCAAGTCTGAACAAGTAGTTTGAATGCAAAGGTTTAAAGGCATCGCAATGGCTTCTTACAGCTCTAGTAGTAGAATACTTACCCTCACACACCTACGACAAGAACTCGACTGTCCATCCCCTCTCCAGGCTTAGGATACTTTGAACCAAAAGAAAGGAGATGACAATTTCACTACACTATATTTAGTTTGAATTTAGCATTCATGATATCAATTTAACATTGATGGTTTCAGTTTATCTTCATGGTAACTTTTGGTCTTACGAGCCATTCATGAATCTAAGATATAAAAAATCACACCAAAGGTGGCCTGAATTTCAGTATATACCTTTTATTGTATTAAACTTAACACGTCCCCATATCAACAAACGACTGGCATTAAAATGTTCAGAAGATTGTACCATATTAGCAGTCATGATGTCTAGTACCGTTCTAATATATACGTTGCTGTCACGGTCTGCTACTTGCAAAATATTTGGCTTATGTGAGTGATTGCTGTAGTTTTAGCCTAATTGGGGTTTAATAATAGGCCTGGCCGTAGATCATGGGAAATTATTGATTGACTTGACTTAAAATGGTTATTAACATGCCTTCCTGTGTCCACTCATGAACCATAATTTAGCTAAAAACACACAAAAGTTATTTTAAGAGCTCTTTATAAAATTTGAACTCCGATCATACTCCCTAGTTTAGGAAGTCATAAATACTATAGTTATTTTTTAATTCAATATGATTGGTCAATCTCTATTAAAAATAGAGTGCTGATATTTCCACCTCCTGTCCTATTTCTCCACCTACCTTATGTTCTAAAATAATTTTATCAAAAAAATTTAGCACTAATTAATAATAGAGAAAAAAAACCCTAAACTCTCTTTGAAGGTGAAACTGTGAGCTTGCACTGCAGCTGCCGCCCCCCTCTGGGGGTGGGTGGCTTCTCCATCTTCCATCTTCCTCTCCTCATCTCCCTTTCTCTTTTCCTAGTTTTCTTCCCCTCTCCTATTCTCTCCCCATATTTGTTTGGATTTTGGGTCCTCTTGCACAGATTTATCTGGATCATGTCTTTTGTTTGTTTGTTTGTGTGTTTTTTGTTGTAGGTCCTTGGTGACTTTTGTTGTTCTTGGATGTGTCTTGCTGTCACTGGATGGTTGCGGTGTGGTGTTGTCGACCCAGCTTTTCTCTTTGGTTTTCGTTGTGTTTTTTAAGCAAGTACTGCAATTCACCGTAGACGCCATGATTTTGTTGCAGCTTTGGGTCCACTCATATGGAATTTGCTCCAATTCAGTGTTTGGAGTTGGAAAAGTGATTATTGTTGGTTTGTGTAGGATCGGATTTTGCCTTTGCAAAATAATAGGTTTAGCCATGTTGGTGCTATGAGTCTCTGTGGTTTGCTGGAGAGGAAGTGGTGCAGTGTCCTTGTTTCTGTGTTTTTTTTAGTCTAATAATTCTCAGAAACTCAATAGAAGTTCGCTGATGTTTGTATTTAGTGTTTGACTTTCCGATGTAGATTTGCCGTTACTACCGTTGCGTGGTGGATCTGTATTGTAGGTCTAAGTACATGTGCTTTTTGTCTACCGAATTGGAGTTTTTAGGTTTTTCTGGCATGCGTAATTCTCTCTAGATCAAACCAATTTATTTTTGTGTTTGGTCACTGGAGATGTTGTACTCATACTTGGCATTGCGGCTACTCTGTACTTTTGTCTGTGTTATCAATAAAATTACTATCGCTTTTAATCAAAAAATAAAATAAAATATTTACCAAAATCACATTTTTCAAAAGTGACTTATCTTTTTGAAGTGGCATGTTGCTGGTATGCTAAAAACAAGAACATGTATTCATTTTTGGCACATCCTTTCAACTTGAGATCAGATTCTTTCATATTTAAATGATTTTATATCCTTGTAACGTGTTTGACAAATTCACATAGACAAAAGACCAAAACAGATGATACATCTGCTACTGCTAGAAATTAAGTTGACCACTAATTTCCATAATTTCCAAGATGCAAGTGGTTAGAAATTGACTTGAGACTTGAGTAATTGACTAAATTTTGAGAGTCTTAATCATATAATTGCATTTTTTTTCAATATATGAAGTTCATTGATTTTGGGATTAATGGACAAGAAGACTTGTGGAAATTCGGGCTTATGGACTAGGCTTAGGGTCTCTGGCATAACTTTTGTGAATAGAACTTTAATGGTCGGACGGGCCCTACATTAATGCATTCCCACTGTTGGTCTAATAAGTGTACTTTGAATTAATTTTTTTTTTTCATTCACACTGCATGAATGAGATCAATGTATATATTTATGGCTTTTGCTGGTTGATTAAAATAACAATATAGCTGGAAATTAATACATAATGGGAGAAGTCCAAATCAATTGTTCTTAAAAGTAATTAAAAATAGAGTACTGCTAAATGAACCCTTAAATTAACTTAGTACACCCTACTACCAAACTATTTATTGAATTATTAATTTACCCTAATATAAAATGACCAAAAAGGATATATTGAATTATGAACCATAAACCCTAAACCCCAAACACCGTTTTCATCTCCTCCACCGACATAACAACGCCTCCTTCATAATATCGTCTCCTCCACCGTCACACTAACACCGCCGTTGCATTCGCTTCTCCACCGTTACAACAATGCCGTCTTCGTACCATTATACTGGCGTTGTGGTCCTCTGATATTGGTAAATCTCATTTTGATTTTGTTATCAAATGGGTTATACTGTCTTGATTTGTTCTTCACTGCCCACAATGTTTTGTAACCTTCCTTTGGAAATTGGTTTTAATTTGTTCTTCAAAGGGAGCAATTTCTGGGTTGTTTAATATTGATGATTTGAAGAGATCCATGACTATGTGGGTATGCTATAGACTTGCTACAAACATCGGAAATGCCTTTATAGCTTTTCTGGTTTAGATCCAAATAATATGTTGAGGGCCCATGAAAATTCCTTCATATAACTTGTGAAATCAAATAATAAGTTCAATATGTGTGTCTATAAATTCAATACATTTATAAATATAAACATAGGGCACAAATTCATGTAAAAAGATAAATTTGGTTTAGGATTGGTATTAAGGTGTTGTGTGATAGAGTATATAGGTGTATTAGGGGTATTTTTGATAGTTAAATAGGGTGTACTTAGTTAATTTTATATTTTAATTAAAATATTAGGGTGAACTTAGATCATAGGGTGTACTCAGTTAATTTTAAGGTTTGTTTAGCAGCACTCTTAAAAATAATACAAAATCATATTTATTCCTACTAAGCACTTCAAATTAACTCATAATCTTCTGTAGATATTTGTGCAAGACACAGTAACAAATCATTATCATGATTAAAAATAAAATAAAAAAAGTTCAAGTTTGACAACAAAACTATGGGATGAAAGAAAAGAAAAGAGAAAATTAATTGGCTTTCAGTAGTAAATTATATGATTTAAAATACTCTACAAAAAAGAACATCCATGGCAAACAATTGTTTCAAGTTCTTACAAATCATTTACCACTACATAATTGATTACAAACAAAGACACAGTAACAAATCTTTATTAAGGAAATTCCCACTACATAATCCAAAACTTGAAACTTCTGCAGATATATAATTGCGTCCATGGCAACTATATGCGCTCTCCAAGGCAACTGAAGCTGCAAGTAAACAAGAAGAATTCATAACTTGCCTCCGTAAGTTTTGAAAGGATAGTTAATAACTTAATTATGATGTAAGAACAGAAGAATTTATGTACTTACAGCTTATCTATTAAGAATCTCCTTGAGTTGCCGCTTGATCAAAGCTACTCGCACATAAAGCCAATCATTTAAACCATTCAGGAACTTGAAGTATGCGTATCTCCATGAGCTCTTGAACATCAAAGTGCCGCAAACTCCCCAAAATCCAGTAGCAAACCCAAGCCCCATACTGATTTAAAATCCTAGTGTTATAAGCTCATCCTTATCATCCTCTCGATTGCTCAAGTCTGTATGCACATTTTGATCAGCACAAATCTTTTTAAGTGGAGGTCCACAGAGTTGAGGATTTCCAGCATAAACAGAGGTATCAAAGCTTTGGAGCTGAGTCCCGATGGGAATTTTGCCAGATAAATTGTTAAATGACAAGCCCGAGAGACTAAGACGATGGATCTGCGAAAGGCTTGTTGGAATTCTTCCTTCTATCTGGTTTCTTGACAAATCAAGGGCATCCAGTGACTGCAAGTTTCCAATCTCTGGAGTGATTTGACCTGTTAATTGGTTTCCCGACAGGTTTAAAGAAACCAACCCAACAAAATGAGTGATTTCACTTGGAATCTCCCCTGTTAATTTATTGCTTGACAGATCAATTCTCTTCACAAGCCCCAAAGTACTTTTGTATGTCTGTATTCTTCCTTTCCACATGAAGGTTGCATCATCCTCATAAATCATATCACTAATGCTATACTTATCAGTACTTATACTATAAGTATGTGTGCTGGTTAGATTTGAATTTCCTTTCTGAGCCAAATTAGTTAAATTGTTGAAGCATTTGGGTATGCTTCCAGAGATGATGTTCATGGAGAAATCCAAACTTTGAATGTGTGTTAGATGGCATATTTGTGAGGGCAAGCTTCCATTGAAGTAATTAGACGAAAGCATCAGGATAACCAAATTCTTTAAGCTAACCCCTAACCATTCAGGTATCGGTCCGGATAATTTATTATCCCCAACATCAACGACGTCTAAACTTGTGCAATTCTTCAACGACGAAGGCAATTGTCCCACAAATTTATTGCTTCTTAATTTGAGTGTTTTAATCCGAAATATGGAGCCTATTGTTGTAGGAATTTTCCCGGACAAAGCATTGTAACTCAAATCAAGCATGACTAGATTTTCCCAATGTGTCAAGCAATTTGGAACTTGTCGAGAAACATTGTTGTTTGAGAGGTCAAGAAAGCTTAAAGGAATAGTTTCACTTGAACACAAGAACGAAATTGACCCTGAAAGTTTATTATAAGAGAGATCCAGATATGAGGCTTTTGATAGAACTGAGGGAATTGGACCTTCCAACGTATTCGAACTTAGATGTAGTTTAGGGAAATATGAAAATTCCAATGTCAAATTTGCAAATGTACCTCCAATTTGGTTGCTTGTGAGATTCATAAATGTCACATTACGACATAAACTCCAAAACCAACTTGGAAAGATGTTGGAAATTCCAGCATTAGAAATATCAAGGTGTGAGAATTTTTTTTGAGTTTGAAGCCACTTTGGGAAATCCGGACCCATCTTGCAAGACCCCAAAATTATGTAGTCCAATTGGAAAGGAGGAATCCAGTTAGCATGGATATCTAAAACTAGCGAGTTAGAAGATAAATCCAAATACCATAATTTGGAGAGTTTTGAGAAATGAGTTCCTGAAATTACTCCGCTTAATTGATTGTTATGAAGAGCTAAATATTCCAAAGATGAAAGGTTTGTAAGATCAGGTAATGACCTTGCAAGATCATTCCAAGAGAAAGACAAACCCTTCAATGAGTTTTGAGCGCATGTAGAGAATAATATTTGAAAAAACTTAGAAAGTTGTCCACTCAGAATATTGGTTGAGAGATCCAATGATTGCAAACTACATAACCTAGCAAAAGAATGTGGGTCCCCTCCTTCAAGTCGGTTATTAGAGAGAGAAAGATATGCCAGAGAGCTCATGTTTCCAAAAACATCAGGAATTGAACCGGCTAGAAGGTTCCAAGAGAGGTCAAGATCAACAAGGATGGTATTATAGTTGGACAACCATAGAAATATTGAAGAAGTACTCAAATGGTTGAAAGAAAGGTCAACGCTTGCAAGAGATTTAGAAGAATTTATGTAAGAAAGAGTGGAAAGAATTGGAGAAGGAAGATCACATCCCCATAGTGTCAAGTTTGTTAGTTCAGGAAGCTTACTAACAGCTTCCGGCCAATCGAAAACATTGCTAAGATTCGCGGAACTCGTGTCCAAATATCTTAATGACGAAAGAAGAGGAAGCTAGTCGAGATTTTCTACATTTGTAAAGTAATTATATTGTAAGTCCAGATACACCAATTTCGTAAGATTTTTTACCTGACTGGGAAACTTGCCTCCAAAATGACTCGAAGAAAGATCAAGGTATCTTAAATTGGTTAGAGAACCAATGAAATCTGGAAATGGGCTCCCGTTGAAATCAATATATCCAAGGTCCAAATGTTCTAAATGCTGCAACTCAATCAGTTTAGGACTAATCATCTTACCTTGAAAAAAAAAATTCTTCGCCCATAACTTTGTCTGAAGGATAAAGTCTGGTTGCTACAAGAGACTCCTATCCATCTACAACAATCTTGTTTCTGGGCTTCTGAACCCCATGAAGAGAGCAAATCGAACTTATCCACCAGGCCACGTTTGAATGCAAGGAGTGCTTGCCTTTCCTTCTCTATGCACCTCCCGGTCACGTTAGCATCCCTGTGGTTGCGACCAACTTCTCCTCCTTTGATGCACTGTAGCAAAAGCAGCGCAAATGCAATAAAGAGTTTCTGTCTGCCGCGCAAATCTCACGGCCTGGAGTTCCGGGCCGAGGGGATATGCGTTAACACGCGGTTTCCTGCTTTTGGGTGCGGTGCGGTTGTGCGCGGGTGTGCCAGCGCGGTCTACCGTGCGTCGATGTGTTGATGAGTGTTGGATGGATAAGTGGTGCGCCTGTTTGAACTCGTCTTCCTAATCAAACGATTGTAGCCGAGAGAGGAACTGGTCTCGGCTGTTAGGTTCACGGCCTGAACTACAAGGCCGTTGAGTGATGGTGTTGGTGGTGGGTTTTGGGCGGTGCTCCGGCGCGCTGCTCAGGGAGCGACGGTCGTGTGATATATGGGATGAGTGAACGAACAACAAGGATGGTGCTCCGGCGCCTTGAAAATCAAGGGTGGTATGATATATTGATGAATGGATTTTCCTTACAATCTAACACTACTCCTAGGAAAGCAAGTAAAGATATTGAAAGTGCATTACAGGAAAAAATAAGTTGCTCCGTGGGAGGCTTTGTTTCGGTGTTTGAACTCTTTGAATGTAGCTCGAGTCTTGTATTTATAGGAAGAGTCTCTGGAGGAGTAATCGAGGCTAAAAATCTGCATGGTGGAGCCTGATTGGAGCAAGTGGGCAGTCCAATCGACATTTGGGATCGTGAAGTATGGTGGTGTGACCCCAGAAATCCCGGTGAATCTCGGCCGCCGCTCTTGATCGTGGGTTCTGAGCTTCTGGCCGTGGAGACGCATTTATGGCCTGGATAGCTGGTGAACCAATATCTCAGGCTGTCAGAATTCTTGTGAGAATGTCCACGTCTAATCACTCTGATCCTCATCACCAAATCCTGACTTCAGTCACTTCCCACCTTCCCTCATGCATTAAATGCTTCCTTGTGGCCAGTGGGTTTGCTGCATTAAACAGGCACTACTTCATTAAATGAAGCCTGGGACCCTGCTGTCATGTGATGATTTGCCTTTAATGCCTTGGCCGTGATTTTGTTCGGCCTCGGCCTCGGCCTGCGCTTGAGACCGAGATGATCATGCCTTAGCATTTCTTCTATTGTCTTTAGGAAGAAGAAGTACCCTGGCGAAACGCTGCGTTTCAGTTTTTACGAACAAGTGCCAGGGCCGAGAGAAGGGGCTCCTTCGGCCAGCTTATGGCCGTGATTTATCAGGCACAAACAGTTTCAAGCACATCCAGTGACCCTGCATGTTAATAGATTCAAATGCGAGATCAACACGATTCAATTAAGAGGCACAAGTATTTAGCGTTTATGAATGCAATATAATGTCGAAGATATAGGGGGAAAAAAACAAAGTCTTTGCAAAGAATAGTATGCATGTAATTGACTTGGACTTTAGATGGTGATTTGCCTTCCAACAACAACTGATGATAGTGAGCCATTGTAATGTAACACCGACATTTTGTCTACGCATGGTGTGCATGCCTCTGTTTTCAACCTTGTTTGCTATTTGCTTTCCTAGAATGACAAAGAATGATAAGTATTAGGAAAAGTGGCTTGATCTTTTCTCTGTCGGTGGCCGAAATTTTAGAAAACACATGAAAAGGTGGAAAGGTGAAATGGGGAAATGAAAAAGAAACAAGGGGAAGTGTCCATAACAAAACATGTCACATGGTCCAACAAGAGAAAATTTCAAACCAAATTTACAGATGAAAGTGAATTGAAACCATGAATGGTAAATTGAAATCAAGAATGCTAAATTTCAAACTAAATTTGAATAAACTAGAGAAATATGAGTACATCCCCAATGTCTAACATGGAAAAATGAAGTTAGAATTATCAAAGCCCAGAATCAGCTGGCTTCTGTTTTCCATCATCGATACTTCAATGAATAATAGGTTCGACTAGCCAAGAATGAAACTGAAATGTACATACAACGCCCATGTAAATAAAACAAGTCACCCTCACATTAAATCAATGTCAACATGAGTGTTATGAATGTCCAATGGCCATGATGCCTGCCACGCCGCCAATGAAGCGCTCTGAGAAAAACTTTGATCTAGTGAAATGCTATTCAGCGCAACCGAATTGTCGACTGTCTGATGGTCCAAGTCTATGGCACCTTCTGTTGAAGTTTTGGATGTGCCCGTTGGGTCCCACTCTAACAACACCAATACTATCCCCACTTTACCACCTGCCCAATTCGTCAGGTGTGGGGTTTTACCACAAAAGGCCTAGGTGTTGTTAGAGTGGGACCCAACGGGTAGATCCAAAACTTCAACATGGTATCAGAACCAAGGCCCGTACAAGCTAATGAAGCTTGTTAACAAGAAGGAGAAACAAGTCGGACTCTTAAAATTTAAATTTAAAATTTAAATAAAATAAAATATAAAAAAAGGCCAATGAAGCTTGAAAAGAGCCAACCTCTGAGTTCCATTGAAAACAAGTGGGCCCAACGAGAGCCGACCTCTGAGTTTCTATTGTCGATGTGTGGATCTTCATGTGTGATTACACGGGAGGGGGAGTGTTGGAATCACACATCGGTGGGGTGAAAGAAAACAAATGGGTTTAAATAGAATTACCACACTCTAACTAATATCGAGGCCTTTTGTGGTAAAACCCCACACCTGACGAATTGGGCAGGTGGTAAAGTGGGGACAATATCGGTGTTGTTAGAGTGGGACCCAACGGGCAGATCCAAAACTTCAACACCTTCTACAGCTTCCCTTTTCTTGTTCTTTGTCTTTGAGCTACCCCATATGAAGCTACCTACTATCACCTGGCATCAACCATCGCGTGTTTCAGCCTCAAAATTAACAAAGAAAGAGAGGGAAAAAAAACAACAATAACTCCTTTATGACATTCACTAAGCTACTGTAGCATTTAGATGACTGCAATGGTGCTCTTTTGGTTCAATTTGTGACATAATGAAATGAAATGATGGTTGAATTTAATTTGCCACAACTAAATAGCACAAAACTATCCTGGCATGTTTCTCATCACCTCGCTACTCTATGTGGCTACCATTTATGGTAACGGTTACAATATTTGTACAGAAAACAGCAACAGTCCCTTAAAACTTTCCAAGTTGAAAAGATCAACTAGCAATTCATAGGAATGAAAACAATTTACTGAGTGAACACAATGACCTAAAGCCAAAGCAATGAAGAAGTTGTTACCTGAAACCGTTTCAAAACAATTCAAACTTAGGGGGCATTGTTTGGGCCCAATTTTTGCACACCAACCCAGTCAGCTGTTGGGCAATTGCTATGAACAACTATGGGCTCTATTTGCCAAAAAAGGAGAATAGCTGATAACATTTCAAAATAGATAGGGGTAATGTCACGACCCGACTCCCCTTGCAGGATATTGTCCGCTTTAGGCCCCCCCTCTCTGCCATCACGGTTTTGTTTCTGGGAGCTCACGAGCAACCTCCCAGTGGGTCACCCATCCTGGGATTGCTCTAGCCCCCAACTCGCTCAACTTCGGAATTCCCATGACTCCGAAGCCAGTGAGCTCTCAAAAGGCCTCGTGCTAGATGGAGGCGGGCATGTACATATAAGGCACATCACCCCCCCTTCGTTGGTTGATGTGGGATCTTACAATCCAACACCCTTAGGGGCCCGAAGTCCTCATCGGCACACTCGCACCACACGGTAGAGTGGCTATGATACCATTTTGTCACGACCCGACTCCCGCAGCACGATATTGTCCACTTTGGGCCCCCCCTCTTTGCCCTCACGGTTTTGTTTCTGGGAGCTCACGAGCAACTTCCCAGTGAGTCACCCATCTTGAGATTGCTCTAGCCCCCAACTCGCTTAACTTCGGAGTTCCCATGACTACGAAGCCAGTGAGCTCTGATAAGTGTATTATTTCCTATATTTTTATACCTCTTTTATTTGGTTTTTGTAGGGAAAGTTAATGAAAAAGAGCATTATTACCTTACTTTCCTTATTTTCAGCGATTCTGCGCTCTTGGAAGGATTTCAACTGAAAATTGACTTTTTGAATGAATTTTAGCGCAAGGTCAATTGGAGAAGAAAGCTAAGACATTGAAGATCATTGTGTCAAAGTTTCATAATTTTCTGCCAAGCCAAATGCTCCAGACTTGCAAGTCAAGACAGCCTAAGTTGAAATCCCGTCAGAACTGCACTGCTGTTGAAGATTGAAGATTTGAAGACCTTTCCGATTTTTCCTAGTGGCGTGTAATATATGCTTGGAAAGCTTAGAGATAAAGCTACGTTTCTCATATTTTTCCAGAATTTACTAGGAATTGGAACGACCCCAAAACGTGCGTGCAAGATGGCTGACGTGTTTCCAAGTCAAAAAAGGATTCTTTCCTAATTTGTTTCCTTAATTGTTTGGGATTTTGTTTTGCTTTAGGAGAGTTTTTCCAGACCTTTTAAGAGTAGGGTTTAGTTGTTTTACACTATATAAGGTCACCCTAAGGATCTCTTTAGATCATCCTCCCATATACCATACTTTTCCACCAACTTTCATACACCCAGAGAAACATCAGAGAGAGCCAAGGATTTGCTGCTGCACTACTTGAGGAGCTTTCGAAGGTGTTCCTGTGGAGACTCCGAAGATCAAATCCATCTGCCAAATCGGTTTTATGACAATAATTCTCTTGTTTATATTTTCTTTTGTCATGAACTAATTTCCCTTGCTAGGGCTACGATGTAGCCTAACCATGAATACTTAATTTTTATAGTTATATTAATTCTTGATTATTATCCCATGTTGAGTATTTGTTACTGTTCTTAATGATTTAAATATCTAGCTAATATTTAATTGATGATCCAAGCGGAGACCGAGAGGAGATGTTTGGTGTTTGCTTCTTGTAACAAATACCATGACTTGAATGAGTGCCCAAGAGGGACTAACATGACTCATGCAGTTTTCTTGCAGGTTCTCATAGAACTTAATGGGTTCTTGATTTTCTAAATTTGTTGCTCGAGAGAGAATGGGTTGTTAATTAAGAATACTTTTGGTTGAGCCCGAGAGGGGATATCGAATGAATTAGGAGAAACCAACTATCAACATGGATAGTAATTAGGGTTAATTGGCTATAAGAATTAAGTGGAATTGGTTATGGTGAAATCGGATGCTCTAGTGTCTCATCATCTTAATTTTCTATCATTAATTAAATTGCTATTTTTCATAATTGTTTTAGGTTACTTAAATCAATCAATCTTCTTAATCAATTGTTCAGATAAACTTTTGAATTAATCATAATTGGTAATTAATAGGAAATTACAGTCTTCGTGGGAACGATACTCTACTTATTTCTATATTACTTGTGCGAATTGTGCGCTTGCAATAATTTCACAACAAGCTCCCAAAAGGCCTCGTGCTAGATGGAGGCGAGCATGTACATATAAGGCACATCACCCCCTCTTTGTTGGTTGATGTGGGATCTTACAATCCACCCCCCTTAAGGGCCCGACGTCCTCGTCGGCACACTCGCACCACACGGCAGAATGGCTCTGATACCATTTTGTCACGACCCGACTACCGTAGCACTATATTGTCCGTTTTGGGCCCCCCTCTCTGCCCTCACGGTTTTGTTTCTGGGAGCTCACGAGCAACTTCCCAGTGAGTCACCCATCCTGGGATTGCTTTAGCCCCCAACTCGCTTAACTTCGAAGTTCCCATGACTCCGAAGCCAGTGAGCTCCCAAAAGGCCTCGTGCTAGATGAAGGCGGGCATGTACATATAAGGCACATCACCCCCTCTTCGTTGGTTGATGTGGGATCTTACAATCCACCCCCCTTAAGGGCCTGACGTCCTCGTTGGCACACTCGCACCACACAGCAGAGTGGCTCTAATACCATTTTGTCACGACCCGACTCTCGTAGCACGATATTGTCCACTTTGGTCCCCCTTCTCTGCCCTCACGGTTTTGTTTCTCGGAGCTCACGAGCAACTTCCCAGTGGGTCACCCATCCTAGGATTACTCTAGCCCCCAACTTGCTTAACTTCGAAGTTCCCATGACTCCGAAGCCAGTGAGCTCTCAAAAGGCCTCGTACTAGATGGAGGCGGGCATGTACATATAAGGCACATCACCCCTTCTTCGTTGTTTGATGTGGGATCTTACAATCCACCTCCCTTAGGGGCCCGACGCCCTCGTCGGCACACTCGCACCACACAGCAGAGTGGCTCTGATACCGTTTTGTCACGACCCGACTCCTGTAGCACGATATTGTCCGCTTTGGGCCCCTCTCTCTGCCCTCACGGTTTTGTTTCTGGGAGCTCACGAGCAACTTCCCAGTGGGTCACCCATCCTGGGATTGCTCTAGCCCCCAACTCGCTTAACTTTGACGTTCCCATGACTCCAAAGCCAGTGAGCTCCCAAAAGGCCTCGTGCTAGATGGAGCCGGGCATGTACATATAAGGCACATCACCCCCTCTTCGTTGGTTGATGTGGGATCTTACAGGTAAAATTAAGCTAATTACCCAAAGTACAATTCATATATTGATTTTAGTTACCATCATTGGTAACTTAATTCAATACCCACAGATAATTGGCTTAGTTTTACCCAGTCTACATTTTGAGCAAGAGGATTAATCACCACCGTTGGTTACCAACTCAAAATCAAATTGGCAACCTTGAAGCTATAAAGGTAAAAGCACTCGGCACTCTTCTCAAACACCCTAGGAGAACAGGCAACTACAAACCAATGAATAATCAATCAACATGAGGCTTTTACAAAAATTGGTTGAGAAAAGCAAAGCTAATCATCAAAGTTGGTTTATTCTCTTAGCTGCCAAGGATTAGTGGATTAAAACACTTTCCAGCAATTGTGCTTTAGTTTTCATCATGCATTTCTCTGTAAATACAAGAGTACATGAGTTGGAGAGGACACAACCAAATCAAACCAACAAAAACAAACAACCAAAGACTCTCAGTCAAACTAACAAAATCAAAGATCATATGATCTCAAAAGCCTTCAAATTCAAAAGCAATCAAGCCATCATGCTTCTTAAAAAAAATCCAGCTTTTAAGAAAACAAGCAGAACTCAGACTTCTGACTTCAATCCAGCTCAGAGAAGCAGCTCACCAAGAAGAAAACAAGATTTCTCTCGTTGCAAATGCGATTCAGATCAAAAGAATCATGCAGAACTCAAGTTTCTGTCATTACAAATTCAGTTCAGAACATATGAACCAGGCAGAAGTCAGGTTATTCATCATATGAAAACCCTCAACAAATGCTTGGAAACACCTTGATGTCTTAAGCTCACCAGAATAGCTTACAAGTGATCCCCAGTCAAGCAGAATAGGTACTAAAGTGCAATTCTAGGCCAACAGTTGCTAATCCAGCCACTTCCAATCCAGTCCAGATTGGAGAAATTCCAGCTCAAGTAGGATAGAGACACTAGGATGTCTTAATCTCATGCAGGTAGTCCCTTGAACAAGCAGAACATATGCAAACTCTCAGTTCTGCCCATTTGCAAGCCTCTACATGGCTCGAACTAATTATAGCTCTGCCAATTTCAACATTGGTATCGATTTCCAGCTAATCTCCATTAGTTGAAGGTGCTGACGTGCAATTCTAGTATAGATATATCTAGTCCAGCCTGAATCACATACGGCAATCCAGGCAATAGTCAAAGTCCTATGTTCTGATGTCTTCCCAAACTTGGCAATTCCTTTAATTTACTGTATAATAAACAGTTCTCCTTGAATTCATTTGTTTTATTTTCAAACACGCATTTTGGCTAAACTTACCAGTTTTTACTACGGGAAATTATAAAGTCCTCACCTGTCTGAGGTAGGAAAAGAACTTACTTGGGAGATATTCCTCACCCAAATTCACAATCACTTTATCAAAGTCAATAGCTTGTGGTGCAAGTTATTACATTTTACAATCTGTTAGGGTTTTTAATCAAACATTGGCACGCTCAAACATAAAAGAAAGTTGATTTGTTGACCACCAATGGTTTTCAAGTCAATGGGGAACTTTACCCCGCCACCACATGAACTACAAATAAACGGGTAAACAATCTCGATCGGCATAAAGATAGATAAAATCTACAGTTCCTAGCTTATTCATGGTTGCCTTTGGTTGTGCTAAAAATCCACAAAGAGGCACGCCTCGCATGGTCAAGAGTTGAAGGATAATTACACTGAATGATATGCTAAATCGTATCTAAATCAGTTATAGTTACGAAATGTGGGAGGGAATTAATGCATAAAACTCATCCTGGAGGATATGAGTTTTTCCATTAATTGGATACTATTCTCAGTTAGGCTTTAGTTTAAACGTCTCTGTCTAATTATAATAAATAAGGCTGCAATTTATGAGATGCAGAAAAGAAAAGAAACAAAGTTAATTGGCTTTCTGTAAATCTTATGATAAAAAATACTCTATAGAAATGTTTGGAGAAGTCTCAATTGTTATAAATCCATACGTTATGGGTTTATAGGTTATGGATGCCCACAATAATAGCCACTATTAACCTATCATAATATCCATCATTATATATTTGTAACCTACCAATTATGGGTGGTAGGTGATTTAGGTCTCTCTACCCCTATAAATAGTGGCACCAAATATGAATGAAATACAAGTTGATTTGAGCAAATTATACTATCTCTTTCTTCCTCTTATTTCTCCCTACAAATTCCCTAGTTTCACAACACGTTATCAACAAGAAAGCTCTTGGTAATGTTCTTCTCTATAGCTTAGTTCATCCATATATATATATATATATATATATTTTCTTTTATATACAAAACTCGATGATGGCTTCTTTTTTTTTTTGTGAAATCGTGTTTTTGACATGATTTAAATTGCCGAGAGTATCCCCCAATGAATGCATGAACATGTAGGTTTTTTTTTTTTTTTTTGTTATTGTTATATGACCACTATTCATTGAAAACTTGTTTGCATGCATGTTGTAGCTAATAACACGAGTAGTATGCAATTATCATTATTATTATTTTTTTCTTTCTTTCTTTCTTTTCTCCTTTTAAGTTTTTATTTTTATCTTATTTAAACACAATATGTTATGATGAGTTTTTTTATTAACAAGAGATCAAGGCCTGAAGTTCCTCAATCCTCATAATAGATAAGGACCTGAAGTTCCTTTATCAAATCAGAACCTAAGTTTCTGTGATTCAAAATAACTGAAGGCATGAAGTTCCTCAATCTAATTGTCTAAACATCCCAAACCAGAAGTTTTGGTGATTATATTTATGTTTACTATATCAACAATTTTTTCTTGAGCTCTAACACATTCCATTTTCTTTTATATAGAAAATGTCGAATTTGACAAAGCTCGAATTTGTTGCACTTGACATCTCTAGAAAGAACTACCTTTCATGGATCAATGATGCTAAGGTTCATCTTGAGGCTATGAACCTAGGGGAAACCATTAAGGAAGGCAATGAGGCATCCTCTGTGGATCGAGCGAAAGCCATGATTTTTCTCAGATGCCACATCCATGAAGGAATGAAGTGTGAATACCTTACTGTCAAGGATCCGTTAGCCCTTTGGGGAAATCTCGAGGAAAGATATGACCATCAGAGGATAGTTATTCTTCCTAAGGCTCGCCATGATTGGATGCACTTGCGTCTACAAGATTTCAAATCAGTGGCTGACTATAATTCTGCTCTGTTCAGAATTAGCTCCAAGTTACGACTTTGTGGAGAGAATATAACTGATGCAGACCTATTGGACACATTTCTTGCCTCCAATGTGGTTTTGCAACAACAATATCGAGAGTGAGGTTTCCAGAAGTGTTTAGACCTCATATCTTGTCTACTTCTAGCTTAATAGAATAATGAGCTTCTGATGTAGAACCATCAGTCCCGTCCAACTGGATCTGCACCATTCCATGAAGTGAATGCTGCCTTGGCACCATCTCATGAGGCATATTCTACCTTATCACATGGCGACCGTCGTCGAGGACGTGGTCGTGGTAGGGGCATCCGTAATGGTCAAGTCCAAAATAGTAATAGCCACCGCTTGGGTCCAAGAAATACCCAAGCATCTCATAACCACCAGAAGTGGAACAAACAAGACAAGGCAAATGGCTCCCAACCTTCAGCTGACAGGGTGATTGAGGAAGCATGTCATAGGTGTGGTACAAATGGGCATTGGGCACGTGTATGCCGCACACCAAAACATTTGGTTGATCTTTACCAAGCCTCAATCAAGGGCAAAGGAAAAAAGGTTGAGACATATTAGATGAATGCTGATCCAACAGAGTTAGAACTAGTGGATGCAACTCACCTTGATGTTTCAGACTTCTTTGTTGATACTGATGGCAAATCTTTTGATCCTATGATTAGTGATGGGATGCTCCCCAATTAATTTTGTTGAAATGTTTTTTTCCTTCGCTTTATGTTGTTTGAGCTGAGTTTAATTCCTGTTTTTTCTTTTTCCCTTTCACATGTTAGTTTGGATCTTTTTCATTGAATAAAATCGAATAAAAGACTTCATTTGAATTTTTTTATTTACTTATTTATTTTTTTCTTCGAATAACATTTTAATACATATATATTTTCTTATAAATTTGAAGGCATGGAAAACAATCATGGATCCTCTCGTCTTGGGAGAAATGACGAAGATATTTGTCTTACGGATAGTGCAACTACGCACACAATTCTTCGAGATAAAAAATATTTTTACAATTTACATTTATCAAAAGCAAAGGTAACTACCATACTAGGTTTTGCAAACCTAATTGATGGCTCTGGAAGAGCTCAAATTTTGTTACCCAATGGGACTCAATTCTCCATTGATAATGCTTTGTACTCTTTGAGATCGAAAACAAATTTCCTTAGCTTTAAAGACATTCGAATGAACGGGTACCATATTGAAACTAGAAATGATCATCATGTGGAGTATCTTTGCATTACCACCAATATCAACAGCCAAAGGCGTATATTGGAAACACTTCCTGCTTTCTCTTATAGGTTGTTTTATACAACCATCAAAGCAATTGAAGTCCATGCTATCATGAATCAGAATTTCATTGACCCAACGACCTTCATGCTTTGGCATGATCATCTTGGGCATCTTGGATCCACAATGATGCGTAGGATTATTTCAAATTCAAATGGACATCCTTTAAAACCTTACCATAGTACTTTGTCCTTTGACCAGTCTTGCAAAGCTTGCTCCCAAGGGAAATTGATCATTAGACCTTCTCCATCAAAACTTGACTTTGAATGTCCATCTTTCTTTCAGAGAATTCAAGGGGATATTTGTGGGCCAATTCACCCATCTTGTGGACCATTTCGTTATTTTATGGTTTTAATCGATGCATCTACAAGATGGTCACACGTTTGCCTATTGTCAACTCGTAATGTTGCTTTTGCTAGGCTCCTTGCTAAGATAATTAAATTACGAGCACAATTCCCTAATTATCCAATAAAGTCAATTCGACTTGATAACGCTGGCGAGTTTACCTCCCAAACTTTTGATGCCTATTGCATGTCACTTGGGATTGATGTTGAGCACCCAGTTCCCCATGTCCATACTCAAAATGGATTAGTTGAAGCTTTTATTAAGCGTCTCCAGCTTATTGCTCGCACTTTGCTATTGAAGACAAAGTTGCCAATTTCTGCTTGTGGACATGAAATTTTACATGGAGCATCCTTAGTCCGCTTGAGGCCCGTTACCCACCACCAATTCTCCCCTTTACAACTTGCCTTTGGGAGACAACCCAATATATCACATTTAAGGGTTTTTGGTTGTGCAGTTTATGTGCCAATTGCACCCACACAACGCACTAAAATGGGTTCTCAATGTCGATTGGGAATTTACATTGGTTTTGATTCACCAACTATCATTCGCTATCTTGAACCTATGACAAGAGATACTTTTACAACACGTTTTGCATACTGTCATTATGATGAGACATTCTTCCCGCCGCTAGGGGGAGAAAAGACCGTTCCTGAAGAACGGCGGGAATTGGGTTGGAACATATCCATTTTGTCTCATCTTGACCCTCGTACAACTCAAAGTGAAAATGAAGTACGAAAAATTGTCCACCTTCAGCAAATTGCTAATAAAATGCCAGATGCATTCACTGATACAAGAAAAGTGACAAAATCACATATACCTGCAACAAATACACCAGCAAGGATTGATATCCCAATCGGATTAACCAATGTTGCAGCAAATGAATCATCTACTACACGCCTAAAGCGAGGTAGACCCATTGGTTCCAAGGACTCAGCTCCTAGAAAGCGAAAATCGAAAGCATATCCCAATCCCAATGAAAACGCTAATGAAGATATTATTGGGAAAGAGATTTACCTTGAATCTACAATTTATCCGGAGAATGAAAGTGTCATTGAAAAGACACAAGCCACTGAAGAAGAAAAGATATCTATAAAAGAAATTTCTGTAAATTTCGCATGCAATGATGAATTATGGGACCGTAGTGAAATGGTTATCGATGATTCTTTCACAGTAGCTGCTAAAATTATAAAAGGTCATGAAGATATTGAACCACGATCTGTTGATGAATGTAAAGGAAGGCCTGATTGGCCAAAGTGGAAAGATGCAATCCAAGTTGAGTTAAATTCCTTGGAAAAACGTGGTGTATTTGGACCTGTGGTTCAAACACCACAAGGTATAAAACCTATGGGATATAAATGGGTGTTCACAAGAAAGTGTCATGAGAAAAATGAGATTGCAAGGTATAAGGCACGACTCGTTGTGCAAGGATTTTCTCAAAGGCCTGGGATTGATTATGAAGAAACATATTCTCCTGTTATGGATGCAATTACGTTCTGTTATTTAATAAGTCTTGCGGTCTCAAAAAAACTTGACATGCGTCTTATGGACGTTGTTACTGCATAATTGTATGGGGAGTTAGACGCTAATATTTATATGAAAGTCCCAAAAGGACTCAAGTTGGCAGAATCAAACACTAAATCACGGATAATGTATTCCATTAAGTTGAGACGTTCACTATATGGGTTGAAACAATCCGGACGAATGTGGTATAACCGTCTTAGTGAATATTTGATTAAGGAAGGCTACATCAATGATCCCATATGCCCTTGTATTTTTATAAAGAAATCAAATTCTGGATTTGCAATTGTAGCAGTGTATGTCGACAACATGAACTTAATTGGAACTCCTCAAGAGATCATTAAAACTGATGAATATTTAAAGGGTGAATTTGAGATGAACGACCTTGGAAAAACTAAATATTGTTTGGGCTTGCAGATCGAGCATCATCCCAATGGTATTCTTGTCCATCAATCAGCTTACACTGAAATTTTTTTGAAGCGATTTTATATGGATAATGCCCACCTGTTGAGCACTCTAATGGTAGTTCGTCCATTAGACACAAATAAAGATCAATTTCGTCCTAAAGAGGATGATGAAATGATACTTGGTCCAGAAGTTCCATATCTTAGTGCAATAGGTGCTTTATTATATTTAGCCCAATGTACTAGGCCAGATATTGCATTTCCAGTAAATTTATTAGCTAGGTATAGCTCGGCTCCAACACGTAGACACTGTAGTGGTATAAAGCATATCTTGCGCTACCTTCGTGGAACAACTGATATGGGCCTGTTTTATTCGTACGAACCTTCCAACGGTCCAAATCTTGTTGGATACACGGATTCTGGGTATCTCTTCAATCCACATAAGGGTCGCTCCCAAACTAGTTATGTGTTTACTTGTGGAAATACAGTAATCTCATGGCGATCTACAAAACAAACTTTGGTTACTACCTCTTCTAATCATGCAGAAATTCTTGTGCTCCATGAGGCCAGTAGAGAATGTGTTTGGTTAAGATCCCTAGTTCATCATATTCGGAAAACATGTGATTTGTCTTCAACAACAAAAGCTCTGACAATCATGTATGAAGACAATGCTGCTCGTTAGCTGAAATTAAAGAAGGGTTTATCAAGGGTGACAGAACCAAACATATACCACCAAAGTTCTTCTAGCCACATGAGCTTTAGAAGAATCAAGAGATTGAAATTAAACAAATTCGTTCCCAAGATAACCTGGCAGACCTCTTCACCAAAGCTCTTCCGAAGTCTATATTTCAGAAGTTGGTATATGGTATAGGAATGCGACAACTTTACAAGCAATCAGATTGTTGAAGATCAGGGGGAGACATCAATCGCGGAAACTCCTCAGTTTTACTACATTGGATGTATGTGCAATGTACTCTTTTTTCCTTCGATCAGGTTTTTATCCCATATGGTTTTTCCTGACAAGGTTTTTAACGAGGCAACATTTAGAACGTCCAACATGATGTCATTGTATGGTGGACATCCAAGGGGGAGTGTTATAAATCCATACGTTATGGGTTTATAGGTTATGGATGCCCACAATAATAGCCACTATTAACCTGTCATAATATCCATCATTATATATTTGTAACCTACCAATTATGGGTGGTAGGTGATTTAGGTCTCTCTACCCCTATAAATAGTGGCACCAAATATGAATGAAATACAAGTTGATTTGAGCAATTATACTATCTCTTTCTTCCTCTTATTTCTTGTTGCGTAGATTTAGCTCCACCAAAATGGATTAAGCTGCATCCTCAACTTGTGATACTCGCAAGTGCACGAACCGTTGGTAGTATAGCATATGTAAGTGCGAGGTCGATTCCACAGGGATTGGTGATTGAATGATCCAATTTAGTTTCCCTACACAAAATAGAAACAAAAACAAAGAACATAAAACAAGGAAGAAAGAAATAAGTAACTCAAGCAAATAAGTTCCCAAGTTCAATTTAGATTAATGGATTGATTCTAGCTAAAGTATGATTAAGCCATGGTGTGTGGTCATAACCTTGTGTTCCTAATTCCCTAATTTGATCATTTGTTGTCTAACCTAAAATTAAGCATTAGGAACCCATTAAGCATAGAAGAACATTTTAAACAACCAAGTATGTATCTAATCCCTGTTGTCGAATGTCCATACATACTCTTCCTATTCATAGTTCAATTCGAATTAAAGCATGGTGTATACTCTTAATTCAAACCAAGATAGCTAACATGCAAGCCTAAATGGTGATCAATCATTCAAACTAGCATATTAACTTATAAGCATAATGAATAAGAACAAAAACCATAATTGAAACTTGGAAACTAATTCAACTTGAAAACTTAAGAAAAGAATTTACATAACAAAGAAAAATAAATTACAACTAAGAAAACATTAAGGAAACTAAGAGAACTTTGAGGAAGAAAGGAAGTGTTTGAGAACTTTGAGGAGGGAGAAGAAAGTGTTTGGGAACTTTAGAGAATTTTGGAAGAACATGTGTTTGAGAGCTTTGAGGATTTTGGAAGGGAATGTGTTTAAGACATGGGGAATTTGGAAGAGAGTGTTTGAGAACTTGGAGGATTTGGAGAAGAAAGTAGAGAGGTGTTTTGAGAGCTTTGTGGATTTTGGAAGAGAGTGTTTAGGAACTTTGAGAATTTGGAAGAGAGTGGTTGAGAACTTGGAGGATGTTTGTGAACTTGGAGAATTTGAGAACTTAGGGAAGGAAGAGAAATGTGTTTGTGAAGTGTTTGAGACATGGAGACTTTTGGAAGAGAAGGGAAGTAGAGAGATGTTTGAGAACTTTGAGGATTTGGAAGAGAGTGGTTGAGAACTTGGAGGATGTTTGTGAACTTGGAGAATTTGAGAACTTAGGGAAGGAAGAGAAATGTGTTTGTGAAGTGTTTGAGACATGGAGGCTTTTGGAAGAGAAGGGAAGTAGAGAGATGTTTGAGAACTTTGAGGATTTTGGAAGAACATGTGTTTGAAAGCTTTAGAGAATTAGAAGAAGAGAAAGGAAAAGTGTTTGATATTTAGTACAAAGAAAATTTAATAGAATGATCTTATTACAACAATTGAGAACTACAAAGGGAAACTAAGAGAATTTGAGGGAGAGAAGGGAAGGGAGCTCTAGAGAAGTGTTTGAGAGCTCCCCCCCCTTGGGGTGTTATTACAAGCTTAGAGAACATCCCTATTTATAGGCCTAGGGGAAGTGAAAATCAGAATTCAATAAGACTAATGCATACAACACTTGAATTATAAAATCTGAAATGGTTGATGCACTTGTATTAGAAAATCTGAAATGGGTGATGCACTTGTATTAGAAAATCTTGAATTGGTTGATGCACTTCACCACTAAATCCCACCAGCAGCCCTAGCTCATCTTCATGTCACCATGACCAAGCTTCCAACCAGAAATGATAGCTCATACCTAGCTCACCATGACCAAGCATCCAACCAGCACATGCTGAGGTCAGCATGACCAGCAACTTCAAGGGCTTACAACTTGGGCTTCTCTTAATCAAATTAGGACTTTAAGCACTCTAAATTGAAGTTCAGAATGTCTTCTTTCCAGCCATATGTTATTTGGGCCAATCCAAGGTCGGAGGAAGAAGTTAAGGCCGAAACAAATTGCTAACTCATTTTCCGCGCTGATAAGATCCATCCTGAGCATGGTTCTGTGTTTTGCTAGGTAACGGACTCCAGATTTATCCAATGGGGCTGAATTTTGGATATGTTATAGTACACACCAATTGGAGCAACTTTCATGAAGAATGTGGCCTCATCCGAGCTATGTAGGTTGCTGAAACAAAGCTTGCAATATGACCTACGGAACTGGACTGGCAGGGGGCTGTAGCCATAATGAATTTGTCTTTAAGCTCTTCATCAATTCATCCAAATTAGGCCTTAACATGCTTGAATTGCATGAATTATGTTCTCCAAAGCCATCATTGTTACCTAAAGCTCAATTAACTGAAAGATAAACACAAAAAGGATTAAAAGCACAAGTTTAACTCAAAAACATAACCAAATCATAAGCTAGAAGGGTAAGAAATAATATACAATTATGAACCGATCAAATACCCCCAAACCTAGATTTTGCTAGTCCTCGAGCAAAACAACACAAAACAAAGTTAAAAACAAAACTAGAAGTTAACTAAACCACTTTCGTAGGTAACTCGATTGCATTTAGCATATGCAACAAGCCTTTAAACCTCTAGGCATCCCTAGTAGGAGGAGTTGTGTCTCCTGAGGGTTTAACAGATACGATACCCACAAACGTTTTACTGACTCTGTAAAACAAAGTAATTAGAAAACTTAAAGATTGTTAGTCCTTAAGCAAAACCAAAAACAAAAACAAACACAAAAACACAAAGAACTTAAAACAATTTTTCCGAACATTTTCTGAAGAGAAATGACTCATGCACATGACTTAAACGTTTTAACAATAAAAGCTCAATTTTTAGACATTATTTACAAAGCGGCAAAGTTCTAAACACAATATGCTCAAAGTGTAGTAGTGTGATAGCCAAATGCAACAAATTCCCCAATCTTAGTTTTCACACAATTTCAAAAATCATACAAAGCATAAGTTCAACTTCAAATCTCACCAAAGTTGTCCTCTCACAAATGAATCACTCAGAAGAGGGCTATAATGCACACTCAGTTATAAACATGAGAATAGAGTTAAACCATAAGGGACTTAACTCGCAATAGAAATATGAAGAACTTGCATTAATATGATCTCAAGAAGGATGTCAAACACTTAAAAGTAGAAAAATGAATGCAATTCAACCACATGACATTTAAGATCAATTTAGGTCTTTAACATGGGTTGTAATGGGGCCAAGGGTGTAAGGTGAGTAAGAAATGAAGGATATGGATAATACAAAGTCCAAGGAACTCGCAATGCAAGAGCATAAAATAATTGTTTACAAGACTTCGAATCATCACGATTAGATTTTTTTCTTTTACCTGATCAAAACTCCTTATACCCTTCATTTACATTGATTCACTCCTTTCCTGAACAACCACCAATTTATTTTGAAGGCCCAAAAATGAAATTTCATTCAACCACCACTTAATCACAACTTTTCTCTTTTCTTTCACCAATTGTGTGATTTTTTTTTTTCTTCGAAATTCCCAAACTTAGTATGAAAAACACATCCCAATTAAAGCTCATGAGTTCTTTAGAAAGGTAAATATTTGTTTTTCAGGCTAAGGCGAGGAAATATAATTGGTTAAATGAAAGAAAAGGTTTACATGTAGGCTCAAAATGGTTAACAATGGAAAATCATGCTTAAGCATGCATAAGGTTAGCTTGAAAGGCACAAACGATCCAAAGAGGGCCTTAATATCACTTCTTAAATGTCGTGAAGTCAAATTGCATAAGAATGAATGACTTTTAAGTGTTCAACCAAATCAATAAATAATGAGATCAAACAACAACTTTGATGACAAGAAAATAAGAGTATGTATATAACACTCATGAATTGAAGTACAAGGCTCAAAAGCTCACTTTATATGGTTATATAAGTCTAATTTGTGCTTGATACAATTCTTTGGGTCATGCAAATCCTTTAATTGGAAAATTATGAAACAAATGGCAAGTGTAAAGAAGGTTTCAAACATATCATGCTAGAACAATGCCAAATTTTTTTTTATTTTTTAATAAAGAAAAAAAAACACTAAAATAAAATGAAATCCAATTTTTATTTAAGTCATGCAAACATTTATCACTATCTCATCATAAGTGTTCGGAAAGTGGCTCAAAACAAAAACAAAACAAAACAATACTTAAAATAAAAACAAGCAAAAAAATAAATAATTTTTTTTTTTCAATTATTATTTTTTTTAATTTTAAGAAAAACCAAATTTACTTGCTAAACTCCAATACCCCCAAACCTAGAAATGAACATTGTCCTCAATGTTTAAAAATTAGCCACAACCAATGTCATAACAACAAATGAAGGGTATTAAAGCAAATAAAAATCACAAAACATACAAAAATAAAATAAAACAATTACAAAATAAAAATTACAAAACAAACAATCAAATAAAATAAAATAAAATAAATAAATAAAAAAAACACGAAACAGTAAAACACTCAAAACAGTAAGCCCTAACAGATAGTCTTACACAAACTGAAACCCAAACAATTGAAAGCCCAACCCAAAATGAAATTAACCCAACAACGGTAAAACCCGACCCAACATGAAATCTGAAGCCCACATGTTTAAATTTAATTTTTTTTTTAAAAAGATAAAACGTGAATTATGAGCGCAAAGCGGGATTTCTAAAAAGAGGGAATGTGGTCCCTGATGTCGTTTCATGGATAGTCACGGGCAGAAAGCAGGAGCCACGTGTCGACGCATAGAGGCGCCGCAGATCCACAAGCGAAAATTACGGGCTCATGGAAAGGCGCGACAACTTTGCTGAACGCGTCCGTTCAGACAAAGCAAGTCGTGACAAATGTGTTGGAAACGGTTGGAAAGTGAGAAGGTTGTGGGACTCGAGGAACGCTGGATATTCAGAAAACGCTTAGACGCTGCAACGGCTAGGGTTTGTTTGTCAAAGACTACATCTATAAGAAGGAAAAAGAAGGGAAAAAAAAAACAAAAAACAAAAAAACACACAAACTCAGAAACACAAAAGAGAAAAGAAGCAAGAAAAAGAAAAAAAAAAGTGAGAAATCAAATGGCTTCTTCCTACCCCTTTTCGTTAGATCTCAACCTAGCTCCACCGACTCAGACACGAGGCCAAGCAGTAGCACCAGTATGGATGCCCTACTTTGCCTCCGCACGGGGGCCTGTGACTGTCAATGACTCAATACTCCTGGACAACGATGTTGCCATTGGAGTTTGCAGAAATTTAGTGACTCCCAAAGATATACGTGTGTTCGGGACAAGGGATGACAACCGGGTCACGAGTGATGCCCTGGCACTGAGCGTGCAGAGTACAGCATGTGTCGCAAGTTTGGGTCATCGCCTACTTGCGAAGTCCCATGAGGTAGAGGTGCTTAAAGCTCAGTTGGCGGCGGAGCGAAGTTTGGTTGAAGACTGTCAGAGTGCTATAAAAAGCTTGAAAAGGGAGAGGTCAAGGATTGTGGAGGTGAATCGACACCAGCTAGAAGTATTGCGAGACGAGAATAAAAATCTATCAAAGATGGTAGAGTTGTACTCTCGCGACATGAGAAAGCAACTGGAGGACCTAGACCGACCGGGTAAACGCAAGCAAGCGGATCGCGAGAGTAGTTACGCTCAAGCTAAGATTGCGATCTTTGGGAGCTCAAGTGATGAGCCCCAAGAGGCTGTGCGTGAAGCCCCGGAAGAGGACAGCCAGAGGGCCAAACTCAAAGCTCCTATGGTCGAGACACCGAGCGCCAAGAAGAAATGATTTTAGTTTTTATTTATTATTTAATTTTAAAGTGTATGTGTGTTTTTTTTTTTTTCTTTAATTGGGAAATAAAAACGTTAGCTATCTCAAAGAAACGATTGACCCTAAATGTAAAGAACGACAATCAAACAAAAACACGAAGACCCAAACAAGATTTATTTTTATTTTTATTTTTTATTTTTAGTTAAGTAAATACACAAATAACTGCTTCTTCTTTTAAGAGAAAAACTTAAGGATGACCAGTTAAGGGCCTCAGAAAACACAGCCAGGGGTTCCGGGAAGGTTGGAGGGGTCACAATGGTCCCGCTTAAAACCCTAACTTCTTAGACACCGAAGGTGTCGCCTTAAAGAACTCCTAGACACTGTATAGACTGCGGTTGCTCACTGGAGTTACCAAAAATTTAGCTCCTTCAAAGAATATCCTATGAGTTTTAAATTATACTACCTAATTAAATAAAAAACAAAATAAATAAATAAATAAATAAACTGAAATAAACACGCAATTCAAACAATAATTTAAAAGAAGAGTTGGGATTCTTGCACCAGGTGTCCAAGACGCATCTTTAATTTTGTCTCTTCTTCCAACTACATTATTAAGAAACCAGTCAAACAAGAAGAAAATAATTGAAAATAAAATAAAATAAAATAAAATAAAATAAAAACTGAAAAAGCAAAAACACAAACATCAGAAAACAGGGAGGCAAAAGTAAGTGAAAGTGTAGACATGCTCCCTTTTTAAAAAAAAAACGTGCTCGCAATTTGCGCCAGAAATGAAGGGATCCGAGAGAAAAGAGCACAGGATAGCACCCTCGAGATCCGAAGTGCTTTCGGCTCCCTCATCTGCATAAGTCTATTTAAACTCATCTCGGTGAAGTAGAAGAGCACCCCGCATTTCTTCCTGCAAATTTAGAGAAAACATCAAAAAATCCAAAAACAAAACAATGGCATCCTCATGCACTCACCTTGATGATCTTAGCCTTGAACTGTCCCTTGCACCACCGAATGCGCAGATAAGGGCTCCTCAAAACCATGTCTTCCCAAACTCCACATATCATCACGGTACGGCCTCAAACTTTGCTGAGGTAATACCGAACTTTTCTGAGGCAATGCCGAACAGAGCAGCGCTGCTTGGAGGCATGATTGGCAGCAAGCTCACACCGACAGATCATCTGCATGTGGCACAGAGGTCTGACAAAGCAGCGGTGGAGGAGTCCAATAATTTAACTGTTCTCCATGCGGTCTCGGCTACCAATTTGGGTATGCGATTGCTGGCGAGAACACGGGAGTGTGCCGCGATGAGCGAGGAAATAACTTCCTTGAAGGCTATGGTGGCGGACTTGCAGAAGCGGCTCTACTGTGCCAATCAGCACGTGGAAGCACTGCAGAGAAAAAATGAGGACCATGTGGAGCTGCTGCAGATTCTGCAAGTAAGAGACAATAGAGGCATGCCATGAAGATGAAGATGAAGATGAAAAAGTTGTTTTTATTTTTAATTTACTTGAATGTTTTTTTTGTTTTTTGTTTTTTTTGTTTTTTTTTTGTTTTACTTTTTTTTTTCTTTGTTTGTAATGTTTGAAATGAAATAAAAATGTGTTTTTAACACTCAGAAATAAACTAACTAACCACACCACGTAAATAAATAAACTAACCTAACAAAACAAAAAAAAGAACATAAAAGAAAACAAAGAACTTCCAAATTGATTTTTTTTTTTTAATTTATTATTATTTACAACTAACTGACCACACAAAGAAAAAAAAAACAACAAAGAAGTTCCAAATTGCAATTTACAAGGAAAATTAAATAAAAACTCAAATTTCAATTTTTTTTAAAAACTTTTTAATTTTTTTATTTTTTTTTTTATTTTTTTTTTTTTTTTGAAAAAAAACACACAAATATACAAGCAACTCATGGATGACCAGTTAAGGGCCTCAGAAAACACAGCCAGGGGATCCGGGAAGGTTGGAGGGGTCACAAAGGTCCCACTTAAAACCCAAACTTCTTAGACACCGAAGGTGTCGCCTAAAGAACTCCTAGACACTGTATTGACGGAGACGCTCACTGGAGTTACCACGAGTCAGCTAATATAAAAAATCTTTTTTAATTTTTTTTTAATAAAAGAAATAGAAAATTAAAATTACTGAAGTAATAACAAAACAACTAAAGAGAAAAGATTGGAATACTCCCCCTTGAAGCGATTAGGTCGAGCATGATGCATTTGGAGGTCGCGACTTCTCCCACTGCTCCACACTCCCCATTCTTATGATTGAGGTTGCCATCTCTCTCCATTTTTATTAAGCTATCATAAATTGCTAAAACGAACACAAAAAACTTGAAACATAATTAAAGGATTACGAAATATAAAAAAAAAACTAAAAATGAAAAGGAAAAATCAACACATGTCCAATTCCATGCTTCAAAGCAACAAGCACCAATGGGTTGTGTAAGCTGGGACTTAAACCCAGTTCTCTTGCTTGTTGGGCAATTGTCCTTTTCTGTTGGACTACAAACACAACTTGTCCATTAATGTCATTAACTTTAAAACTTGAAATTGTCCAGTTAAGAAAAAAAAAATAAAGTAGGAAAGCCAAATAGAATCAAACAATGTTACCGATCCCCGGCAACGGCGCCAAAAACTTGTTGCGTAGATTTAGCTCCACCAAAATGGATTAAGCTGCATCCTCAACTTGTGATACTCGCAAGTGCACGAACCGTTGGTAGTATAGCATATGTAAGTGCGAGGTCGATTCCACAGGGATTGGTGATTGAATGATCCAATTTAGTTTCCCTACACAAAATAGAAACAAAAACAAAGAACATAAAACAAGGAAGAAAGAAATAAGTAACTCAAGCAAATAAGTTCCCAAGTTCAATTTAGATTAATGGATTGATTCTAGCTAAAGTATGATTAAGCCATGGTGTGTGGTCATAACCTTGTGTTCCTAATTCCCTAATTTGATCATTTGTTGTCTAACCTAAAATTAAGCATTAGGAACCCATTAAGCATAGAAGAACATTTTAAACAACCAAGTATGTATCTAATCCCTGTTGTCGAATGTCCATACATACTCTTCCTATTCATAGTTCAATTCGAATTAAAGCATGGTGTATACTCTTAATTCAAACCAAGATAGCTAACATGCAAGCCTAAATGGTGATCAATCATTCAAACTAGCATATTAACTTATAAGCATAATGAATAAGAACAAAAACCATAATTGAAACTTGGAAACTAATTCAACTTGAAAACTTAAGAAAAGAATTTACATAACAAAGAAAAATAAATTACAACTAAGAAAACATTAAGGAAACTAAGAGAACTTTGAGGAAGAAAGGAAGTGTTTGAGAACTTTGAGGAGGGAGAAGAAAGTGTTTGGGAACTTTAGAGAATTTTGGAAGAACATGTGTTTGAGAGCTTTGAGGATTTTGGAAGGGAATGTGTTTAAGACATGGGGAATTTGGAAGAGAGTGTTTGAGAACTTGGAGGATTTGGAGAAGAAAGTAGAGAGGTGTTTTGAGAGCTTTGTGGATTTTGGAAGAGAGTGTTTAGGAACTTTGAGAATTTGGAAGAGAGTGGTTGAGAACTTGGAGGATGTTTGTGAACTTGGAGAATTTGAGAACTTAGGGAAGGAAGAGAAATGTGTTTGTGAAGTGTTTGAGACATGGAGACTTTTGGAAGAGAAGGGAAGTAGAGAGATGTTTGAGAACTTTGAGGATTTGGAAGAGAGTGGTTGAGAACTTGGAGGATGTTTGTGAACTTGGAGAATTTGAGAACTTAGGGAAGGAAGAGAAATGTGTTTGTGAAGTGTTTGAGACATGGAGGCTTTTGGAAGAGAAGGGAAGTAGAGAGATGTTTGAGAACTTTGAGGATTTTGGAAGAACATGTGTTTGAAAGCTTTAGAGAATTAGAAGAAGAGAAAGGAAAAGTGTTTGATATTTAGTACAAAGAAAATTTAATAGAATGATCTTATTACAACAATTGAGAACTACAAAGGGAAACTAAGAGAATTTGAGGGAGAGAAGGGAAGGGAGCTCTAGAGAAGTGTTTGAGAGCTCCCCCCCCTTGGGGTGTTATTACAAGCTTAGAGAACATCCCTATTTATAGGCCTAGGGGAAGTGAAAATCAGAATTCAATAAGACTAATGCATACAACACTTGAATTATAAAATCTGAAATGGTTGATGCACTTGTATTAGAAAATCTGAAATGGGTGATGCACTTGTATTAGAAAATCTTGAATTGGTTGATGCACTTCACCACTAAATCCCACCAGCAGCCCTAGCTCATCTTCATGTCACCATGACCAAGCTTCCAACCAGAAATGATAGCTCATACCTAGCTCACCATGACCAAGCATCCAACCAGCACATGCTGAGGTCAGCATGACCAGCAACTTCAAGGGCTTACAACTTGGGCTTCTCTTAATCAAATTAGGACTTTAAGCACTCTAAATTGAAGTTCAGAATGTCTTCTTTCCAGCCATATGTTATTTGGGCCAATCCAAGGTCGGAGGAAGAAGTTAAGGCCGAAACAAATTGCTAACTCATTTTCCGCGCTGATAAGATCCATCCTGAGCATGGTTCTGTGTTTTGCTAGGTAACGGACTCCAGATTTATCCAATGGGGCTGAATTTTGGATATGTTATAGTACACACCAATTGGAGCAACTTTCATGAAGAATGTGGCCTCATCCGAGCTATGTAGGTTGCTGAAACAAAGCTTGCAATATGACCTACGGAACTGGACTGGCAGGGGGCTGTAGCCATAATGAATTTGTCTTTAAGCTCTTCATCAATTCATCCAAATTAGGCCTTAACATGCTTGAATTGCATGAATTATGTTCTCCAAAGCCATCATTGTTACCTAAAGCTCAATTAACTGAAAGATAAACACAAAAAGGATTAAAAGCACAAGTTTAACTCAAAAACATAACCAAATCATAAGCTAGAAGGGTAAGAAATAATATACAATTATGAACCGATCATTTCTCCCTACAAATTCCCTAGTTTCACAACACCAATCAAGTTCTTACAAACAAGACGAGTAACGAATCATTTATCAAAGAAAATTCCCACTACATAATTAATTCCTTACAAAAAAGACATATTTATATATATATATAAAGACAAAGATAGGTAATGGTGAAACATTCAAAATACTAAAAATTGTCCTTGATTAAAGAATTTATTAAGTATTGAAACTTTTCAATATATAAGAATAATATAGTAAATTAATATTTTTTATATTAAAAAAAATTAAAATCAAAATCAAAATAAGAACATTGGTCTTAACTCATGGGACACAACTTCTCTTTTTAAAATTTTAAAGTAAAAAACAAAAATAAAAAAACTAATTAACACACTCAGTAAGTATGAATCGAATAAGGAAAATAAAGTGCATCTCCCAAACCCTAGCCACACTCTCCCTCTGTGAATCATAAAGGAAAATTCCATAAAGGGGGGAGGAGGAAGAAGCGTCATTGCCCCTCCTCCCCCTCATCTTTTCTTGTCTTTTCCTTTTACGTTAGTGAATAAGTCCACTGGGGAGTTTTGAATAAAAACCCCCTTGTGGTGGCTTCTTCTAAGCCATGGTCAGATTGAAGTTCCCCATCACCCCTTTTAATCTATGTTCTCAATCAAATCCTACTCCTAAAACCCACTCCCTAACGTCGCTCATGTTCTTTAAATTTGATTATACATCATCTTTGACAAAGGTTGCTACAAATCACCCAATTGTTCTTTGGCAAAGTTGTTGTTTTCGTTTATTTGTTCGCTCTTATGCACATGTAGATCGCTGGAAATCATATTTTCCCCGTATTTGTTACGGATGTGGTGGTGGGTGTGGCCGCGATAGCGCTTCTTCAAGTGGTGGTTGTAGGATTAGTTTAGGCTCATTGGTTGATTTAGGGTTTTGGTTATGTTGGGTTTATGGGCTTTGTTTGGGCTTATAGCTAATTGTAGTGATGTGAGCTAGTAGTTTCAGTGTGGCTTTTGTCCGCGTTAGTTTTGCTTTTAGCATGTTAGTTTATTGCCCTAATGAGATTTGTATTTTAGATGTCTTCTTGATATCTTTGATTGTACCGTTGAATTTTATCTAATGAAGTTTCTATTTAATTAAATTTTAAAAAAAAATGGAAAATAAAGTGTGTCGTTTAACTTAGAGACTTGACTTTAAAGACTTGGACTCTATATTTCCACTAAAAGCACATTTTTAAGAAAAAATAATTGGGATTTTGTAAAGCAAAGCATAAGTGTGTCATTGCCAAACATTGTACCTAACTACTTTTTTCCAGTCTACCGAGGTATAATATAATATATTGAACTCTCTAAACTATAAAATAAAATAAATAAAAACACTAAAGCCCCTTTATGTTCTAAAATAATTTTACCAAAACCACATTTTTCAAAAGTGACTTATCGTTTTGAAGTGGGATGTTGCTAAAAACAGGAGTATGTACTCATTTTTTGGCACATCCTTTCAACTTGAGATCAAATTCTTTCCTATTTAAATAATTTTATATCCTTGTAAAGTGTTTGACATATTCACACAAATAGAAGACATCTGCTACTGCTAGAAATTAAGTTGGCCACTAATTTCCAAGATGCAAGTGGCCAGAAATTGATTTGAGACTTGAGTAATTTACTAAATTTTGAAAGTCTTAATTAGATAATCGCATTTTTCTTTTTTTCTTTTTTCTTTTTCAATATAAGAAGTTCATTGATTTTGAGATTAATGGACAAGAAGACTTGTGGAAATCAATTGTATACAAAAAGAATGAATGTGTGTGATTAGTGGACAAGATTTTGAGTCATAAAAATAAGAAAAAGTGACCCACTAGCTGAAGTATTAGCTAGTGATGACTTATAATTTTCGTGGCTCTATTTCATAATTTTTTTTTTCCTTCATACCATTTTCTTAATAGGGTAAGTATTAGCTTGACCTTGAAAGCTTGGACTGTTTAATTCTACAAAAAGCACATCCTTGATAATTTGGATTTCTTTTTAATGTGCCAAGACATGTGTGTCTTTGTCAAACTTTTACCAAAACCATATTTTTCAAAAGTGAATTATCTTTTTGAGTGAATGATATGACTGAGAGTGGGATGTTGCAAAAGATGAGCATGTATTAATTTTGGCACATCCTTTATATTATATATATATATATATATATATATATATATATATATATATATATATATATATATATATATTAGAACACATATCCTTTCAACTTGAGATGGGATTCTTTCCTTTCAAATGCTTCTTCATCATCCTTGTAACGTGTTTGAGATATTCACACAGACAGACAGGAAACCAAAACAAAGCCACATATTTATACAAGACAGGACAAGAAAAAGACCATGAATCATCTGCCCTTACTACAATTTAATAGGCAAGTTAGTACTAGGATTTTCAATTAACAAGTGCAAGAGAGAAAACAAAGGTATCAAATTGGGTTTGAGCCAAGGGTGAGAGAATAAAGAGCTAGGGTTTGGGAGAGAACAAGGGGGTTCTTTATTGTAACCAAAGGGATTCTTTCATACTAGTGAATTTCTTGGGGATCACTGGAGATGACGTAGGCACACTACTGAACCTCTATAAATTCTTGTGTTCTTTGTGTGTGTTTGCTTTTCAATTCGGTGTGTGCTTTATCTTTGCATATGTGTGATAGTTGCGTAGTCCATCAACGACAAGGTCATATAGTATTTTCGCACAACAATGTTCATACAAGATATTTGCTATACAATTTATAATTAATGTTATGGAAATCACATGTGAATCATAATGAGACTAGAAGGTTAGGGAGAACTAGATTAATTTCTTTATTCCTTGCACGGTTTTGGTCATTTTTTTATGCGAAGGGTTTTGGTTCTTGTTTCCCCCATTATATATATAGAGCTTTTATTGAGGGATTCCTCAAATAAGTTATTTGAGGGACACCCTTATAAGGCCCCCTATGCATTGTATTTCACTAATCCAAACCATCTATTTTATATATATTCATTCAAAAATCATCCCTACAAAAAATCACTTGAATCCGATATCATTTGACCACTCAATTACATTATTGAAATTTAAGCACTTTCTTGAAGCACTGTGTTCATTGATTTTGTCGGTCTCAATTAGATGACTTATTGATTTTCAATTTGCATAATTTATTGCAAAGATAATCTCTAAATAAAGATGTGAAAAATGGTTGGTTTGGATCGTAGAATTTATTTTTGTAGAGTACCCCAAAGGGTGTACCCTAAATATATATTTCTTTCTTTTTTTTTCGAAGTTTAGGGGGATGAGAGGGGGCAGTCCGAAGTTTAGGTCTTCTCTCCTAACTTTAGTGAGGATAAGTGTGTATTTAATTTAAAAAGAAAAAGAAAGAAGCTAGACTCTTATTCATATTGGTCTATGGAAAGATAAAAATAGAAGAAAAATTTGTCAAATGTGGACAAGTAGACAAGTAATGAACTTAATTATTTTTATCAAATGTGAGCTCGTCTTTTCCAGTTCGTCTCAAACACGCTACAAAGAAACATGACCATATCCATAATCTGATTCTGCTAGTAATTGAATGAATCATGCATAAAATATTATTATAAATTTGGAAGACAGAATATTGATTGAATTATATATGCATAAAGTCAATTTGGTAAAAGCTATAATTCAATTAAAAATAAGGGCAGCCTTTGTTTTTCTTCTGGTCCGAAAATGAATTTCAATGAAGTGGGGAACTTAATTAGGTAAGACTTGTGGAAATTTGGTTTTGGAAGCATGAATTAATGTGTGAGTGGCTCCACAAAAGACTTTACCTTCTCAGATCTTGCACATCCTGAGAATCCCCAGTTCCACACGAAAATCAGTCATAGTTTTAACTTAATTGGGGTTTAATAATAGGCCTGACCGTAGATCATGGGAAATTATTGATTGACTTGACTTAACGTGCCTTCCCGTGTCCACTCACTAACCATAATTTAGCTAAAAACACACAAAAATTATTTTAAGAGCTCTATAAAATTTGAGCTCCTATCATACGCCCTAGTTTAGGGAGTCATAAATACTATAGTTATGTTTTAATTAAATATGATTGTTCCATCTCTATTAAAAATAGAGTGTGCTGCTATTTTCACCTCCTGTATTATTTGCCACCCACCTGATATTCTAAAATAATTTTACTAAAATCACATTTTTCAAAAGTGACTTCTCTTTTTGAAGTGAGATGTTGTTGGTATGCTAAAAACAAGAGCATGTATTCATTTTTGGCACATCCTTTCAACTTGAGATCGGATTCTTTCCTATTTAAATGATTTTATATCCTTGTAACTTGTTTGACAAATTCACATAGACAAAAGACCAAAACAGATGATACATCTGCTACTACTAGAAATTAAGTTGGACACTAATTTCCAAGATGCAAGTGGCCAGAAATTGAATTGAGACTTGAGTAATTGACTAAATTTTGAAAGTCTTAATCATATAATCGCATTTTTCTTCTTTTTTTACTTTTCAATATATGAAGTTCATTGATTTTGGGATTAATGGACAAGAAGTTTTGTTGAAATTCGGACTTATGGACCAGGCTTAGGGTCTCTGGCGTAACTTTTGTGAATAGAACTTTAATGGTCGGGCGGGCCCTACGTTAATGCATTCACACTGGTAGTCTGGATAGTGTACTTTGAATTAAATTTTTTTTTTCATTCACACTGCATGAATGAGATCGATGTATATATTTATGGCTTTTGCTTGGTTGATTAAAATAACAATATAGCTGGAAATTAATACATAATGGGAGAAGTCCAAATCAATTGTTCTTAAAAGTAATTAAAAATAATGCAAAATCATATTTATTCCTACTAAGCACTCCAAATTAACTCATAATCTTCTGTAGATATTTGTGCAAGACACAGTAACAAATCATTATCATGATTAAAAATAAAATTAAAAAAAGTTCAAGAGTTTGTCAACAAAACTATGGGATGGGAGAAAAGAAAGGAGAAAAGAAAAGAGAAAATTAATTGGCTTTCAGTAGTAAATGATATGATTTAAAATACTCTACAGAAAAGAACATTCATGGCAAAGACTTTTTTCAAGTTCTTACAAATCATTTACCACTACATAATTGCTTACAAACAAAGACACAGTAACAAATCTTTATCAAGGAAATTCCCACTACATAATCCAAAACTTGAAACTTATGCAGATATATAATTGCTTCCATGGCAACTATATGCACTCTTCAAGTCAACTGAAGTTGCAAGTAAACAAGAAGAATTCATAACTTGCCTCCGTAAGTTTTGAAAAAAAACAGTTAATAACTTAATTATGATGTAAAAACAGAAGAATTCATGTACTTACAGCTTATCTATTAAGCATATCCTTTAGTTGTTGCTTGATCAAAGCTACTCGCACATAAAGCCAATCATTCAAACCATTTAGGAACTTGAAGTATGCGTATCTCCATGACCTCTTGAATATCAAAATGCCGCAAACTCCCCAAAATCCAGCAACAAACCCAAGCCCTATACTGATGTAAAATCACAGTGTTATAAGCTCATCCTTATCCTCCTCTTGATTGCTCAAGTCAGTTTGCCCATTTTGATCAGCCCACCTCTTTTTCAGTGGAGGTCCACAGAGTTGAGGATTTCCAGCATAAACAGAGGGATCAAAGCTTTGGAGCTGAGTCCCAATGGGAATTTTGCCAAATAAATTGTTAAATGACAAGCCCAAGAGACTAAGATGATGGATCTGCAAAAGGCTTGTTGGAATTCTTCCTTCTATCTAGTTTCTTGACAAATCAAGCTCATCCAGTGACTGCAAGTTTCCAATCTCTGGAGTTATTTGACCTGTTAATTGGTTTCTCGATAGGTTTAAAGAACCCAACCCAACAAGCTGGGTGATTTCACTTGGAATCTCCCCTATTAATTTATTGCTTGAGAGATCAGTTCTCTTCACAAGCCCCAAAATACTTTTGTACCTCTGCATTCTTCCTTTCCACATGAAGGTTGCATCATCCGCACAGCCACTACCAGTTAAAGACACAACATTAGATATAAAATGTGTGATATTCATATTTGAATTTCCTTCCTGAGCCAGAGTAGTTAGATTGTTGAGGCATTTGGGTATGCTTCCAGAGATAATGTTCATGGAGAAATCCAAAATTTTAATGTGTGTTAGATGGCATATTTGTGAGGGCAAGCTTCCATTGAAGTGATTAGACGAAAGCATCTGGATAACCAAATCCTTTAAGCTAACCCTTAACCATTTAGGTATCGGTGTTGTGAAATTATTGCAAGCGCACAATTCGCAGAAGTAATATAGAAATAAGTAGAGTATCGTTCCCACGAAGACTGTAATTTCCTATTAACTACCAATTATGATTAATTCAAAAGTTTATTTGAACAATTGATTAAGAAGATTGATTGATTTAAGTAAACTAAAATAATTATGAAGAATAACAATTTAATTAACGATGGAAAATCAAGTTTGATTAGACACTAGAGCATCCGATTTCACCATAACCAATTCCACTTAATTCTTATAGCCAATTAACCCTAATTACTATCCATGTTGATTCATTCGATATCCCCTTTCGAGCTCAACCAAAAGTATTCTTAATTAACAACCCACTCTCTCTCGAGCAACGGATTTAGAGAATCAAGAACCCATTAAGTTCTATGAGAACCTACAAGAAAACTGCATGAGTCATGTTAGTCCCTCTCGGGCACTCATTCAAGACATGGTATTTGTTACGAGAAGCAAACACCAAACATCTCCTCTCGGTCTCCGCTTGGATCATCAAATCAATTAAATATTGGCCAGATATTCAAAGCATTAAGAACAGTAACAAATACTCAACATGGGATAATAATCAGAAATTAATATAACTATAAAAATTAAGTATTCATGGTTAGGCTACATCGTAGCCCTAGCAAGGAAAATTAGTTCATGACAAAAGAAAAGATAAACAAGAGAATTGTTGTCATAAAACCGATTTGGCAGATGGATTTGATTTCTGGATTCTCCACAGCAACACCTTCGTAAGCTCCAAAAGCACTGGGACAGCAAACTCTTGGCTCTCGCTCTGATATATTTGTTGGTGTATGAAAGTTGTATATGGGAAGATGATGATATGAAGAGATCCTTAGGGTGACCATATATAGTGTAAAACAATTAAACCCTACTCTTAAAAGGTCTGGAAAAACTCTCCTAAAGCAAAACAAAATCCCAAACAATTAAGGAAACAAATTAGGAAAGAATCCTTCTTTGACTTGGAAACACGTCAGCCAACTTGCACGCACGTTTTGGGGTCGTGTCACTTCCTAGAAAACTCTGGAAAAATATGAGAAACGTAGCTTTATGTCTAAGCTTTCCAGGCATATATTACACACCACTAGGAAAAATCGGAAAGGTCTTCAAATCTTCAATCTTCCACAGCAGTGCAGTTCTGACGGGATTTCAACTTAGGCTGTCTTGACTTGCAAGTCTGGAGCATTTGGCTTGGTAGAAAATTATGAAACTTTGATACAATGATCTTGAATATCTTAGCTTTCTTCTCCAATTGGCCTTGCGCTAAAATTCATTCGAAAAGTCGATTTTCAGTCAAAATCCTTCCAAGAGCACAGAATAGCTGAAAATAAGGAAAGTAAGGTAATAATGCTATTTTTAATTAACTTTCCCTACAAAAATCATATAAATGAGATATAAAAATATAGTAAATAATGCACTTATCAATCGGTCCGGATAATTTATTATCCCCAACATCAACGACTTCTAAACTTGTGCAATTCTTCATTGACGAAGGCAATTGTCCCACAAATCTATTGCTTCTTAATTTAAGTGTTTCAATCTGAAATACAGAGCCAATTGTTGTAGGAATTTTCCCGAACAAAGCATTGTTACTCAAATCAAGAATGACTAGATTCTCCAAATGTGTCAAGCAACCTGGAACTTGTCCAGAAACATTGTTGCTTGAGAGGTCAAGAAAGCCTAAATAAATAGCTGCACTTGAACACAAGAACGAAATTGACCCTGAAATTTTATTATTAGAGAGATCCAGATATTGTGCTTTTTGATAGAACTGAGGGGATTGGACCTTCCAACTTATTCGAACTCAGATGTAGTTCAGGGGAATATGAAAATTCCAATGTCAAATTTGCAAATGTACCTCTAATTTGGTTGCTTGTGAGATTCATAAATCTCACATTACGACATAAACTCCAAAACCAACTTGGAAGGATGTTGGAAATTCCAGCATCAGAAATATCAACGTATGAGAAATTTTTCTGAGTTTGAAGCCACTTTGGGAAATCCGAACCCATCTTGCAAGACCCCAAACCAATTATGTCCAGTTGGAATGGAGGAATCCAATCAGCATGGATGTCTAAAACTAGCGAGTTAAAAGATAGATCCAAAAACTGTAATTTGGAGAGTTTTGAGAAATGAGTTTCTCAAATCACTCCGCTTAATTGATTATTCTCGAGATACAAGGTTTCCAAAGATGAAAGGTCTGTAAGATCAGGTAATGACCCTTCAAGTTGGTTATAAGAGAGAGAAAGATGTGCCAGAGCGCTCATGCTTCCAAAAACATCAGGAATTGAACCGGCTAGCTCAACAAGGCTATTATTATAGTTGGACAACCATAGAAATATTGATGAACTACTCAAATGGTTGGAAGAAAGGTCAACACTAGCAACAGATTTAGAAGAGTTTATGTAAGAAAGAGTGGAAAGAATTTGAGAAGGAAGATCACAGTCTAGTAGTGTCAAGTTTGTTAGTTCAGGAAGCTTATTAACGGCTTCCGGCCAATCGAAAACATTGCTGAGATTCACCAAACTCAAGTCCAAATATCTTAAGGACGAAAGAAGAGGAAGCCAATTGAGATTTTCAACATTTGTAAAGCCATTACCAATTAAGCTGAGATACACCAAGTTCGTAAGATTTCCGACCTGACTTGGAAACTTGCCTCCAAAATACAGATCAAGGTATCTTAAATTGGTTAGAGAACCAATGAAATATGAAAATTGGATCCTATTGAAATATATTTCATGAAGGTCCAAATGTTGTAAACGGTGCAACTCAATCAGTTTAGGATTAATCATCTTACCTTCCAAATAATAAGATTTATAGCCTAAAACATTGAATGAAAGATCAAGTCCAATAACATGACCTATTTGGTTGCTGCAATAGACTCCAATCCATCTGCAACAATCTTGTTTTTGGGCTTCTGAACCCTATAAAGAGAGGATATCGTACTTATCCGCCAGGCCACGTTTGAATGCGAGGAGTGCTTGCCTTTCCCTCTCTATGCACCTTATGGTCACGTTAGTATCCCTCTGACTGTGGTCCACCTCTCCTCTTTGGGCGTACTGTAGCAAAAGCAGCGCAAATGCAAGAAAGAGTTTCAAGCACATTCCGTGGCCGTGCCTGTTAATAGATTCAAATGCAAGATCAACTCGTTCCAATTATTTAGGGTATAATTATTGATATATGGTTGTCTCCGTGCTTCTCCATATACGAGCTTGCATCAAATATATATAGGGGGGAAAAAAGTCTTTACACAGAATAGCATGCATGTAGTTGAACCCCGGCGTAAGCTAAAACAAAGCAACATGTTCTCATACAAGACAAAACCATAAAAGCAAAGTAAAATATCACAAGTCAAAATTAATGTAAAATTAATCCTGTGGAATTCACATAAGAACATCACATTTTCATTTTCATTTTTTTGTGTATTTCTACACAGAAACTTCATTGAATTGGGAAATTAATTTGTTTTCTCTGTTTCATTTCATAAAAACATTTTATTTTTCTCAACATGCATAACGTCGAGATTGTGCCTCATTTTTAGTTTCGACCAATATGGGAGCTCAAAAAACATAGACTTGTGCGTCCAGTTCATATGTGTAGCAGGTCTGGTCCGACTAACTGTTTTCCCGAACGGAGCAAAATCCAAACGGTTCAGCTGTTCCAAGATCTGATCACCGGACGATTCTCTAGGTCTTGCGCGACGCTCTTTGTTGCCGTTAAACTCTTTATCCTTTTTCCGCCACTCGTGGTCCCATGGCAACCATCTTCGATGTCCAAGATAACACACGTTTCCAGCGTGCCAACCAGAAGTCACATCTTTCTTGCATACAGGGCATGCCATATAACCCTTTGTGCTCCACCCCAACACCATTGCATATGCGGGAAAATCATTCACAGTCCACATAACTGCCGCCCGCAACGTGAACATCTTCCCGGTGGATTTATCGTACGTGCGCACACCGTTTATCCATAAATCCTTGAGCTCATCAACCAATGGCCTTAAGTACACATCGATTGACCTCCCAGGATCCTCAGTTATCAAAACAGTCATCATCATGTACTCTTTTTTCATGCATTTCCAAGGCGGCAAATTATATGGGAATACGAAAATCGGCCAAGTGCTGTGGTGTTGGTTTAGAACCCCGTACGGATTGAATCCGTCTGTGGCAAGTCCCAATCTAACATTCCGGGGATCAGCAGCAAACTCGGGGAACGTTCGATCGAACTCTTTCCATGCCTCCCCATCTGCAGGATGTCGCATCACATCGTCGTCTACCCGTTTTTCCTTATGCCATCTCATGTCTGTGGCAGTATGCGTCGACATATACAGTCGCTGCAATCTTGGTTTTAGGGGCAAATAACGCATGACTTTTTGTGGAACCTTAGTCATTCTATTATGAGACGTCTGTTTGAACCTCGACTCATTGCATATAGGGCATGTATCCAACGTTTCATACTCTTTGTAGAATAACATGCAATTGTTTTTGCAAGCGTGGATTTTTTCATAACCCAATCCAAGACCACTCAACATCTTCTGCGCCGCCCTGTGGTCTTTCGGCAAACAATTGTCCGTTGGAAGCATTTTCTTGAAAACCCCCAAAAAGTAATCGAAACACAGATTCGACATACGATACTTTATTTTTCCCTGCATTAGCTCCACAATCGCCGTCAGAACGGAAAAGCTCTCGCACCCCGGGTATAACTCTTGGTTGGCATTTCTTAACAGGTTTTCATACTGTTCGAACTCTGCACTGTCCATTTCTGTAGGCACGTCATCTTCCCCTTCCTGATTGCTGCTGGTCGATGCAAATGGAAATGCATCATTTATAATATCCCTAACTTGTTCATCATGATCAACATTGGGTTCAACATTATCACTGGCTCTTGTGGCCCTTGAAGACGAAGCAATGTCTAATTGTTCCCCGTGATAATTCCAAGTGATGTATGTCTCAGGGCTCGTTTGGGAGTGCTTCTTTCCGAAGCGCTTATGCTAATAGCGCTTATGCCAGTAGCACTTATGACATAAGCGCTTCTACAAAGAAGCAGTTTGTCGTTTGGATGTCACATTTAAAAGTGCTTTTACACTACATAAAAGCGTTTTTTATATTTTGTTGAGTGTTTGGCTAACACAGTAAAAGCGCTTTTAAAAGTACTTTAAAAAAAATTTAAAGAATCCCAAAATATTATAATAAACACAGAAAATAAAAATTCATAAGATCCCAAAATAAAAACATGACTTAAAAAAGTATGAAATTCCCAAAATAAATTCATAGAAAATCTAAAATAACAACACAATCTGTAGACATAAGTGAGACTCAAGAGGATATAAAAAAAAACCTAGAAAAAGTTTGAGGAAAGATGAGGTTTGCAGCAACAGCATGAAAGGAAATCCAAGTTCCAACAACCAAATTGTACCCTGCATACTTTGATGTGTAAAAGTTTAGTGGACATGTGGGCGTAATATATGAAATTAAAAAGGAATTGGCAAGAACCACCTCAAAATTTTGAATAACACTGTTGGGAAGCTCGTAAATAAGAACAATATAAGAAGAAAGGAAATGACTTTGCTTTGGTCATCATTAAGAGAAAAAGAGAGAGAAAAAGAAAGAAAGGGAGGGTATTTTGGCATTTAAAAAAATTAAATATGGGTATTTTTGGCATTTTAAAAGTTTCATTAAAGGGAGCCAAGTGCTTCCCTTGTTTTTGTCCTACAGCGCTTTTAAGAAGAAGCACCTCTCAAGTGCTTCTTCCAAAACCACTCCAAGTGCTTTTGGATCTCACCCAAAGCGCTTTTGCAATTTTTGCCAAACACCATTTTTAAAAGACAGAAGCGCTTTTGCCCATTTAGAAGCGCTTTTCGCTGCTTCAAAAGCACTCCCAAACGAGCCCTCAATCATTCCATTCCTCACTAAATGAAATCGAACATTTTCAATTGTGTCCCACAACGTGTTGTTACAGCTCCTACAAGGACAACGGATTCTAGTTGCACCCAGGTTATGTGTCCGTGCAAAGTCAATGAAATCCTCGATTCCATCCAAGTATTCGTCTGCGCACCTATTCGGGTTCTGTATCCACCTTCTGCTCATAATTCCTGGAACCACAATCACAATACAACAATTATGTTGTATTCTTAGAAAATCATAACGTCACCTTATGCCTCCGGTAAGGGCCCTATCCCATTCGGAAATGCATAGTCATGCCACGTAATTTACAGCTACATGAGATTAGATTTCGACGTGGATGAATTTCGACAGCATCTCGCTACAGTTCTTGAGGTGTACTGTAGATATCAAATACCTACGTACCACCCGAAGAACGTACCGAGATGACACCGAAATCTCTACAATCGAAACCTAATCCTGTAGCTGTAAACTACGTGACACGACTATACATTTCCAAACTGTCCAAAATATGGGACAATTCAAGAATTAATTGGACCGTAGTCGTGGTTTACCCACCCATGCGCGGTCCAACTAACCTCGAACGGGAACTAAGCTTTACAATAAAAAAATGTATGAAGTTAATTTCAATTAACTTCGTACATTGCCGTGCATAATTTAACAACAGAATACAAATATATTTTCACAAAAACAATATATAAAGAAATTAAATTGATATTTTAAATAAATACAAAACTAATAAAATACCTTCTTCAATATGTCCTGAACTGATTTGCAACTGAGAAAATGGAGAAAACGGAGAGAGAGAGGGGCAGAAGCAGAGGAGGCAAAACTGATTTTTCAGTTTGCCTCTGCAATGGCTGAAATGGATCTGTTAAAGAAGACGGCTTTGCGCGACGAAGGGTTCATTCATCGCGCAAAGAAATAAGTCGCGCAAATTCCACTTCAGCGACGCGCAAACTCGTGCCGCCATCACATCGTTGCGCGACGAACACATGTTTTCGTCGCACAAGGCAAATTCCGTCGCGCAAAATCGACATGCTTGACGCGCAAACTCGTGCCGCCATCACATCGTTGCGCGACGAACACATGTTTTCGTCGCACAAGGCAAATTCCGTCGCGCAAAATCGACATGCTTGGCGCAAACACATGCCGACATCACACCTTTGCGCGACTGAGAATTTCCGTCGCGCAAAAGCCCAGTTTGACAGCCACGATAACCACCTTGCGCGACTAATTTGCACTTTCGTCGCGCAAAGTTGTGGCGCGAAACAACTGGAACACTGTTTGTTTTCCCGCTATTTATCTTGCGCGACGTATTGATTTTTTGGTCGCGCTAAACATCATAGGGCGACGAACATATATTCGTCGCGCAAATCTTGGTCACGCAAACGTTATCATTTATAACCGTTGAGTATTTTGTCCCATTTCTAGATCTCTGCATATTTGTTATTTGCGATTTTTGTGGTATACGATCTCACAGTATATACAAACACATTTAACGGTTGGATCGTTGAAATTAGTTTTGTAGAGTTGAATGAACACTTTTTAGTTTCAAAACATATGGAGGTTGATAACCCTACAAAAAGATTCGTACGGAAATTGATAACCCTGAAATTTATTCGTATGGAGGTTGATAACCATACCAAAAGATTCTCCTCTACCATTCCCATAATTAAAAGGGTATGAATGATGATCTTCACTAAAATGAATGAAAAACATATGATTTAGATGGTAAAATTAAAATTAAGGCTTCGGATTAATGGTTTTGTATATCATACCTTGCGCGACGGACAGGTGTTTTGTTGCGCAAAGATTTCATTTGCGACGAGTTGAGTCGTCGCGCAAGAATTAGGCGCCAAAATATTTGTTCGCGTTATTTCCCCTTTTTTTACGCGACGGTCGTTTTTTCTGTCACGCTAAATGTTTTTCGCGCGACGAAAGTTCTTCGTCGCTCTAGTTTGCGCTACGCATATGATTGTCCGTCGCGCAATGGTCTTGTATGCGACAATTAGTTATTCGTCGCTCAAGGTATCGTCGCGCAAAGTTCTTTTACGCGACGGTATTTTTTCTGTCGCGCGTAGTTGTTTTGCGCGACGACATTCCTTCGTCGCTCTTGTTGCGCTACGCATATAATTGTCCGTCGCGCTATGATCTTTTATGCGACGATTTATTCTTCGTCGCGCAAATAGAAAAACGTAGTAGTGGAAGAAAGTCAAAATCCCATTTCGTTTTTGCTCGTCTTTTGTAGATCTAAAACTTCCCCTTTCTAAGAATAAAAAACCTTCAACCAAAAACAATGGAACCCATATCCAGCGAAACACAGCAAACTCGCAACAATATTTGCCTTCTGTTGGTTTTTCTGTTCCAAAAGAATACAAACGCAGATTCATTTTATTTAATTTAAGAGTGCAATGGAGATATTATTATATTAATTTAGTTTGAAAGTAAAAGGAAAAATCACATACGACAAGGCATAAGCATTTTATTCAACACCAATACAAAGAAGCTCAACATCATATTTAATCAAGGATTGGAAAAATATGGTTTTTTAGTTTTAGAGTGAGAGAAGAAAGAAGAGCGATGGAATTTGTGAAGTCCATCAAACTTGAAATAAAATTGGGGCTTTGAGTTTTTAAGTTGAGTTTAGGGTTCATAGCGGTAACTAGTAGGGTTAAAAGAAATAGTCAGCAGTAAGCTTGGCCACCATAGTTGTTATTTGGTTTGTAAGTTCATTGTTATTTGGTTTAATTTTGAGGGCATTTGTGTTAAATTAAGTGGGTTTTTGGCTATATTTGAAAGTTTTTATAAAAACTGATATTTATGAAATTAGGGTATAAATTTTGGCTCTTATTGATAAAAACTCGATTACATCTCCTTGCCATCTGAAGTCGCAATACGATTCTCACTCAATCGATTCAAGCTTCAATATAGAGCACCAAAATATAGAAATTTGATTGCACGTGTTTCCTAGAAACTAAAAATAAAAACTTCATTTAACGAAAGATAACAGAATGTCAACTTTGGGAAACACAGTGACCAAATTGAATTTTCGTGTAAAATTCAATGACCAAAAAAGTATTTAACCCTTTTTTTATATATATACTAACATTAATTATTAAAACAAATGGAAAAAAAAAAAAAAAAAGGATGAGGGCGTGGAGTGGAGGGATTGAGGAGTAGGACACATTCAGAAAGTGAGTTTTGTGATTTTTAATTTGTTTTTAATTATTTTATTTAAATGATAATATTGTTATCATTTTACCCTAACTATATTAATTGTTGTCTCTTATCACATCTTATTTAACCAAGGACATTTTATGGTATTTTGAATATTTCACCATTCAGTCTTTTGCTTTATAGATAGTTTAAATAGGAAATGACACATTTGTCCAGAAAGAGAGTCACGTGCATACCACATGCCATTATTTGACCGAAAAATATATAGATGAAATTTGGAGCATATTAACGGCAAGGGGAATTTTGACTTTAAAAAAAAGTTCGGATCCTTAATTTTTTTAAAAGAAAAAAATCAGGGCAAATTGAAAATCAGGGACACTAGTCAAGGATATTTCAACAATTTAGCCTTAATTATAAAAGGAAATATGCATCCAAATCTAAGGATATCTTCTTTCTTTTTTGGTCAATAATCTAAGGATATCTTGGCTTGATGATATATGACTGTCGACAGCACTTTTGTTGCCGTTTATTTGTTTTTCACTCTCTAAATTAAACTTGCAGTAACGTCAAAATCTAAATAACAAACATAAAAAAATCATTCCAATAATTAATACAAATGAAATGGTGTTATCTAATAGCAAAAAAAAAAAACAATAAAACAATAAAGCCTAGATACATATGGAGCAGTAATCATATGAATATGAAACACTCATCAAAATGAAAAATAAAAATAAAAAAATTGAAATAGTGAACGATCAGAGCCTGAGTGACAAATCAAGGCCATCCTGTTGGTTCCCTCCATCATCCATTTCCTGAAGAGTAAGAGTTCTTGTAGTAGGATTATGGGGAGGCTGAATTGGATTCATATTTTTATGTCCCACAAAATTAACAAAATTGCTGGCCTGCTGATGCTGCTGCTGAGAAAGCTCTCCAGAAAGTCCCATTGTTAGCGTCGTCGCCACCGCGGGTTGTGAGCTCAAGAACATGGGATTATAAGTTGATGATGGCAGCCCTATGCTACTGACTACAAGTCGAAAAGCATGTTCGACTTGTTGTTGCATGGCAAACTGATAATGAGCCTGAGCCTGAGAATACTTTTGTAATGCAGAAGCAGCAGCATACGCATTTTGATTTCGACTTTGATGATTTTGATTTTGTGACCTGTAAACCATAAAATCTCCATGGGAATTTGAACGGGGATGATGATGATGATGATTATTGTTAGTATTATTATTGAAAATATGTTGTGGCTGCGGCTTATGAATTCTCGACTCCTGACGCACGCCCTGCTGGGTTTTGAAATTAGACCCACGCCTAACGGTTGAATTAGGGTTTTGATGAGTAGTGGCGGCCGGATTAGGGTTAGTGCTGCGAAGACCATGCATGGCCGCTACTGCTGCTGCCGCTTGCCTAAATTTTTCCTGCTCCTCAGTCAGATACTTCGCAGGTACGTATGCCGAAAACCTGTTTGGCATGCCTTGGTGCTGATCATCAGACAGATCAAAGGAGGACGGTTGGAAAAAACTATTTGACATAGGTGCTACTACGTTTTTATACAAACGATATTGCGGGAAGGGAGGGAGGGAGAGAATCGAACACAGAACTTCCAGTGTAAAGATAAATTGTTTTGACTATGTGTTTGATAATGATTAGCTTCGGCATATATGTAGGGGAAAATGGAGGGAGAGACTTGATTTGTAAGTTATAGTCTCAATCTTTTTTTATTTATGGAAGCAAATAATATATATTTATTGGACATATGGGCACGAATCAAGTAAACTGCTAAAATTTATGAATCGGTAGAGGGAAGGAAAAAAATTCCAATTCAATTCACTCTTCAGAATCTATAGTTTTGATTTAATTGGTATCCATCCACGAGATTTTATACACGGACAACATTGATTGGGATTTTCCTGGTGAATACGAATATATTACGGGACTCCAGCACATCATAGATACCAAATTAATAGTCTGAGGGAAGAGTCAAAGAGGCTCTCAAAATTCTTTTATTTATACCCGGATACTTTTATTTATTTATTCATAAATAATAGTTCCAAAATAAAATAAAATAATAATTTGCTATAGTTGTAAAACAACGAATAATTATACTTTATTTTGTATCAATTATTTGTTTCTTTTTCTATTAGTGAAACTATTCTTAGTAATTTGTAGATTTTGTCTTGAGCCTCAAAACACACCAAAAGTATTTGTTGGGTTTAGGAGTTTCTTAATATAACTTTCTTTGGTTGCAAAAGAAGAAAGAGATTTTCTATTTAAACCCCATGCTTCTCTTAGTTCATCCTATGTTCTAAGTTCACCCCGACTTTTAATTTAAATTTTCACAATTTCTAAGAAAACCCCACTATCTTCCCAAACTACCCTTAAATACACCCCAAGTTGAAAAAATAAGAAATAAAAGAGATTTTCTATTAAAACCCCATAATTTTCTTTGTTCACCCCAATACTTAAATCATTAAACAATATTTGTAGTATGCATGAGATTTTGTTTGGGGTGAAAGTTTGAAGCAAAAGTATGTGCAATCAACAGCCATGAGTGCAAAAAATAATAATAATAATAATAATAAAAAGCAATCAACAAAGACTTATGAACATCACATGAATTTATGAACATCCCATTTTGATCGGACATTGAGAATTGTTTTAATGCATCCAACATTTAGTTCCTAAATCATGTTTCAAGAAAAACAATGTCATAATATTTACAGGTTTTAGTTACTTTGTTTCTGAAGCTGCTACAAGTTTTCAGAGCTCAAACAAGTCCTCATATATGGGACGCTTGTCACCTTGCAGAAATTGCATCTGGGATGGAGAACAACTTGCAAGGTTTAATCTGCAACCGTTCCAGTTGCCGTGGGGATCTGCTGATAAAGGAGCTAAACTGTTTTGTATCTAGAAAAAGAGAACAGCTTTACCAAAACATCAGGTATAAATTTTAAATAAAAAATCAAAACAACCAAGCAATCAACAGCCAAGAGTGCAAAAAAAAAAAAACAAAACAAAACAAAAGCAATCAACAACCAAGCGATCAACAAAGGGAAGAGAAAAAGATCATTATAGCCAAACAATCAACTAGTCTTTCCATCAGCTCCCATGCATATTTTAAAGAGGCAGACTCATCAATGGTCTACGTCTTTAAAAGAGGAGTAATCTAACAATACGATGTAGAGGAGTTTGTATTTTTCTAAAACTTAATATGAAAAGTGGTGGGGTGTGTGTGTAGATGTACTAGAGTTAAGTATTAAATTTGATGACTTTTTTTGTCTTTTTACACAATAATAAAACTTACAGTTTAATGATTTAAGTATTGGGGTGAACAAAGAGAATTGCAGGGTTTAAATAGAAAATCTCAAGAAAAAATCCGTGTAATTACTCCAACTACAGACCATCAAACAAAATGAAAACGTTTTTCTTTCTTCACATTATCAATTTCATAAAATATTTAATTTCTGTCATTTACAAAATCCGACACATATAATTCCAAACATTAAAATTTTTAATTGCCAGAAATTTAAATGACGGAGATCTAAATTCCATCAATTTAGAATTATGTGTAATTTTCAATTCCTTCATCCAAACAGAGATTTATTGAGTTCATATGTTGATTATTGAATTTAGTATTTTGCTATTTTTTGTCCGGCATGCACAAGTGTGACTTCCACATCAGCTCTGAAACCAGTCCCATGTTTGCCATATAACCTACTTGATGGATCACCAGAAACTCAAACAGTAAAAAGGGAAAATTGTTGCATGTCAAGACCTAGCGGCCAATTGATGCAACACGAACAATTAAAAGGACATGAGGCTTATAGCTCAAGTGGTTAAGAGCATTTTGGGCATGACTCATTTTTAAACGGCCACCAAACCTAGGGGATTTTATGTAAACAGCCCTGACATTAACCAAGCATCATTTTATGTCCCTTAAAACTTTTTTCTACACATGCGACAAGATTGTAATAACTCAGGGGATTTTACCTAAACAGTCCTAAAATTCCCAACTTTTGGTTAAATTCCGAGTTATTTTCCATCATTTAAACAGAAAGTGTCATTTTCTGATAAGTAATGTATTGAGTATAGTGGGATAGAATGCTAAGGTCCCTGATTTTATTACATGGGTTTGCTGCGAAATTTTCTGCCGTTTTGGGATTTTAAAAGCTTGGTTTTTAGGCGGAGCCCAGTCTAAAGCCCAGAAAAGATAAACAAACTAGTCACAAGTAGTGGAGTTTAGAATGGTAAGTCTCAATATCAAATATAGGTAATTAAGCAGGTGAGATACAAGCTTAAATTATAAACAATATCTTGTTAAACCTTTTATCTGAATAACAACAATCATAAACAAAAAGAAAATTTCTGTAAATAGAAATAAAGTATGCACTTCTGAAAATGTTTTGCTGACTATAAATATTATTGTTCAATAAGCATTACCTCACCTATGGACACAACAGAGTATGGTTTGTTTACAAGGTCCTTGACGATAAAAACCAAACAAAAAAAAATCAATAGACAGACCGAAAAGAACACTTCTCAAGAAAATTGTTTCACATCCTCACTAGAAAAAGAAAAAAAGAGGAACTTTGAATATGAAACAAGAATATTAAACAGAATTCCACATGGGATACAACTATATGCAACATTATCAAAGGATATACAAAGAACAGGGCGTCTGACATTCTTCTTCTGACTCATTTGATGAGCATCTTCTCCGCCAATCAATTCCATGGTGGTGAAGATGGTCTATACACAGAGTCTTGAAAAGATGTTGTGCCATAATTTAAATCAAGATTATGAAGTTGTTCCATCAGCTGAGAGCGTCTTTCCTTGAAGAAATCAAGACGAGTTGTTAATTCTACTAAGGCAGAAGATGCTGTTGGTGGATGCCTTGGGTAATCTACCACCTGGAACCATGGTCACAACGTCAAGTCCTTGTAATCGTTTGAATGACAGGAAGCATACAACAAAACGAGCAAAACTAACAAATAATATAGTAATAATTTGCAGATAGTGAAACTATACAAGGTCAGATTTTGAAAAACTAAATAGCAATATTCTAATAGACTTTTAGATCTGGACAAAAAAAATTGAAAATATGTATCCGGAGAAAAAGTCGGTCATAAATTAGAAATGGCACATTCTTAGCAGAAAAGGAGCACTTGCCTCTGCTGCTCTTGAAGTTGATGGCATGGAAGCAGAATCTACAGCACTAAGATCATCAACAGACAAACTTGTCGATGCATCAGTACTTTTTGATTCGCACATGCCAGCTGGATCCATGAATTGCTTCCTTGTAGGCTGCCTTGTACCACCGCCAGATGCTAAAATTTGCCCTTTGATATTCCTCCAATCTGCCCCCGACATACTCTCCTGTAGCAAAAGAGTCAAGGAGTGTTAGATAGTTGAGAACATCAACATTTTTTTTAAAAAAAGGAAAACACAAAGAAATCAATAGATTCAAAGGGCAAATAGGATTTTAGAAAAGCTTAAATAAAAATGTCAGAATGGGAGGCCTCAACCAGCTTTAAAACCACTTTTTGAGGAACATCAGTAGTGTTAGTGTTGCAATTTAGAACGAAGAGCAAAAGCCAAGAAATCATTTAGCAAATAAACAAAATAATACAAGTTGGAACGATTCCTAATATAGAGCAGTCATTAACTAAGATAGAAAAACATAAACCTCATTCCTCTGTTTCCTTTCATGATTACAGAAGGCAAGGGTTGCATCAAAATCCTGCTGAAGAAACCTCCTGTACACAATCAATATTTGTCATTAGTAAGACACCACCAAATTGCAACAAGCATCAAATTTCCATCTTATCATATAATATTGGTATTAAAGGTCCTGCAAATTGCATTATATGAATTATTTAATCATGTAGCAATCTACTTAGTGTTGCAGACAAATCTAGGGTATACTGCAGCAACTAGATTTTTAACACAGATAAGGTATTAGGTTAATGAAGTTTAAATAGCCTTCAAGGTGGTATATTGTAATTACGGCCTCTGAGAACAGTCCCTTTGACATCAGGAATATTTTCCATGCAACTACCTATAGCAATTGACACTATAAGGGAAAAAAAATAAGACAGTTCAAAAAGGAAAACATGGTTCTCCACACTTACGGTTGAGAATTATGATTTTGGATATTTTGATAACGGTCACAAGCATCAGATAGAGAACCGTAATGATGCTGTCGTTGCTGATTAAGTTGATGGTGGAGTTCTGCAACTTTCTGCTTCAACCTGGCCACATCTGCTTCTGCAAGGGCTATCTCCTCAAGTTCAGCCCTTGTCTTCACACCAGTTTGGAGTCATAAGAATTTGAATTGCACAAGGATATGGAACAGAAATCAAATAAAAGCAAATTCTTAACAACTTACACAAACCTTAGAATCCATTCCACGTGAACTGGCTAACTGTCCAGAAGACATGCTCAAACCAACCTCCAATGCTGCTCTAAGATCACGTTCAGCTTGTAGCTGCTCTTGCAATCTTGAAACCTATATCATCATTTGCAGATTAGATGTAAACGAAGAGAGAGTAAAGCAGAGATATTATCTACTCCAAAGAAGCAAAGAGGAAATTACTTTCAGGTATAAAAAAGTACATGTGTGCTAAAACAGTACCAGTGAGATAGTAGCCAGGTTTTAACTTTTAATATCAAATATAATGGCTTTGTATATCAAAATGATTAAAAAGAAAAAGAAAAAGAAACTTTACAGTTTACATTATTAATAGTTTAGTGTAGTCCACAGACATAAGCCAGTCGCTTAAGCAAATGATATCACCAGCACTTTTGCTTGCCTAATTGGCTTTGGAAACTATACACTAGAGGTGTACTGATGAGGTTTACCACATTCTGCGAAAGCCCATTCAGTTCAAGTCCAAAAAAAGGTTATTGTCACTTCTCTTTTGCACTGTTGTAAAGGAAATTTGAAAATTAACCCTCCCAGTGTCAAACTGAAGATTAAACCCAAAACACCATCAAATGAAGGCTTAAATATATCAACAGGTCCTCTATTATATACCCTCTATCATCTGCTGTGGTCCTTGACTATTATAAAGTTGTTCATTCTAAATTAATGATTGCACAGATAGAGTGTGCATGTGATATAAAATAGTGCCCGGGCAAGGAAAAGAAAATCAGTTGGAATGTTTTCATGAACATACATCTTGTTCCAGTGCCAAGCGCCGCTCATGTAAAGCCTGCTTCCTTCTCTCCAAGCTAGCTTGTAAAATTGCGTTTCCTCTAGCCTACAACAGGAGGTGTCTGATTCAGTTGGTAACAGCACCAGTTCATATGATTTGACATTATTATGACTTAAGCAGAAGTATAGTTACCTCTTTTGCAATCCTGTGCTGCAAGTCATTTTTTGCAATCTCAAGCCTCTGAATAGAAAGCCTAGAAACAGCAAAAAAATTATCACTTACTGAAAACACTAGGAAAATAAATGCAGCACAGACCAGATTTTTATTAGGAGTTCCCTTAAAGCTCCAAACAAAACATGGCATGGATCCAAGAACATATTTAAAGGACTCGTGAGGAAAATGAAATTTGATTAGCAGGTGCTTAAGCATTAGGCATGTTGCTACAACAATGGCTAAGATCTAGAACATCTTCGACCGCTTATTTGAAGACAATGGAAACATTCCATTAAAAGATTTATCCTTATAATGTGAAAGATATGCACGCCATACAGCAAAGTACAAAAACATATGATGATTATCTTACTCTTCCTCTCCAGAAGAATCAACTGATTCCATTGACGGTGTCTTTCTTGCCTGAATATAAATAAATAAAGAATATCAGATGCCATTGGATTTTAAAACACAAACTGTAAAAGCAGGACTGGGATATTATGTCCTCATCTCCCATAAAACAAATCACATGTTCGCACTTTGCCTCTCTAAACAAAAGGCTGCCGGGACACATACTGTTTACCAAAAATAAAATAAAAAATCTACAGTAGAAATGCCCAATTAAAAAAGAGACAACGACATTCAAAACCAAAAAATTAAAAAAAATAAAGCTCAAGCTTCATGATATTGAAAAAAATTAATAGTTTGATTCGCTTAATGCCTCTTAAGCCAATGGGACCCACACATCCTATCTCCCTTATTGACCCTGAGTCCCTGATCATCCACATATAACCAAAGATGAAAATATCGATATAGACACTCAGATTTATGGAAATATCGGTGAAATATCGATATTGACAGACACTTCAGGAAACTTTAAAAGGGTAGAAACTACGTATAAAACTTTAGAAAATATAAATTGATTAAGAACTCCTCAATTAAACATACAAATTTCAGAGTAGCAACAAATTTATGACATTTAAATGAATACATTGAGTAGCACAACCACTAATACATGCATGTTCTTGAAAGCCCAATAATAACCTTAAGATAGAGTAGATATCAACTCACATTGCTTCTTCCCCAAAATGCCGATCGCTTTGCATTATGATTGGATCCTGTGACTTTAGCCACTGCTTTCACACTTCCTGATTCAACTCCAGACACCTGTAAGGGATGCCCTGGATCCATTGCTGACAGAATCTCTCCCATTGATCTGTAAGATTCTCCAGCAGGTGATGCGCTTGGTGTTTCCGTCTCACTAATTGAAGTTCCATTTTCTTTGTTCTGTTTGGTTCCACTTTCCATTACTTCAACATTCGGATCTCTGATTGGTTGAGGAACACCTAAATTTGAACTCTCAGCTGAAGCATGATTTCCTTTAGGGGATCCAACATCCAAATCATCACCCCCAAATGCCTGTATGAGTAAATCAACATACATGTCAACCAAACTTACTATAATTCATGTAGATGAACATTTCAATGGAACGAAGAAAGAATTAAATAAAATATACATAATAAGGAACTTGCATATAACTTAATTGTTTTAGTATGCCTATTAGACTCATTAACACCACAGAGCTAATCACGGACCATGGCTATGAAGAAAAAACGAAGGCAGCAACGCTTACAGAAAGTGAATTTTTATTACTATTTCGTCAGAAAATCAACATAATGTGAGACTCTGAACTTTCCAAGTGTCTACTAAGCTAATGAAATACAACAAAGGATCAAAAGGCTAACATAAACTTTCAATCGACTTCATATAAATCATAGTGGATCCCACAGCCATTACTGGAGTCAACACAATCAGAAGGTTGGAAGGCACTATGTATTATTGTCGCATGGAGAAATGGACTCTATAATCATTATGCACAATGAAAGATCAAAATATAAAATAATTACCTTGCACAGGAGCAGTGGACTCTATAATCATTTTAATGGAACAACACACACACACACTGAGAGAGAGAGAGAGAGAGAGAGAGAGAGAGAGAGAACCTTATAATCATATAGGTCACTGCCACCATAACCACTGCTTTCACTCAATTTTCCACTATGTACACGGTCAAGGTCATCATCTGTTTCCGGATCAACTTCATTTTCTGCATCATGGTAACCATTGTCTTTCATGTCAAGATTTTCATCGTCAGAAGAATCTTCACTCCCACTATTCTCAATCCGAGAATCAGCTGAAATAGAACACCGTAGTAGATTTTCATCCTGAAACAAGAGCCAACCACCTTATAATTGAAAAAATTGAACAGCTGCTTGAGAACCATAAAAAACAGAGTCAACAAAGTTTTCTTTCTTTCATGAATATATCATTTAATTTATATTAAAGTTACTAGAGATGCCACCTAATTAACAAAACTTCCAATGCAGCTCAAAGAAAGCAACCGGGAGGAAAAGAAAATGGTTGAACAGTTAAAGTAAGATGAAGTAAATAACAGAACATATTAGTGAGAGGCCGGAAGAGAATTAAGTGCAAAAAGATCTACTACAATATATACTCCCTCTCTCAATGGAAAGAAATTGCATGGCATCAACTAATCCCCAGAATGTAAAATCTCCTATCATAAACATGGTGGAAATGCAGGAACAGCATAGTCTTAACTTTGGAGCTCAGCCCACATGGCCCTATCACTGATAGAACAAAAGTTACCAGAATTTCAGATAACCAATTATCTCAGACTAGAATAGAGAAACTTTAGACAAAAAGGAAGGCCCAATCAACATGATCTTACACATTTTCAAGAATCTTAACCACAACACCTTTTTCAGCCAATACACCCCTCAGCCATTTAATTTTAATCGACAACTAGAACCAAATCCAAATTTGTCTATCATTAACTTAAACACTTAAGGCTTGGATATTGGTTCAACCAGATGCTCTGTCAGTGTCGTTGATGAGACCTTAGCTAGATACAATACAGACATGTCACCAAGCTGGCTGGTAATTCATTACTCGCAAATAATGGATTTTCTTCAAGATCAAGCAATTATGCAAGCCTTCACTTATTGATGAAGAATGTATGTAAAACCTTAACCAACAGCATCCGAATAATCCTCAAGCACCGCCACGGAAACCAATATGGAACAGGGGATTTCTCCATACCTAACTAATAATTTTCTCTTAAATTTCTTCCTCTTTAGATGTTATGACCACCCCCACACACCATCTTGGAATATAAAGACCATACACAAACCCGGCAAAGGCCAAGGTACACCCAACAGTCACCACTCAGGACAAAAGCTTTCTCCAATTGGCACAGAGACTGCCATATAAGGCTACAACACACTCGATAAAGAAATGGATCTAACAGCACACATGACTAGAATACACCCTGGCCTTCCACACAAAGGCCACCCTCCTACCAATTTTGCTCAAATTTTGTTTCTTGAAGAACAACTAAATCTGGGTCTTCCTTGACCAAAATTTCCTTTATATCTTCACTGAGAAATTTCTAAACCCACCCTACTGTTTGTTCTGATCTAACCCCTCTCACCGGGACCACTACTAATCTTCTTTATCAGTTCAACCAATCTTACGAACTTATCCTCAGTAAATCCAGGATGCCTCATCCCACAACAAAAGGGATATTAATAGGGAGGGGATAGCCTGACATGTTTCAACATATATTATGGATAGGTTGTAGTAAATTTTTAAGTTCAGGTTATACAATTTGAAACAATGAGCCTAACAAGATCGCAAGAACACGGAATGTAATAAACACACTATTCCTGTAAAACTAGATTGAGAGTATCTTACATCAAAAATGTTTTCATATTCCTCCAAAAGAGTTGTAATGATCGCTTGCGCATTATTAGCAGCATTTGCTGCAGCAAGAAGCTGGGCAGAATTATCTCCATTCACATCAAACTCATCATCCAACTCACATTCACCAGCTAATAGAGGGCGTAAGAGCAAGGGTGCCATGCAAGCAGCAACTGCAGAAGGAGTCATCCGATTCTCATGCGAGTGAGATGAGATGGTATGCATCATCTTCAAAATTCTGAAAAGAAAAGAAAGAAAAGAGTAAGATGATAGACCGATATGATTGCTCAGTACAACTGGAAACAGAACGTATCAAGGGAAAGATCAATAAGTATAGTCACTCTACAATATAGCATGTTCAAAATCTACAAATTTTATTTTTCCCCAAACTGACAACTTAGCATTCAAGTATAAAACACAGGTTCTAGTGTAAATTTATGGCATTTTTTGGTATTACATGCTTATCAAGGAAGCAAGCAAAATGCAAGTCCCTAAACCCTAAACGTGCTTATTCTTAATAACCTTCCATGGTACAAAGTTCAAATGTAAACAATTGGCCGCAAAAAGATAGGCATAGCATACGAGTAATTCACTCTGAAAGGAGCAGAATTGGTAAATCATTTCTTCCTTTGTTGTCAGGTCAGTTACAGAAATACAGTTCTCAATGAGGTGAACATCATTACGAACTACATACCAAAGTACCTTACTAGGGGTCCACCTAAAGGATAGTCTACCGAACCCAATATCGGTATGTTTCATTCGAACTTTCAAAGTTCTAAAACAAGTATCAGTAGTTTGTAAATTTTACTGATATTTACATCAATATATCCGAACATCCAAATATCAATATTTCAACCGACACTAATATCTTCATCATCCTTGCTCATAATTATTTTCATGCATCCCTTCACTACCAACATGTAAGATATTTCATTCCCATAAAAACTCAATAATTTTTTATGAAGTTTATAACAGAAAATGAAGAATCTCAAGCATAATGAGTAGGACTCAAAAGGCCACAAAAATTGTCTACGCAAAAGATGAAATAAGACATCCCATACCATGTAACAGATGGATATATAGGTTACCTCTGTAATAAACGGCGGTTTGGCTCAGGAAATGTCTCCAATATTGAAGATCGCATTGCATTAATCCGAGCTTCCTTTCGATCAATTTCTAGTCAAACAGAATACAATGGTACAAATTACATACAAAATTAATATATGCTGATCATATACACAAATAAATTCAGAAACTCAAGGAAACTTTAGTGGACATTAAAATTAATGTGGATACTAGTACAAATCTCCGCATCATGCATAAAGAGTACTAATTAATGCGTCAGATTACTACACATGAGACTGATGGCCAATATTTTTTTCTTTTTCTGCAAAGGACAATCATATAACCTTAAAATGTTGTTATACAGTGTCACAGAACAATTCCAATTATTGAATTCCCAAACATAAAGAAAAACCAGATTACTTAACCTACGAACATGCATGACATAGAGCTAAACTTACTATAAGCTTCTAGCAACGCAGTGCAGCAAGATGCTGGTACTGGAGACGAGGGCAGCTCTCTCAGAACATGCTGCAGATCAAACAGCTTGAGTAAATATTGATTTGAACGCATTATTCATATTAGTTAACAAATAGCATCAATTAGTTACGGGAAAGTACCTTGACACAATCACCAATAACATGAGCGTCCTCACCGGGATCAAATTCAGTCTTGCCTTAAAACATGAAAAACAGGTTAGGATAAACTCATTTGGAAATGCATGCTTCACAGAAAGTTCACCGCATAAGCTAAAAGATGGAACATCCAACTGAGGCATATAAAATCTATTCTGTGCTGGCAATACATCAAAGACATTCATAAGCAATCGCCCAATTAAATAAAACAGATACTTCCAACTTTAATAAAACAGATACCTTGTTCATATTCTTGTACCCTACGTTCTACCTCCTCAACATCCGCTGACTGTCGCAAAATTCCTTCAACTTTAGTACCTATTGGACAAATAACTTACATAGATTATGAAATTGTATGCTATAATGCTCAAAAATATTCTTTTATTCTATTTTTCTGTATCTCTTCAAGCATAATGAGTTATTTCCCAAAATTGTGTTTCCAAATAGTTAGGCAATTAGAATTAAGAGTTTGTGCTGATAGTCTCCAGAGTGTGGTAAACAAAGAAATATCTAAACTTCTGCATAGCCAATATATGAAAAAAGATATCAATACTGTGCCTTTTGGAAGTAGACCAATTCCCAAAATACCAGACATGAATAAAGACCAACATATATGTGCACTTTTCTTATTACAGTCGTCTATCCATAGATGGCATCTTTAAAGCAAGGTATTGAGTATCCGCTACAGCCATAAACACCTCTACACGTATCGGATAACTCCAAATTTCTATCCAGTTGACTTTTTGGAAAATCTGGCTTTTGGATATCGGATGCATGCGCAAGAGATACAGGATGCACATGGGGAGAGGATTTTTGTAAGTTTGTTTACGAAAGGTCTGAGGGAAATTTTAAAATTTTCTGGAGTTATAATGTCATATATACAGAATGTAAACGATTTTTTCCTTCAGTTTCAAATTCTGTTAATGTCTGAGATCACAACATACCAGACTTTTCGAGGAACCGAAGAGCTTTCTCAAGGAACGAAGGACCTCCATCAATATCTTCTAGCGCAAGCAGAATTGGTCTTCCAACAACCAAAGATTTAACAGGCCGCTTATCCCTCCCTGAAAGCCCAAAATTATGTATAAATACACCAGCTCCAGAGAGATTAAATGATGAAACATTGAATGGGTAAAGATTGAAAAGTTACATTGATGGAAGGACCCTTCCATTGTATCATTTGTGTCATTTCGGAAAATCCCATTGTGTCCCATGACAAGGGCAGCACTTGGAGCTTGTGCAAGAGCATGTTCAAGGGCTGTCTTCCACTCATACAAGTCTTCTGATGTCTCAGCCTGGGATTTGGATAAACACAGAGAATATTTACAAATAAATATCAGCAGAAACTATGCAATTATATTATAAATTCAAATAAGACTTGGACAACAAAATCATATAAACAATCACCTTAAGGGTGAAGGCCCGACCATCACGTCCATCAGGAAATAAAACAGTCAGCAGCTTTTTATCTTCTCTAACAACAACACTACAAGAAACCAGTTGCATTTGTTAGATAGATTGCAGATAATAATGAAACAAACAGTTTAGTAGCCATGCATACCTCCCAGAATTGTTCAAGTCAATGCCCCCCAAAGTCAGATTTACTTCACCACCTCTTTGTGGAAGCGCACTCTATGCAAAAGTTAAAACAATCATTTCCATTTCTATTAACAATTAAAACACACAAAATTTGATGTATGAGTTAAATATAATGTTAATCAGTTAATTACAGCCTGCAAAGTCTCAAAATACTATGCTAGTATTACACTCAGAAACAGGAAATCATTTAACACAACCAGATTGCCAAAAAAAAAATGACCATTTCAATGCCTACTGCTGTGGTTAATTCCCGAACAAGCTATCTTTATATAAGCTAGATCCCCCAACTTTTCATTACCTTCCACACAAATTTGGGCACACACAGAAAAACCAATAATGTCCTGCCTCTGTTTTCAAAATATTTGCTTGGAAAATCAGCTAATAGTTTGCAAACAATTCAGTAAACTCTCTTCATTTAGGCTTACTGTATTTCAATAGTGTTTCTGGTTTATTATGTATGGGCCACACATCATAAACCAGAAACACTATTGAAATACAGACCCTTTTAAATTGAAATTATATTCCCAACGTGACATGTTCATTAAGGAATGAAGAGATGCCATTCATTTTAGTGGTTTGTCTTAATAACGTACAAAGAAGACAACAATGCTAAATGAAGAGAATAATTTTGGGCCTGAGTGAATAAATGAAGAGAATATATGCAACTCAAAGTACAAAGGTTGTGATATGAAGGCCGGAATAGGGATCCATCCCATATCATGAGGCAATGGAAGAAGTTCCAAAATATCTTGACTTGGTAGAATACTAGTGTCCTTCAAAGATTCAGGGAAGCTTAGTGTGAACCTATTATTTTTCTAACAAATTAATCAACTCTCTATATTTGCCAGAAAAAATGTGAGGGGAAAAGTATAGCCAACTGAAGACAGTAAAAATGTCAAAGAAGTGCACATTTTCCTGGTAGTCGTCCAATGAGGTACTTAATAAACATGGCAGTCAGTGGTTTGTGAAAAAGGGTCTATAATAGACTAACAGTAAGCCTTTTCTCAGGAAGTTGGAATTGCAGTTGGTACTTGAGCATTGAAAGTTAGGCATTTCTGCAAACTGATAAATTGTTAAAGCTGTAAATAAGCAATGAGCATAAAGCTCAAAAATAAAAAATTCGGACTTTCAAAAGCTTAGCCAACCTAGTTGATTCTGGAATATTCAACACTAATAGCTAGTCTAACAAGGTGATTGTCAAATCACCATGGGGTGGACCCTGCACAAATTGTCACTGCATGAGCATGCATTGTGTGCACCACAACATTAGTTTAAGCATGTTGGCAAAAGATATGAAATTCAAATTTAGAAGATAAAAGATGATCCTAGTTATGATTTCTTTTATGCCAAAAAACAACTTTGAAAGTCACATAGAATGTACTATTATATCATTCCAAAGGATATCAAAACAAATCTACATTTGTGATGATAAGAATGTTCAGCAAGCAAAGCAATAAAAAAGACACATTTCTACAACCTTAGTCCAATTTCAAACTCAAAACAGCATTTCCTAAGTTTACCATTTTTAGAGCAAATGTAAACATACATGAATCCAGTGACCAGCCAATCTTTTTCAATAAACACAGTCAATCATAGAGAGCAATTCAGAAAATTATTAAAAAGGACACGGGAATCAAAAGGAAACCTAAACATATTAGTATAGTCACAAAGAAGATAAAGAGATTACTGATTGATACTAACAGGATCATTTTTAAAGAAAACCAAAGAAGTCCGTGTGAGGATAAACCACCGCTTCTTCCAAGACTTCCAGCCTATGCCTGCAAAATTAAGGTAAGAACAAAAGATAAAACTAATGAGTGGAGGAAAGGTGATCGTGAGAAAACGATTAAATGCATGATAAGAAAATAAAGATAAAAACATAAATTCAAACTCTAGTTGATAAAACTAAACACTTCAACCGAGTTAACATATAATTGTGAGGAATAGCTCAAAACCTTAAGGCCATGTTTGTTTGACTGGAATGCTTAAATGGGAATACGAATTTTTTCCATTTCCCTGACTATTATAGAAAGAAATGATTTTTTAATTTCCATTTCCGATGTTTGGAACAACCCTAGAATCAAGATAAGAGGAAGGTGTAGAATTCTCATTTTATCCTTTACCCATTTAAAAATAAAAATAACAGAATAAAGAAGCCCACCCTCAATCTATCCAAGAGCAGCAGTGCCTCTCCCTCTCCACCTATATCAAAGCTCTCTCGTCCCTCCAAGTGCCACATGGCTCTCCCACCCAACCTATACATACCGCTTCAACACCCCTTCCACCCCTTCTCTCTACCACCACCACCTACTGATGCTCCTTGTTTCTATTAAACTTGCCCCAGCCAAGTTACTTATCCATTACCCAACCCAACTTAAAACAACAAGACTTTTTCACTTCTCACACAATTCTAAAGTTGAAACTGTTTCAATTTTCAATCACACAGATATCGAAACACATTTTCTAAATTGCCACGGTTTACACGTTTTCACGTTACCTTCAAGTAAGACTTGTTAGCTTTTAATGTAGCACCAGTCTCATTAAGGATACTTGGTCATACGTCTCCTAATTAATATTAGGATTGCAGTTTCTTTATTTTCTTTTCTTGTTTTATTACTTTCTTATTTCCTAAGTTTATGTTAGAAAATTACTCTTTGCTATGCCTTAATTGTTATCTTCATTATTTATAATTAAATTATGCAATTCATGAAGATCTTGTTATGCAAAGAGACCAACACATTCCTATAAATTGGCTCAATACAGCTTGAGCTCCTATCAAGCTTGACTTTCTTTTTAGCCAAAACCAAGTTCAAGCTCAATAAAGTACAAAGAAGCCAAGCTTGAGCACTGTGAAGATAGCATTCTGAAGGCAAATTTTCCAGTTCCAGGTAAACTAAATTGTTCGTCTAAGACTACCGTAATCGCACAAATGCCAAGTGACTGTCACTAAATAAATAAACAAGTTTGGGAAACCCAACAAAAACTGCCTTAAGGAGAAAATAGTAATGGAGAAAGTGAAACGTTTACCAACCTTTCGAAGATATGAAAAGTGGGCCACTCTTGAAGACCTGCTAGATCATCTCATGTGTTAGAAATCATGAATAATCACGACCCACCAAGCACTAAGTGAAACTAGTTCCAAAATTGAGCACCAAAGGAATGGAACGGAACATCCCAAATATTATCAGGTCACATTAATAATTAAGAAACTGTGATTATGATGAACTGGCAGTTAAGAACACATTCGAATGATCAAGAATGAATAAAACATCGAATGTTTCATGGATTCCCTGAAATTTTAGGCAAGTTGAGGTTTTGTTCAAATAAAGGAAACAGCATTGCAGTTACATTCGCATAACAAAAATAAAAACATTACAAATCCGTGTCAACATTACTTGAACATACTCAGCCTAATGCCACTTCAATCATTTCAACAAGTGAAATTGGTACAGATAAGTAGGGGAACCATGCTTTGAATTTCTTTTACCTTTCATTTTTCTTTTTACACTTCCCTCAGCAATCAGAACAGAAAAGGGAAACAAATCAATAAAGTTAACAAATTTCATAGCATTTCGGACATTACACCATCTGGGATTTAAACGGAACCAACATCAAGAAACTTAGCATTCCCTTTAGTCCCACAGAAGCCAACCAAATTAAATTTTTAACAATAGAAAACAAAACAAAACAAAAATTCCACAACTTTGCATCCAGTTCAACTCGTTTTCCCAATAACCAAGCAAACCAGAGGAGCAAAAACCGTACCGTATTAGAACCTCCAGGTCTTGGGCGCTCAAAAGCAGCTAAAGAGGCCGACATTTTGGCCGACGAGCATCGAAATCGCAGTCAGCAACAGCCAACATTTCAGCGACGCGAATCGTCGGAGCCGCCCATTTAACAGACTCGGCGGAGACGGAGCAGATCGGCGAGCGAGCTGAGATTTCAGCAGCACGATCTGAAAACCCAGCACAAAGGGGAGAGGGAGAGAGAGAAAAAGAGAGGGGCTTCAAGAAGAAGAATGGGTTTTCTAGGGTTTTGGATTTGAAGAGTTGGGTGGAGAGTTAAAAGAAGCAACAACCAGAATTACTGGTGTGTCTGGTTATGGATGTCAAAGAAGAATGTGAAGGAAGCAAAGCAAGCAAAAAAGGTGAGCTTTAAATCTCTATATTTGTTGGAATTGCTTTGCTTTTCTGTTTTTTGTGTTTTTTGAAGTTTTAATTTTTAATCAATTAGATTAGGTAGTAGAGTACAGCAGTGGCTTTAGCAGTATTTATTTTTTATAGGTAATGAATAATGAGAGAATGTGTTTGCTTTTCACCTACTTGAAGTTGAAGAAGGAGAGGGGAGGAGAGGAGGGGGAGGGGGAGGGTGTGGTCGTGTGCAGTCAAGATCAAGTCCCCAGTGGAGAATTTGGACCAATGGGAACAGTCCAAGCTGCCAAGCTGGCAATGGGAGAGGATCTAGAGGCCCCCTAATAATCTGAATTCTGAAGAGTTGCGTTACTTTCACTTGTTCACGGGCCCTGTCTGTGTAAAGAGATTTGAAATGTACATCCACCGGTTGATAGCTCTACACTCGTGGCAGTTGTGAGACTGATTTATTTGTTTTTTGTTCAACAACAGCAGACTAGTTTATTTGTTCTTTGGTCAAGATCTGAAGACTAGTTTCTTTTTTTTTTTTCTTTTTTTTTTTTTGAAACAATACAGATTCCCTTGAAAAATATGGCACAAATTCAGGATACAACAGTAAGGACACAGCCTCAAAAGGAAGTTCTTGCAACACAACGACTAAAACAACATAGCCAACTAAGCACAAGTATTACAAGGTAGTTAGAAAACAAATATACAACTTGAAACCTACCTAACAAGGAATTACAAATGAGGAGGACCCAAATCCCTGCAACAACCAATGCTTTAAGAAGATTAAGACAGAGAACAATCTCTCTAACTTCATGGGACAGGAAATACCCCAAGAGTGGAGGACGCATAACCGCTCAACTTCCACCAGGACATTCCAAAGAATATCACAGCATCTCCTAATCCCCACTTGACCCCAAGCATAATAAAAGTAGATCCACTAAAATCAGTTGTGAGACTGATTTAAGGTTTTTTTTTGGACTAAAGACTAGTTTATTAAGACCATTTCTAATATAAAAGATCCTAAACTTATACTTTAGACTCCTAAATACAAATATTTCATTTATATCATCCCGGTCGCTAAAAAAAAGTTAGAAATGCCGATTTCCTTCCTCTTTGTAAAATTGGAATGAATTTCTTATTCCACTAAATTGCTTTACATTATATGTTGTCTATGAAGATATACATCAGTCATTGTACGATTAAGCAATCCACCTTACAATCTAGTTGTACAACTAAATAAATAAATGATAATTTATACAACAGCTCCTATAATTCAGTACCTAAACTGTAGGGATTTAATTGATGTCTTAACATTCCCCTCAAGTTGGAGAGTGGATGCCAAGAACTCCCTATTATTAAAATTGTGTTTTCCTTTTTCTATAAAATTCTTATTCAAATACTTAGATATAAATAATGTATAAAATAAAGCTTAAACAGTAAAGTAAAATAAAAAGACAAATAAATAAATAAATAAAATAAGTTATGATTAAGAAAGCAAGCTTGGTATAGTGAAAGCACATCAAAGACGTTGTCCTAAAGCCTTTTTAGCCTCCCTACGTGCAGATAATAACGGTCTACAAGACTCCAAGATACGACCCCAATACACAGGCTTAAGGTCCGCTATGAGCATGTTCACAGTCGGATAGAAATTTCCAAGCCACAGAACCGTTACCCAAAAATAATATGGAAAGTAGGAAACATATGAAAGTATGATAATAGAGAAATATGATTGTGGTGTGTTGAAATGTGAAGGAGGAGTGGCCTTTTATAGGCATCCAACACTCATAACCTCCAGACACATTTAATCAGAAAAATTAAGGCAATGAATAGAAAACAAAAACTAAAAATTAAACAATTTGTATCTCCCATAATAAATAAAAGAAAACAGCCAAAAGAATTAAAACATAAAATAAAACGTTAAACTTTAAAATCCTTTCAAATAATAACAATCCCCCACAAAGGGTTTTTAAATTTTAAAATAGTAAAAGATAAAGAAAATATACATATGGGCAACATAAATACTATGCAATAGGTGTAGGTGCCTTCCGGGCTTGAACCTTCACTTAGTGATGATAGTTTTCATTTGAGGAACCTGAGTGTACACAGTATTGAACTCAGCACCTTTGACCAAACTTCAACATATCCCACACATAGTATTGGTTGAGGCTTGGAAGCGAGGTAGCGCTATTTATGGCCATGCGCTAATCTTGATTCTCATGAGAGTTGCTAGAGAATAGCCCAATTCTCACAGTCGCGGCCTCACGACGTCTCTCACTTAGGTGAGTTCTCCAAGAGTACATGTGACCTACACTCTGAGGGAGATTGCCCGCCTTGAAACTCATTCAGGGATAACTCCCTTCCGAACATCACATTATATAGCACTGATGTCATAGGGATGAGCATGAGGACATCTCTGGGATGCCTCCACATGATATAAACAATGCTCAATGAGTGCACGCAGTATGGATTGTTTCTACAAGTCTATGGTAGCCTTGCAGTCACAATGAATAGATAAAGCAGGCAATGGTTTCTCCGCAAGAGGCATATCCATCAATAAACTCTTAATCCATTCAGCCTCAATGCAAGTAATATCCAAAGTTATGAGTTCAGACTCCATAATACTTCTAGAAATAATTGTTTGCTTCTTTGAACCCCATGAAATTGCAGCTCCACCCAGTAGGAAAATGTAACCACTAGTATACTTCACTTCTTCATTGTCTGTTATCCAATTTGAATCACTATATCCCTCTACCACATTTGGAAATCCTTTATTGCACAGTGAATAATCCATTGTTCCTCTTAGGTACTTGAAAACTCTTTCCAAAGCATTCCAATGTTCCTTGCTTGGGTTATGTGTATACCTACTTAATCTTCCAATAGCATAAGTAATGTCTGGCCTAGTCTTATTTGCAATGTACAACAAAGAACCTATCATCTGGGAGTACTTCAGCTGCGAAAACGGTTCACCTTAATTTTTCTTTAAATGAACATTGGGATCATAAGGTGTTGGTGTGTGTTCGGTTCATTTTTACACATGATTTTTCATGTTATTCACCCACTATTTTGAGTTAGTTCTTGACATTTTATAGCTTTTTACTTCTTTTTTGTGTTTTAATAGGTTTTACTTTGGTTTGTATGAAAATGAGCTAAAAGTGCATTATTTGATATAAATTCTGTTTTTGTTCATTTTCGTAGGTCAACTTCGTGGCCTTGGATCAGCATGTTCCGGTCCTTGGATGAGGTGATGATCTTCATAAGACTTGTTCCAATGGATGTTGACTACAACATATCCAAATTTGAGCTCCATTGGATAAGTATTGCCTATCCAACCAATCCAGCATGTTACCACAGCTCTGGAAATCCGAGTTGGCCAGTTTTCACCTCCACTTAGTGTGATCTTACTTCTACTTGTTACCATGCCTTTCGTAACAATATTTTACTTTAGTTAAGTGGAATTTTCTGAGAGTATATTTGTGAGGACAAAACTTCATCATGAGAGGAGACAAGAAAACAAAGGCAAAAGTGTGCCATGATGAAAAGGAGGAGAGAGAGGAGCATAGAGAGGAATCAATTGACTTTGGGGCAGCAGCTAGGCAACGGATCATTCATTCAGTTTTTATTACAATTTGCAGAGACTTTCTAAAAGCTGGGAGCTAGAGAGCTAGAGGAGGAAGACAAAGTCATCCAAGCAAGAAGTGGAAGAGATTTCCACCATTGAAGACCTTGAGCTTCCACCTTCACAAAAGCTGTAACTTCTTTCTAGTTTTATTTCGAATTTGTGTTTGAAATGATTATGAGGAACTAAACTCCATAGCTAGGGCTTAGGTTGAAGCCCTAAACATGAATACCTTATTGTTTTGATGCTTGAGTGTATGAATTTCTAGATATTGTTGATGAATTCCAATTCACCAAATTAATCTATCCTTGATGTATGTTCTTCTTTGATTGATCACCTTTGAAAGCATGCTTCTTGAGATTGTTGGGATTATGTGTATCCTCATGTTATCCTAAGCAATAAATGGATGAAGTAAGAATCATCCATGTGAATTGGTTTCTTGAATACCTAATGTAAACACCATGCTATTAGGATTCTTGTGATGTTCATATTCTCTTTGAACTTAATGGGTTCTCCTTGTAATTGAATCGAAGTACGAACCATACCTAGGTTCGGTTATGAGGAGGGCACAAGTATTGTAGCACGAACCATGCACTTTACGTATATTAGAGAGAATCAATGCGTCTTGAGCCACGACCCATGGTCTTGATTGCGAACATCTTCATCAACACGTTTAGAGTTCATCACTTGAGTATTCATGAACTTGGGTAGAATTGTTTAGGGTGGATTCCGAAACCCTAGTGTTTGTTACATTTTGATTTCACATTTTGATAATTCATCTCTTCCATTCTCATTTAAATTCGAAGTCCATTTACTTACATGCAATAGAAATAGATCACTTGAACCAAATCAAAACCCCCCCCAATGTGTGTGTGAGTTGCGTGTTTGACACGTTACGTGTCTTTGTTACTGAATTTGATTTCTTTCTGTAATTGTTTTGGACTTTTGGTCCGCGCTGTGTTCTTCCATTTTCTGTGCTGAATCCAACCGTATAAAGAACGTGAATTTTGGACGTACGGTTGGAAAGTTATAGGCAAAACACTGGACAGAGGTCGAAACTGAAAAACAGAGAAAACGAATCTGCCCAAAAACGACCGGTCGCTTTTACCTGACGACCGGTCGCTTTTCAAGTCAAATTTTGAGTTTCGAATCTGCCCAAAAACGACCGGTCGCTTTTACCTGACGACCGGTCGCTTTAGCACTGTTCATAGGTGATAAATGGGTGATAAAAGGGTGATAGAAAATGCTGTTTGTGTTTTTGTTTAGTTTTCTTGTGTTGTTTCATTTCTTTTACACTTCTTTACTCATTTTTAGTTTCCATTTTGCATTTGTGCATTTGTGGTGTGTCAATTAAGTGTTCTTTACGTACTCAAATTAGAACTTATAGGAAGCCGACAAGTTCTTCGTGGGATCGACCCCGTACTTACATAATCTATACTTCAATAGATTCGTGCACTTGCGGGTATTTTTAATTGGTTGTTTGCACATTAATTTGTGTCCTCTTAGGAATGCAACAATTTTTGGCGCCGTTGCCGGGGAACTGGCACGGTTGCTTATATGTTTTGTTTGAGTATATTTAGAGTACTTAATTTTATTTTCATTTTTTTTCCTTGTTTGTCATTTCATTTTATTTGAGTTTGTTTTTGTTTTCTTCTTATTGCAGGAACATTTTGCTTATGTCCCTTCTGAATTTGGATATTTCATTAGATAGCACTGTAGAAGATATCCAAGCTCAAGCTTTGAGAGAAAGGAACATCCAACTAGCTGTGTCTACTCCATTGCCTTTTTCACTCTCGCCATTTTCATCATCACCAAGCTCACCAAAAGTCGAGTCACCTCCACCTTCACCAATGGCGGCAGCAGCTGCAAATGCGGAACTTACTATGCAAGAATACTCTTCACCGCCAACAACTGGACAACCATCTTGCATAGTATATCCCGCAAGCACTTTGGAAAACTTTGAGTTGAGATCGGGCATGATACACATATTGCCTAAGTTCTTGGGAAATCCTGGAGAAAATCCTAATGCACATATCCTAGACTTTGAGGAAGTGTGTTCCACAATAAAGATCGAAGGCATGAGTAGTGATGAGATAAGAATGAGACTTTTCTCATTTAGTTTGAAGGATACAGCAAAGGAATGGCTTCACTATCTACCTCCAAATTCCATCACAACGTGGACGGATCTTGCTACAAAGTTCTTGCAACATTTTTTCCCAGCACAAAGGACAAATGAACTCCGAAGTCAGATTACAGGAATTCTGCAAAGGCCGGGAGAAAGCTTCCAGGATTATTGGGACCGTTTCAAGAAACTTCTAATCACTTGTCCGCATCATAACATACAAGCTTGGCTTCTAATGCAACACTTCTATGAAGGACTTTTTGAAGCGGACCAAAATAATGTGAATGCAGCTGCAGGAGGGACTATAATGACCAAGACTCCAACAGAAGTGCGAGCAATATTTGATCTTGTTGCTGCAAATGCTCGCCAATATAATTCAAGGCAAAGACCAGTCAGAAAAGGGGAATCCTATGATGTAAGTACCCTTTCTAGTATGGAAGCTCAGATTGCAAACCTAACCAACATGGTGAAGAAATTGGCACCGGGATCATCCAAGGTTTGTGCATTTTGCTCCACAATTGGTCATGACACTGAGGATTGTCCCTTGGCACATGAGGAAGCAAATGCAGTGGGCTCATTTCAGAGAAATCAGTGGCCTAAGAATGATCCTTTCTCACAAACATACAATCCGGGGTGGAGAAATCATCCAAATTTCAGGTGGAGTGACAATTCGAATGTTCAACAAGGGCCAACTCACCCACCTCAAGGTCAACAACATACTCGCCCACCTCATGGTCAAATGCACTACTACAATCCACCACAACCACCACCTCAACCACAATCTACAGGAAAATCTTTGGAAGAACTTGTTGCTTCCATGGCTAGAAACACAGATAGTTTCATCACTGAGACAAAAAGCTACATGCAGAGGAATGACACCCACATGCAGAAAACGGATAAGGCCATTGCCAATCTAGAAAATCAAGTGGGACAAATTGCTCAAGCTTTGAGTCAAAGGGAACCTGGTATGATGCCTAGCCAACCAGAGATTAATCCAACTGGGCGTGAGCATGTTCAAGCAGTTACCTTGAGAACTGGTAAGGTAATTGGTGAAATAAATGGTTCTAAAGATTTGATTCACAATGTTGATGACATGCAGGTTGAACAAGTGGCTGAGCCTAAAGAAAAGGATGAAAGCAACAAAGAGAGAGATAAGCAAGCAGCTTCTTCATCCGAGTGGATCCCAAAGCATGAACTTGCAAGAAGGGCAAGAAAGGAGAAGGTAAGTCGTGAACCTACTGACGAAGAAATCTTACGTGCTCCTTTTCCTCACAGGCTTATGAGTTCTAAAAAAATTCAACAAGCCAAGGAAATATTGGAAACCTTCAGAAAAGTGCAAGTCAATATTCCTCTCCTGGATGCAATCAAGCAAATTCCGAGTTATGCAAAGTTCTTGAAGGACCTTTGTACCAACAAGAGGAGATTCCAAGATCATGAAACGGTTGCACTAACGGAAGAAGCTTCTGCTGTTTTGCAAAGGAAGCTCCCTCCCAAATTAAAAGATCCAGGAAGTTTTACAATTCCTTGCATTATTGGAGATAAATTGTTTGACAAAGCTTTACTTGATTTAGGTGCTTCAATTAATCTGATGCCTTATTCTGTTTTTGAAGCCCTTAACTTAGGTGATCTTAAACCAACTTCTGTCAGCATTCAATTGGCGGACCGATCAGTGAGATATCCAAGAGGAATTTTGGAAGATGTACTTGTGAAAGTAAATGATCTCATTTTACCAGCTGACTTTTTGGTGCTAGAAATGGAAGAAGCTCCTATTCCGGGTGCGGATCTTCCATTGATTCTTGGCCGCCCTTTCATGGCCACTGCAGATACTGTGATCAATGTTCGACAAGGAACATTGACAATGACAGTTCAAGGGGAAACAATAAAGTTCAAAGTATATGATGCCTTCAAACTCCCCAATGATGAACATGAATGTTTTCGTATTGATACATTGTGTCATATTGTGCAAAATACATTTAATAGTACTCATGGTACAGATTCATTAGAAAAGGTGTTGACACAAAATCCTCAAGTTGCTGAAATTGTTGATAATGAGTTACTTGAGGCTGTGAAATTCCTTGATGCATGTCCAGCCATACCACGTAAGTACACTCCAAATTTTATACCTTTGCCAGTCAATACTGAAAAGCTTGTTCCTTCTCTTGACAGGGCACCCGAGTTAGAGCTCAAACCATTGCCATCCCACTTGAAGTATGTTTATTTAGGTAAAACAGAGACATTGCCCGTGATTATTGCTAGCAATCTCAATGTGGAAAATGAACAGAAGTTGATGCAAGTGTTAAGAGAACACAAGAGAGCAATTGGTTGGAGTATTGCGGACATCAAGGGCATAAGCCCAACAAGATGCATGCATAGAATTTTATTGGAAATTGATTCCAAACCCACAAAGGATGCTCAACGCAGGTTAAACCCAATCATGACAGAGGTAGTCCGAAAAGAAATTCTGAAGCTATTGGATGTGGGTATAATTTATCCTATTTCCGATAGCAAGTGGGTAAGCCCGGTCCAAGTGGTTCCTAAAAAGTCAGGAATAACTGTTGTAAGAAATGAGGAAAATGAACTTATTCCTTCTCGTGTCAAAACGGGATGGCGTGTTTGTATTGATTATAGAAAATTAAATACCGCCACCCGAAAAGATCATTTTCCATTACCATTTATTGACCAAATGCTTGAACGTCTTGCAGGTCACAGTTACTACTGCTTCTTGGATGGCTATTCAGGATACAACCAAATTGCCATCGCTCCTGAAGACCAACACAAGACGATGAAGTGCTCCACTTCATTGATGTACCTGCTGGGATGCAACACTGAGTTGGGAAGGTAAGTCCCTAAAAAAAATATATATATATATATATTTATTATTAAAAAAAAAAATTAAAAAAAAAAAAAAAAAACGACCGGTCGTTCTTCCATCGCGACCGGTCGCTCTGCGCGAATTGCTGAAGATTTGATTCTGTATAAAAACGACCGGTCGCTTTTGCCTTGCGACCGGTCGCTCATTTGGTGTTTTAAAAAAAAAAAATAAATAAAAATTGAATCTGTTTCAGAACGACCGGTCGCTTTGCACTTGCGACCGGTCGCTCGTTGCGTTTTTTTTATTTTATTTTATTTTTCTACAACCGCCTCTGTTTTTCTTCTTTTCCCTCTTGTCTCTTCTCACATTTTTCCCTCAAGTATTTCATCAATTCTTGAGAGATTTGCAGTTAGGGTTCCAAGCCATCCAAGGTAAAGTTTCATTTCGTTTTTTCTTGTTCTTCCTCTTTGATTTTCTAACTCTAATTGTTTTTCTTATTATTATTTTTTTTTTCTTGTTTCTAACTTGTTTTTCTTTTGAATTGTGGCATATTTGTGCATAATTGTGGTTAATTTTTTTGGGTATAATTGTGGCATATTATAAGTTTGGGAAGTGTTTTCAATTCATTAATGCACAATCAGAATTGGGCGTGAATGCTTCTTCTATTTCATAACATGTGATTACATACATACTAGTGAAAATGCGTACAGTAAATTCCTAATCACATGTTCATTGTTGCATTCTGCGCCCCCAGAGGCTTCTGCTAATTGCCTCTGTCTGTTCTTGCTTGTAGAATCTGCAGCAGCTCTACATGATCTTCGTTCCTTTTCTGCAGCATCTCTACATGCTGGTTGGCGCTGTAGAGCCGCTTCTGCAGGTCCGCCACCAGAGCTTTCAGGGCCGCCACTTCCTCACTCAGTGCCCCGCACTCCCGTGTTCTCGCCAGTAGGCGCATGCCCAAATTTGTGGCCGAGACCGCGTTGAGCACGGTTAGGTTGTGGGACTCGTCCACTGCCATCTGGTCAGACCTCTGCGCCACATGCAGATGATCTGCAACTGTAAGTCTGCTGACAGTCATGCCCTCCGGCATTACTGCCCTACGCGGCACCACCTCAGAGAAGTTTGAGGCCGAGCCATGGTGGTATGAGGAGTTTGGGAAGATATGGTTTGGAGGAGCCCGTATCTGGGCATTTGGTGGTGCAAGCGACAACTCAAGGTTAAGGTCATCAACAAGCATATCTGGGGATGCCATTGATTTTTCTGTCTGGGCTTTTTGATGGTTTTTCTTGAGTTTGCAGGTTGAAATGCAGGATGCTCCTTCTTTCAACCGAGAAGTGGTTTAAATAGACTTATTCTCATAGGGGAGCCGACACCACTTTGTATTTCCGGAGCAATTTGCGGATGAGTCAAGTTAAACAGGGAAGCATTTCTGCTTTCACTTTACTTTCTTTCCCTCCCTGTTTTCTGGTGCATTGTGTTTTGATTTCTTTTTAGTTTGTCGTCTTTGTTTTATTTCCGTTGGGGAAGTGTGCTTTGTTTCTTTTTAGTTTGTCGCATTCCCTTTATTCAAGTTTGGGAAGTGCGTTTTGTTTTTCTTCTTTGTCTTTTGCAACTTTCTTTTCTTTTATTTCCGAAAACGAGAAATTGAAAAAAAAAAAAAAAAAAAAAATTCACCGAAAGGCAAAGACAAACAGGCACACCAATAATACACTAGAATCATTTTTTTCCAGTGCTCGGTGTCTCGACCATAGGACCCTTGAGTTTAGCCCTTTGGCTATCCACTTCCGGGGCTTCACGCACAGCCTCTTGAGGCTCATCACTCGAGCTCCCAAAGATTGCATTCTTAGCTTGAGCGTAACCACTCTCGCGGTCTGTTTTCTTGCGTTTTCCCGGTCGGTCTATGTCCTCCAGCTGCTTTCTCATGTCATGGGCGTAAACACTTACCATCTTTGAGAGATTTTTGTTCTCTTCCCGCAACGCCTCCAGCTGGTGTCGATTCACCTCTACTATCCTTGCCCTTTCCCTTTTTAAACTTTTAATAATACTCTGGCACTCCTCCACCATACTTCGCTCCGCCGCCAACTGACCTCTTAGCACCTCCACCTCATGGGACTTCGCAATTAGGCGATGACCCACACTTGCGACTGTTGCCGAGCTTTGCACGCTTAGTGCCAGAGCATCGCTCACGACCCGGTTGTCATCCCTTGATCCCAGCACCCGTATATCCTTGGGAGTTACTAGATTTCTAGCAACTCCAAGGGCAACATCGTTGTCCAGCAGTATCGAGTCATTCACTGTCACGTGCCCCCGTGCAGAGGCAAAGTAAGGCATCCACACTGGTGCCACTGCTTGGCCCCGAGTCTGAGTCGGTGGAGCTAGGTTGAGGTCCAGCGAGAATGGGTAGGAAGAAGCCATTTGAACTTTCTTTTCTTTTGTTCTTTCTTTTCTCTGTTGTGTGTTTCTGCGTTTGTGTGTTTTTCCCCAACTCTTTCTCTTCTTCTTTTATAGAGTTAGTTTCTACGTAACCCTAGACACGGCGCTTCTGCGTTTTGCGCGGCCCTTACGGCCTATCCCCTTAGGTCACCTCACCTGGTCCCCAACCCCTTTAATTACAGTTTCGCCTTTCAGCGCTTTTGAGAAACGAAAGTCGTCACGCCTTCCTATGAAGCCAATAATTCTGGCTTGGGACCGTGAGAGAGACCTCTGCTTGTCGACACGTCTCTCACTTTGTTTCCCGTGACTCACAGGTGTCGAGACTTCAGGGCCCACTTTTTCTATTTTACTGAGTCCTCGCTCTTTGTGCTTCTGACTTGGTTTCTTTGTTTTATTTACTTTCTTCGCTTTTGGGCTTTCGTTTGGGTTGGGCTTTCATTTGGTTTGTGCGTTTCATTGGGTTGGATTTCTGCATGTGTAAGACTGTTGTTAGGGCTTACTGTTTTATTTGTTTCTGTTTGGTTTCGTTTTTGTTTTTGTTTTTGCAACCGTGTTGTAGTTGTTTTTCGTGTTTGTTCTTGTATTTACTTGCTTTATTCCCTTTAATTCTTGTTATAACGTTGTTGGTGCCTGAATTCTTTAACATTGAGGACAATGTTTGTTTCTAAGTTTGGGAAGGGATAGCAAGTCTTTTTCGTTTCACTTAAATTCTTACTTTCTTTTATTTTGTTTTCTTTTCTGTTTTGAGTCTTTTTTGTTCTTAAGTCACTTTCCGGACATATATGATGAGATTGTGATGAATGTTTAAATGACTTGATTGAAAATGCTTTAAAAAAAAAATAATAATTTGTTATTCACTAAAGGGCATCGTTCTAGCATGATATGTTTGAAACCCTCTACGCACTTGCCATTTGTTTCATAATTCTCTAGTTGAGGGACTTGCATGATCCAAAGAATTGTATCAAGCATGAATTAGACTTGTATAACCATATAATGTGAGCTTTGAGCCTTGTGCTTCAATTCATGAGTGTTATACACATATTCTTACTTTTCTTGTCATCTGAGTTGTTGTTTGATCTCATTATTCATTGATTTGGTTGAGCTCTTAAAAGTCACTCATTCTTGTGCAATTTGATTACATGACATTTGAGAAATGATATTAAGGCCCTCTTTGGACCGTTTGTGCCTTTCAAGCTAACCCTATGCATGCTTAAGCATGATTTTCCATTGTTAACCACCTTGAGCCTATATGTATGCCTTTTCTTTCAAGTAACCAATTATTACTTCTAGCCCTAGCCTGAAAAACAAGAACTTACCTTTCTAAGGAACTCGTGAGCTTTAATTTAGATGTGTTTTTCATGCTAAGTTTGGGAAGTTTGTTATTACATTTCGAAAAAAAAAAAGAGAAAAAATAAAAATAAAAATGAGTACCTCACTCAAAGGGTGAAAGAAAAGAGAAAAATCGTGGTTAAGTGGCAATGGTTTCAAATTCAATTCCATGTTTCTTGGTTGTTCGAATGGAAGGAAGGAGTGTGAATCGTAATTAGTGGAGGTATAAGGCTTTGTGGTCTATTTGATCACCAAAAAAAAAAAAAAAAAGTGAAAATCTCAAGCGTGATGTTTCAAAGTCTTTTAGTCAACGATTATATGCTCTTACATTGTGAGTTCCTTGGACTTTGTTGTATCCATATCCTTCATTTCTTACTCACCTTACACCCTTAGCCCCATTACAACCTATAATAAAGACCTAAATTGATCCTAAATGTCATGTGGTTTATTTGCACACTTTTTTCAGCTTTTAAGTGTTTAGCATCCTTCTTGAGATCATATTCATGCATGTTTTTCATCTTGCTAATTTTGAGTTAAGTCCCTTATGGTTTAACTCTATTCTCATATTTACTATTGAGTGATGCATTGTAACCCTCTTCCGAGTGATTCATTTGTGAGAGGACAACTTTGGTGAGATTTGAAGTTACATTTGTGCTTGGTATGATTTTTGAAGTTGTGTGAAAACTGAAATTGGAGAATGAGTTCCATTTGGCCATCACACTACTACACTTGAGCATGTTGTGTTCTGAACTTTGCTGCCTTGTGAATGATGTCTAAACTGAGTTTTTTCTTGTGAAAACTTTTGAGTCAGTTGCATAAGTCACTCTCTCTTTGGAAAGTGTTCGGAAAGTTTTGTTTCGAGTCTTGTTTTAATTTCTGTTTTGCTCGAGGACTAGCAAAAGATAAGTTTGGGAAGTTTGTTCGGTTCATTTTTACACATGATTTTTCATGTTATTCACCCACTATTTTGAGTTAGTTCTTGACATTTTATAGCTTTTTACTTCTTTTTTGTGTTTTAATAGGTTTTACTTTGGTTTGTATGAAAATGAGCTAAAAGTGCATTATTTGATATAAATTCTGTTTTTGTTCATTTTCGTAGGTCAACTTCGTGGCCTTGGATCAGCATGTTCCGGTCCTTGGATGAGGTGATGATCTTCATAAGACTTGTTCCAATGGATGTTGACTACAACATATCCAAATTTGAGCTCCATTGGATAAGTATTGCCTATCCAACCAATCCAGCATGTTACCACAGCTCTGGAAATCCGAGTTGGCCAGTTTTCACCTCCACTTAGTGTGATCTTACTTCTACTTGTTACCATGCCTTTCGTAACAATATTTTACTTTAGTTAAGTGGAATTTTCTGAGAGTATATTTGTGAGGACAAAACTTCATCATGAGAGGAGACAAGAAAACAAAGGCAAAAGTGTGCCATGATGAAAAGGAGGAGAGAGAGGAGCATAGAGAGGAATCAATTGACTTTGGGGCAGCAGCTAGGCAACGGATCATTCATTCAGTTTTTATTACAATTTGCAGAGACTTTCTAAAAGCTGGGAGCTAGAGAGCTAGAGGAGGAAGACAAAGTCATCCAAGCAAGAAGTGGAAGAGATTTCCACCATTGAAGACCTTGAGCTTCCACCTTCACAAAAGCTGTAACTTCTTTCTAGTTTTATTTCGAATTTGTGTTTGAAATGATTATGAGGAACTAAACTCCATAGCTAGGGCTTAGGTTGAAGCCCTAAACATGAATACCTTATTGTTTTGATGCTTGAGTGTATGAATTTCTAGATATTGTTGATGAATTCCAATTCACCAAATTAATCTATCCTTGATGTATGTTCTTCTTTGATTGATCACCTTTGAAAGCATGCTTCTTGAGATTGTTGGGATTATGTGTATCCTCATGTTATCCTAAGCAATAAATGGATGAAGTAAGAATCATCCATGTGAATTGGTTTCTTGAATACCTAATGTAAACACCATGCTATTAGGATTCTTGTGATGTTCATATTCTCTTTGAACTTAATGGGTTCTCCTTGTAATTGAATCGAAGTACGAACCATACCTAGGTTCGGTTATGAGGAGGGCACAAGTATTGTAGCACGAACCATGCACTTTACGTATATTAGAGAGAATCAATGCGTCTTGAGCCACGACCCATGGTCTTGATTGCGAACATCTTCATCAACACGTTTAGAGTTCATCACTTGAGTATTCATGAACTTGGGTAGAATTGTTTAGGGTGGATTCCGAAACCCTAGTGTTTGTTACATTTTGATTTCACATTTTGATAATTCATCTCTTCCATTCTCATTTAAATTCGAAGTCCATTTACTTACATGCAATAGAAATAGATCACTTGAACCAAATCAAAACCCCCCCCAATGTGTGTGTGAGTTGCGTGTTTGACACGTTACGTGTCTTTGTTACTGAATTTTATTTCTTTCTGTAATTGTTTTGGACTTTTGGTCCGCGCTGTGTTCTTCCATTTTCTGTGCTGAATCCAACCGTATAAAGAACGTGAATTTTGGACGTACGGTTGGAAAGTTATAGGCAAAACACTGGACAGAGGTCGAAACTGAAAAACAGAGAAAACGAATCTGCCCAAAAACGACCGGTCGCTTTTACCTGACGACCGGTCGCTTTTCAAGTCAAATTTTGAGTTTCGAATCTGCCCAAAAACGACCGGTCGCTTTTACCTGACGACCGGTCGCTTTAGCACTGTTCATAGGTGATAAATGGGTGATAAAAGGGTGATAGAAAATGCTGTTTGTGTTTTTGTTTAGTTTTCTTGTGTTGTTTCATTTCTTTTACACTTCTTTACTCATTTTTAGTTTCCATTTTGCATTTGTGCATTTGTGGTGTGTCAATTAAGTGTTCTTTACGTACTCAAATTAGAACTTATAGGAAGCCGACAAGTTCTTCGTGGGATCGACCCCGTACTTACATAATCTATACTTCAATAGATTCGTGCACTTGCGGGTATTTTTAATTGGTTGTTTGCACATTAATTTGTGTCCTCTTAGGAATGCAACAGTGTGGGCTTACACTCAAAGTAATTGAACTTCTTCAACATCTTCTCAATAGTACTAGATTGACTTAGAGAAATTCCTAGTGTTGTCTTCTCAATTTTCATTCCTAAGATTATATGTGCTTCTCCCATATCTTTCATGTCAAAATTCCTAGATAAATATGACTTCACATCATTCACAATCTCTAAATTCGTCCCAAACATCAAAATGTCATCAACATAAAGGCACAAGATTACATGTTCTCCATTATTCTCTTTATAATAAATGCATTTATCATGACCATTAAACTTAAAATCATAATCTAGAATCACCTTGTTAAATTTCTCATGCCATTGCTTAGGAGCTTGCTTTAGGCCATATAAAGATTTAACCAACTTGCATACCTTGTGTTCTTGGCCCTTAACTATGAATCCTTCTGGTTGCTCCATATAGATCTCTTCATCTAAGTCTCCATTTAGAAATGTCGTCTTTACACCCATTTGATGAATCACTAAATTATGCACAGATGCTAAAGCTATCAAAGTCCTTATGGTGGTAATCCTAGAAACAAGTGAGTAAGTATCAAAATAATCTATCCCTTTCTTTTGTGTAAAACCCTTAGCTACCAATCTTGCTTTGTACTTATCAATACTTCCATCTGGTTTCAACTTTTTCCTAAAAACCCACTTGCACCCTATCGCTTTATTTCCAGCAGGAAAATCCATTAACATCCATGTATTATTTTGGATTATCGATTGAAACTCATCATTTATAGCCTCTTTCCAGAATGGTGCATCCACAAACATAACGGCTTCCTTATAAGTAGTGGGATCTCCTTCCACTAGAAAGGTATAAAAATCATCTTCAAAGTTCTTCTCAACTCTCGCTCTTTTGCTTATTCTAAGTTCTTGAGATTCTAAATTTTCTATCGTAGTTGAGCTAGAAGGTTTCTCACGTGTTTGTACTTCCTTAGAAATTCTTGTTTTATACAGGAAAATATCTTCAAAGAATGTAACATCTCTAGCTTCCATAACTGTGTTGTTTGCAACCTCCTTTACTTCAGAATTAAACACCAAGAACCTATTAGCACTGCTATTTTTTTGCATAACCGAGGAAAACTGCGTCTATAGTCTTAGGACCTATTGTCTTTCTCTTCATGATCGGGTATGAGTACCTTAGCTAAACACCCCCACACTTTCAGGATTCTAAGATTAGGTGATCTTCCTTTCCATAACTCATAAGGAGTTTTCTCATTATCCTTCAATGTTATCCTATTAAGTATGAAGCAAGCAGTTAACATTGCTTCCCCCCACAAATTCTTAGGTAGTACACTACTAAGAAGCATAGAATTTACCATATCCATCAGAGTTCTATTTTTCCTTTCAGCCACTCCATTAGATTGGGGTGAATATGGTGGAGTAACTTCATGTATAATTCCATGTTCTTCACAAAACACTCCAATAGGTCATTTGAGGTATACTCTCCACCTCTGTCAGATCTAAATCTTTTAATCTTTTTCTCCAATTGATTTTCTACCTCACTTTTATAAATCTTGAGTTTATCAAACACCTCATCTTTTGTCTTAATAAGATAAATATGGCATTACCTAGAGAAGTCATCAATAAAGGTCACAAAGTACTTGTTTCCACCTCTAGTAGGAGACCTATTTGAATCACACACGTCAATATGTATGAGCTCTAAGATTTGGGTGTTTCTCTCTACAGGTTTTGAAGGAATTCCTAGTTTGTTTGGCTTGAACACAAACTTCACATTTGTGCTTAAGGTCTACGTTAGACTTAGGGATTAGCTCAAGATCCATTAATTTTTTGATTTTGCTTAAACTTACATGTCCTAACCTTCCATGCCATCCATTACAAGATTCAACATTAAAAACTTGAGGAGAAATTTTATTATCTTCAAAAACTACAGTTATTTTGAACAATCCATCACAAACGTATCCTTTACCAATAAAGACATTGTTTCTAGTAATAAGAATCCTATTCGACTCCATTACAATTTTGTATCCTTGTTTTACTAAGGACGATCCACTGATAAGGTTTCTCCTCATGTCAGGAACATGTCGCACATCCTCGAGAGTTAGAGCCTTCCCATATGTCATCTTCAATTCCACTTCTTCTATTCCATGTACTTGTGCGATGGTGTCATTTCCTAGGGTTATACTTCCTCCACTTGAGTTATGGTAATTTTTGAAAAATCGTTTGTCAAAACACACATATACGTTTGCCCCAGAATCTAACCACCAATCACTATTACTTAAATATGCGACATTAACTAGAGGCTTAAAACTATACCTTAGATTGGGTTCATCTTGATCATCTTGATCCACCAACACATTCACTTGGGCTTTAGGACCCCTTTGTCCTTTGTTCTACTTAGGCTTTGGCTTGTAGGGCTCGGTCTTCTTGTAATACCAGTCTTTGGCCCAATGATTTGTTCTCCCACAAACGAAGCATGGTTGATCCATATTGCCATTGGAATTGTTATGGGGTCTATTGTGCTGGCGATTTGGGTTTCGGTTGAATTGATTATGGTTGGGTTGGCTATTTCTGTTTGTCCTCTTGAAAAATTTCCTTCTAGATTGGAAACAATTCCTATTGTTTGAACTTTCCACTAGGTTCACGTTTGTCTTTTCTTCCTTAGGCTTGTTGCTTCATCTATGTTTCTCTTCAATCCTAATACTTGGGTTAAGGTTAAATCTCTTTGTTTGTGACTAAGTGTTTTTGCAAAGTTTGACCAACTTGGGGGTAATTTATCAATGAGACAAGAAACTTTAAACTCTTCACTAAACTTTGTACCCTTAAGTTCTATTTTCCTTAAAAAATCTTGGTACTCATGAATTTGTTCACTTACAGTTTTATTCTCAACCATCATATAGTTATTAAAGTTTAAGATTGTAAAACGATCTATTCCCGCATCTTCTATCCCATATTCAGCTTCTAATTCATCCCACAAAGTTTTTGTATTTTTTGTATCTTGATAAACATCATACAGATTATTGGAGAGAGCACTAAGGATTCTGTTATGGCAATGATATTCTAATTCTTCTTTTGTCATCTTCTCCTTAGTTTTAGAAGTGGTTTCAGTAGTTTTATTAGGTGTGGTTTGATCTTCTAAGGCATAAACTAACCCTAAAACAGTTAACCAATATTTAAGTTGTCTTTGCCACCTCTTAAAGTTTGTCCTATTAAATTTTCCAGGTTTAATGCTATTGGTCTCTACACTATCCATCTCAATTCCAATAAACAATAATGAAGCAACAAATCTGAAATTTAAATGTAATGCAAATTTAATAATAATTAAACAATTGGTAATAAATAATATAGGCTATTTATAAACAAACAATAACTTTATATATATATATATATATATATATATTTATTTATTTATTTTAAACGTACCAAATTTATGACAGGATATTTCACTTCAATTTTGTCTTAAAACAACGGTTACAAAATCTGGTGTACTTAATTAACTTTTAAAACTGACTTGATTAAGATTTTGAAATTTGTTTTAAACACCAAACGGCACACCAATGTAACTATGTCTTAAATGGATTTTGTAATTAAATTTTTTATTCTCTTCCAAAACAGACTAACTTGGAATAGTGTAAAATTGTAAGAAAAAAGAATTTGTTTAAAGTTGGACTTTAAAGTGTGGCAAGCAATAATTAACAAAAACGCAGGCAATAAAACTGAATCAATACTGAATCAATTTAGACAAACTTTCCCTCTTTATTTATTTATTTAAAAATATAAAAGTTTTAGAGTTGGAATTTAAATTTGTAAACGTGTAGACTTAAAAGGCACAGTCTATAAGCTATAATAAAAGATAGAATGAGTATCAACCAATTTAAAGAAACATTTCACCTTTTCAGTTTTTTAATTTTAAAAAAATCGTGTACGTTTTATAAACAACAAACGTGTGGCTGCTTTGATTTAGAATGTGTATATGTTCCCCTTTTATTTTATTATTATTATTTTTGAATTTTATAAGAAGGAAAAATAAATTGAAACTTAAAGCAACAAAAAATACGGTAAGAATAATTTTAACCTACAAAGGCTTTAGAATATTATTAAAAAATGTGTTTTCCTTTTTCTATAAAATTCGTATTCAAATACTTAGATATAAATAATGTATAAAAAAAAGCTTAAATAGTAAAGTAAAATAAAGAGACAAATAAATAAATAAATAAATAAATAAAATAAGTTAAGATTAAGAAAGCAAGCATGGTATAGTGAAAGCACGTCAAAGACGCTGTCCTAAAGCCTTTTTAGCCTCCCTACGTGCAGGTAATGACAGTCTACAAGACTCCAAGATATGACCCCAATACGCAAGCTTAAGGTCCGCTATGAGCACGTTCACAGTCGGATAGAAATTTCCAAGCCACAGAACCGTTACCCAAAAATAATGTGGAAGGTGATAGTATGAGAATAGAGAAATCTGATTGTGGTGTGTTGAAATGTGAAGGAGGAGTGGCCTTTTATAGGCATCCAACACTCGTAACCTCCAGACACATTTAATCAGAAAAATTAAGGTAATGAATAGAAAATAAAAACTGAAAATTAAACAATGTGTAGCTCCCATAATAAATAAAAGAAAACAGCCAAAAAATTTAAAACAGAAAATAAAATGTTAAAATTTAAAATCCTTTCAAATAATAACACTCCCAACTTGCATACCATGGATTAGTATTGGCAATCAATTTCAATATGTCTAGTTCTTTAATGGAAAACTGGGCTAGCTGCTATACGTAATGTCGATGGAGTATCGAAATCCAATGTAGCTAGCCCTGTGTTTGGAATATGCAAATCTTGGAATAAATATCGTAACCAAGAAAGTTCACAACATGCATTTGTCATTACTCTTTATCCTCCATGAAACCAATGAATCACCAAGGAACACGTAGTAACCAGTGGTTGTTTTTTGTTTGTGCAAATAATCTATCAGGAGAATATTCGCTTCTTGATCTTTCGCCCTTTGAACTTCTTTCTCTCTCCTCATCGATTTCTGTAAAAAAGACCGGAGTAAATAGACCACACCAGGGGGTATTGGCTAAAGGCCCTTCGATGCCTAAGTTCAATTGAATGTAGGTGAAACAATAGCCAAAAAAGGGTACGAATCTTTCTCTAAGGTGAGAACCGGGTGGCCGGAGCCGTGTGGAGAGACAAATATGGAGAGATTAGAGCAACATGGCCGGCGATAATGGAGTTGCCGTCGGCTAGGAGAGAGAGGGGAGATAGATCTCGAGTATTTTTGCAGGGTTTCAGAGCTAGGTTTAGAAGTACCTTGCATGAGGAATGAAGCCATCTATTTATAGGAGCCTCGGAGGCTAGGATTTCGCAGAGAATAAAGCTCTTATTGGGAAGGAGTTTATTCTTTCCCCAAATTGCAAAGAATTGAGTCTATTAGGGATTTGATTGGGATCAAATGTCCTAATTTGATGATGATTATATCTCCTTAGTAGGATAATATCTAAATTAATGGTATTATCTTATGAAATAAAGATAATATCACATAATTAAGATGTTATCACAATTTTTAGTATTAATTAATTGGCTAAATAAATGGGCTCAATTAATTAATTTAAGGGATATTCTTATTTTCCACGTGGCGTCTTGCGATTGGAGACGAAAATATTTGCTCCCACAAATGCCTCCTAGCTTCTGTATGGCGCTTGTATGGAGGATATGTAGTAACCAATGGTTGTCCTTCTAGTTGTTGGAACCTCCCCAATCTGAGTTACAATATGCTCTTAACTTTATATCATTGTGAGCTGAAAAGAAAATTCATTGTCCTGGAATATTTTTCAAGTATCTCAAGACCCGAATGGGTCTAGATGTGGCTTATTAGGTTCGTGCATAAACCTACTTAGTATACGAACTAAGTATGTGATATTAGGCCCTGTGATTGTGAGATAAACAAGTTGCCCCACTAATTAGCTGTATTTGGATGGATCATGGATTAATTCTCCTATATTAGATGTGAGTTTAATGTTTTGCCCCATAGGAAAAGTAACAAGTTGTGTTCCCAAAATTCTCATATCTTTGAGGATATCTGTGAGACCCTGGAAATTTTATGGTGCTTAGAAAATATTTTATAGGATTTGTGGAGAATTCTTATAGGAATTTTGAGAAATTTTTAGTTTTGAGGTGGTATTTACTTAAGTAATTTTATTATTATAATTGAGTATAGAGATCAATTTGCAAGTATAATTATGCATGTTGGAAGGAATATTTCAAAAGGAGTGAACAAGCAAACCGTAACTACTCTATCTTTTTGCGAGTCCCAAAGAAAAACTCTATAGATGAGGGAGGAGGAAGAAGCATCATTGCCCCTCCTCCCCTCCTCCCCTCCTCTCTCCTTGCTTTTTCTTTTGGGTTAGTGAATAAGTCCACTGGGCATTTTGAATAAGAAGCCCTTTGTAGTGATTTCTTTTGAGATATGGTTAGATTGAAGTTCCCAAAATCCGCTTTCTTCAGAAGAGGCGGATTATCAAGTAATGACAAATGCATGTTGTGAACTTTCTTGGTTACGATATTTGTTCCAAGATTTGCATATTCCAAACACTGGGCTAGCTACATTGGATTTCGAAAATCAATCGACATTACATATAGCAGCTAACCCAGTTTTCCATTAAAGAACTAGACATATTGAAATTGATTGCCAATACTCATCCATGGTATGCAAGTTGGGAGTTCTTGGCATCCACTCTCCAACTTGAGGGGAATGTTAAGACATCAATTAAATCCCTACAGTTTAGGTACTGAATTATAGGAGCTGTTGTATAAATTATCATTTATTTATTTAGTTGTACAACTAGATTGTAAGGTGGATTGCTTAATCGTACAATGACTGATGTATATCTTCATAGACAACATATAATGTAAAGCAATTTAGTGGAATAAGAAATTCATTCCAATTTTACAAAGAGGAAGGAAATCGGCATTTCTAACTTTTTTTTAGCGACCGGGATGATATAAATGAAATATTTGTATTTAGGAGTCTAAAGTATAAGTTTAGGATCTTTTATATTAGAAATGGTCTTAATAAACTAGTCTTTAGTCCAAAAAAAAACCTTAAATCAGTCTCACAACTGATTTTAGTGGATCTACTTTTATTATGCTTGGGGTCAAGTGGGGATTAGGAGATGCTGTGATATTCTTTGGAATGTCCTGGTGGAAGTTGAGCGGTTATGCGTCCTCCACTCTTGGGGTATTTCCTGTCCCATGAAGTTAGAGAGATTGTTCTCTGTCTTAATCTTCTTAAAGCATTGGTTGTTGCAGGGATTTGGGTCCTCCTCATTTGTAATTCCTTGTTAGGTAGGTTTCAAGTTGTATATTTGTTTTCTAACTACCTTGTAATACTTGTGCTTAGTTGGCTATGTTGTTTTAGTCGTTGTGTTGCAAGAACTTCCTTTTGAGGCTGTGTCCTTACTGTTGTATCCTGAATTTGTGCCATATTTTTCAAGGGAATCTGTATTGTTTCAAAAAAAAAAAAAGAAAAAAAAAAAAGAAACTAGTCTTCAGATGTTGACCAAAGAACAAATAAACTAGTCTGCTGTTGTTGAACAAAAAACAAATAAATCAGTCTCACAACTGCCACGAGTGTAGAGCTATCAACCGGTGGATGTACATTTCAAATCTCTTTACACAGACAGGGCCCGTGAACAAGTGAAAGTAACGCAACTCTTCAGAATTCAGATTATTAGGGGGCCTCTAGATCCTCTCCCATTGCCAGCTTGGCAGCTTGGACTGTTCCCATTGGTCCAAATTCTCCACTGGGGACTTGATCTTGACTGCACACGACCACACCCTCCCCCTCCCCCTCCTCTCCTCCCCTCTCCTTCTTCAACTTCAAGTAGGTGAAAAGCAAACACATTCTCTCATTATTCATTACCTATAAAAAATAAATACTGCTAAAGCCACTGCTGTACTCTACTACCTAATCTAATTGATTAAAAATTAAAACTTCAAAAAACACAAAAAACAGAAAAGCAAAGCAATTCCAACAAATATAGAGATTTAAAGCTCACCTTTTTTGCTTGCTTTGCTTCCTTCACATTCTTCTTTGACATCCATAACCAGACACACCAGTAATTCTGGTTGTTGCTTCTTTTAACTCTCCACCCAACTCTTCAAATCCAAAACCCTAGAAAACCCATTCTTCTTCTTGAAGCCCCTCTCTTTTTCTCTCTCTCCCTCTCCCCTTTGTGCTGGGTTTTCAGATCGTGCTGCTGAAATCTCAGCTCGCTCGCCGATCTGCTCCGTCTCCGCCGAGTCTGTTAAATGGGCGGCTCCGACGATTCGCGTCGCTGAAATGTTGGCTGTTGCTGACTGCGATTTCGATGCTCGTCGGCCAAAATGTCGGCCTCTTTAGCTGCTTTTGAGCGCCCAAGACCTGGAGGTTCTAATACGGTACGGTTTTTGCTCCTCTGGTTTGCTTGGTTATTGGGAAAACGAGTTGAACTGGATGCAAAGTTGTGGAATTTTTGTTTTGTTTTGTTTTCTATTGTTAAAAATTTAATTTGGTTGGCTTCTGTGGGACTAAAGGGAATGCTAAGTTTCTTGATGTTGGTTCCGTTTAAATCCCAGATGGTGTAATGTCCGAAATGTTATGAAATTTGTTAACTTTATTGATTTGTTTCCCTTTTCGGTTCTGATTGCTGAGGGAAGTGTAAAAAGGAAAATGAAAGGTAATAGAAATTCAAAGCATGGTTCCCCTACTTATCTGTACCAACTTCACTTGTTGAAATGATTGAAGTTGCATTAGGCTGAGTATGTTCAAGTAATGTTGACACGGATTTGTAATGTTTTTATTTTTTTTAAGGGAATGTAACTGCAATGCTGTTTCCTTTATTTGAACAAAACCTCAACTTGCCTAAAATTTCAGGGAATCGATGAAGCATTCGCTGTTTTATTCATTCTTGATCATTCGAATGTGTTCTTAACTGCCAGTTCATCATAATCACAGTTTCTTAATTATTAATGTGACCTGATAATATTTGGGATGTTCCGTTCCATTCCTTTGCTGCTTAATTTTTGAACTAGTTTCACTTAGTGCTTGGTGGGTCGTGATTACTCATGATTTCTAACACATGAGATGATCTAGCAGGTCTTCAAGAGTGGCCCACTTTTCCTATCTTCGAAAGGTTGGTAAACGTTTCATTTTCTCCATTACTATTTTCTCCTTAAGGCAGTTTTTGTTGGGTTTCCCAAACTTGTTTATTTATTTAGTGACAGTCACTTGGCATTTGTGCGATTACGGTAGTCTTAGACGAACAATTTAGTTTACCTGGAACTGGAAAATTTGCCTTCAGAATGCTATCTTCACAGTGCTCAAGCTTGGCTTCTTTGTACTTTATTGAGCTTGAACTTGGTTTTGGCTAAAAAGAAAGTCAAGCTTGATAGGAGCTCAAGCTGTATTGAGCCAATTTATAGGAATGTGTTGGTCTCTTTCCATAACAAGATCTTCATAAAGCAGTTTTGGTTGGGTTTCCAAACTTGTTTATTTATTTAGTGACAGTCACCAGGTGTTTGACTAATTTCCCCAGCGAAGCAGCAGGTAGGCACGAGTGTTGCTTGTGTGCATCACCTACGTTGCCCTTCCTTTGGGTTTGAGTGACATTTGCTTCCAGCCGCTGTATCGTGTGTGGTTTGACTTGTGTAGTTTGGCTTGCCAGAGCGATGACTTATGAGGAGAGCAGGAAGAGTGTGCATTGAGCTCTATTTGATTTTGATTGTGTCCCCCGCCTCCCTTAACGTTTCAACTGGAATCTAATGTTACGCCTAGCTCACAATCTTGTACGAAGAACGTCATCTAGAACCCCTGCACCCTCACCCTCCTCTCTCAATTTCTCAGTATGTTTGTTGCTTCGAAACACTTTCCCTCAATGCCAACAAGGAGACTGCTCTTTCCAGGAACGTTATTTTTCTTGGGGGTCGAAGGCGTCAAGCACTAGCCTCTCCATATGGAGGCGCAGGAAAGAGATGGGGAAGGAGGGTCTTATCGCGGCTAAGGAGCTCAAGAGGCTCCGCTCCCATCCTCTCCGCCTCGACCAGTTCATACGCTCAAACGTGTCCCGCTTGCTCAAGTCTGATCTTGTAGCTGTTCTCGCCGAGTTCCAGAGACAAGACCAGGTCTTTCTCTCCATGAAGGTTTGTTTTCTTTTTTATTTTTTCGTCTAAATTTCCTATATGATAAATAGAGGATGGAAATGTTAAATTAATCAGTTGTTAGTTTTCTATTGTTTGGAGAAGGGTGTGAGGATTTCTTTCTTATTTTCATTGTGCGTCTGTGATTAATCATGTCTACTATCTATTATCTCGGGTAAGTGGAGATATTCTTCTTGGAATCCAGTGTTTTTGATAAATTTGAATGATTGGGAATCTAGCTAGTTGATACCTTTTTCATTCTTGTACTTGATCCTGTTCTGTGCAAAGGGGACAATACGATTGATGGGTCATTGCGATCTTATTATGATGATTTGTTAGGTTTTAGGAATGCTTTCTTTCCTTTGAAAGAGATTTGGAAGACTTGGTTTACCTGTGAAAGTGGTAATATTTTTGTGGGCAGCTGCTCAGAGTAAAATATTTTTGTTTCATTATTCTTTCAAATTTAGTCAATTGGAGTTTATTTAATATCATCTTCCTTGTGTTTCTCTATAAAAAAAAAAATTCATCTTCTTTGACTTAAGTGTCCCGAGTTTCTGTCTTATTACTACAATCTAGCTGCTATTATGAAGTCTTTTTTAGTTGTTACTTTCCCCTCAGTATCTCAGGAAGAAAGTTTCTGTTCTTATTTTTAGACAAGAGAAGTAAAGTCCTTGAGGTCTTTTTTAAGATTGGTTTGGACTCTACTATTATATGAGTGTATCTTCTTCCATCTTTTTAAGGTGTCCTGCTTCCTTTCTTTATGAAAAATTGTTTTTCTTTTTATCCCAAATTTGGAGTCACCATTTTCGTCTTTGTGAACCTTGGCACCATAAAAGCATATTAGTTAAATTGGATGTGTGAATCTGGAGCCATCATTTCATGTCAAGTGCGCTTCTAATTGTGTACATGTGACCTGGATGTTCGTGATCTAATATTTTGTTGTTATAATTTCCATGTGAATGCTGACAAAGACACATAAATCTTAGAAAACAGAGGGAATGGAAGAAGAAAGCAGTAAGTTGATGAAGAAGGAAAGGTTCTAGTCTGTAGAGGGATATCTTTATCTGTGAAACCTGAAATAGAAACCTGAGAAATGGTTGAACCACCTTCATTGCCAGACTTTCTATTACCTTTATAATCACCATACTTTTCGTTTTTGTTGTTTTTAAAAAATATTTCTTGTTGCCATTAGTTTGTTTTTACAAGACAATTAAGAAAATGGTAAATATTCTAATCGTAGGAACTTACAGTCGGTTGTGACATGGGCAAGATCTATAAGTCACATAGTTATTGTAAATTATTCAGCAATTAAACTCTTTTTGGGTGTGGTGGGTCATCTTTGGGAACCTATCATGAGATTTGTGGCACTATCTAATAGTACGAAGTATGAAAAGATAAATTATTTGTATATATGTTCGGACCACGGTCATATTTCTCTTTATCAAGACATCAAAGAAGCTATCCAAGGGTTTTGCCGAGCCTACTCATATGGATGGGTCACAGGGATTGAGGACATCCCATGGCCACCGGCACCTTGCCTCTTGTAGCATCCCTTAGCTTTAATCCAATATTGGACCTTGGACATATAATAGTTCTGAGTACAATCTCTTTAGATTAAAATTTCATTGAATGAGCTTGCTTGCTTTTACTAACACATTATGTTTTTCAGATATATGATGTGGTGCGTAAAGAAATTTGGTATCGACCAGACATGTTCTTTTACAGGGACATGCTTATGATGCTTGGAAGAAACAAAAAGGTGGATGAAGCAAAGCAGGTTTGGGGAGACCTGAAGAGAGAGGAAGTGCTGTTTGATCAGCATACTTTTGGGGATATTATCAGGGCTTTTCTAGATAATGGATTGCCCTTGGAGGCAATGGAGATATATGATGAAATGAGACAATCTCCTGATCCCCCAATCTCACTGCCTTTTAGAGTAATATTGAAGGGGCTTCTTCCATACCCAGAATTGAGGGAGAAGGTAAAAGATGACTTCTTGGAGCTATTTCCTGATATGATCATCTATGACCCACCCGAAGACTTATTTGAAGATCAAGAATGTAAAAGAGAAAATGAAGATGATTAGATAGTGCTGCTTCCTGATATGATATATGCTCTCTATATGAGAGAATCCTTTCATTTGCAGAAGCTAAATCCATTGGCATGGCTAGATGCAATTTCAGCTGCCTGTCAAGCACGAAACCAGGAGTTAAGTGGGTCTTTTGCAGCGGTTCATTGTGTTGCAATGAATGGCCTAATTCTGGTTCGAAGAATTTGGTGGTGCAAGTTTGGGATGCCATGGGCAGAATTAGATATGCGATCCTAGTTTTTTGTTTTCTTTTTGTGGCTTTTGGGTCCATACAATTTATGTTTTCCTTTTCAAATCACTACAATTTATGTAAATTAAAATAGTTTTCGACTGACCTTGATCACAATTGAGAGCATAGTTTTCGACCAACTTATTAATGACATATCATACTGTGAATCCAAGCAACGGGGACATCATGTTGGTCATGTTGGACTGCTCTGCCTTGGGATTTTGAACTTCAGACGATCTGAAGAATTAATGGTGTCGAAGTTTTGCTTAGCGGTTTACATGATTGGAAAAGCTAAGTGACTCAACCTGTTTTGTTTCCAACTTCCAAACAAGAAACAAATTTTTGCTTAGCGGTTTACATGTCTGCATTCTTTCTGTTGGCTTTAAATTTAATTTTTTGCTTTTTCAACGACTTTAAATTTAATAATTTCTTAATTGGTGATGTAGTAAAACTTTTCCTACTGGCAAAATCTGGAAAGTCATTCGGCAATAAAAAAAAATCTGGAAGCTCCTCGGTTCATAGGATTCCTTTTTAAGACTTGGGGGTTAAGATAAGTACTTCATGAAGAAAGGCAAACTGACAAAGCCAGGAGGACACACTCTGAACCGAGTTACTGAGGATGAATTACTTTCAGAACATAAACAAGGAGAGAGAGAGAGAGAGAGAGAGACTCAGGTGCTTGCTGCTCAACTTGGGCTTCCATATTTATTGATCTCAAGCAATTTGGGGGTCACAGAGACTGGTGCGATTGGACCACTATTTCTAGCTTCTAGTTTAACAGGTATTTTTTACTCTATGCAAGTTATATTTGCACCACTATTCCCCATCATATTTTTTTGGGTTGTGAATTATAGTATGATTGATGGAGTTTACTACAATTACTACTTTTTATTTTTATTTTTTTATAAAATCGATATTCTACTTTAATCTACGAGAAGGGGGATTCGAACTCAGGTGCAAAGTGGGGAGCACATCCACTCTAGCCAACTTGGCTAAGTCCATGTCTGCCAATTACTACTATCATTAATTCTATAATTTGAGAATTCTAAAATATAACGTCATAACTGGTAATATATATGATAATATTGATGGATAATGTTCTGGGAAATAGCTCTAAATGCCACCCTTTTTATAATTTTAACTGAAAATACCACCTCTCCCCAAAATTTTTGGAACTATCACCTATAAATATATATTTATTGTCCACTTATTGCACACACCACTTTTGCTGAAGTTCTCTCTCAGCTCTCTCTTGGCTCCATCTCTCACTCAAGGATTAAAATATCGGCCGTGCAGATAATATCGGGCCTCCAATTTACGGATATTTCGGGGGATATATCGTTATCGTTTTAGGTATCGGGAAAAAATCAACAAAAATGATAAATATAGGCATTTAAACACATAATTTTAGTGTAAAACTTTCATAGATGTTATGTATATTATCAATGAATGTATTGAACAAATAAAACTCAAAATTTACTAATAATAAGATAAACATATGATGAAATATAAGTGGTATGTAATGCGCGTTAATGAAAAGTTTGAAAATAAAATGTTAATTAGAATGAATAAACCATGCATAAATCCATAGTTTGCTTAAACATTGGATTACAATTTAGATAAGTGTCCATCTACAAATATGAAGAGCTCCTATGGGGTTCAAACAATGAGGAACAAGTATCTAGATTCATATAATAGTCATACCAAGTCATGTAACCCGAGCAGTTTGTAAGCCATGTTTGAACATGGTGCACATAGGCCTCTTTTGAGCTCCCTACTGTCCTCCCATATATGGGATAGTTAGGATTAACCCAACTAGTAGGTCCATAATCTGTTTCATCATCTTGAGCTCCATAACTAGTTACACTATAATCAGACATGACATAACTGTATCCATCATAAGATTCATTTGAGTTAGTACTAGGTCTAGTTCCTATGCTCATATATCCAAAATTGATCGTTATGTCCTCTTCAGATGGATTGGAGGTATGTGGGCAGTGGACTGTGCATAGATTCTTCATATTAATAAATATAGGGTTCTGGGCAAGGATGAGCTATTTTTGGGTTTCAATTTGCTTCAATTGCCTTCAAAACTTCTAAATTTTTTTTGGATTCTGTTATGGATATCGGGAAATATCGGGAAATATCGGGGATATCGGCAAAATATCGGGGATATCGCACTTATCGGGGATATATCGTCGATATAGGGGAAGATATGGCCTTACCCCCCAATATCGGTGTCGACAGTTGAAAATACCGATATATCGGCAGATATATCGGTGTATCGGCCGATATTTCAATCCTTGCTCTCACTTTCTCTTCACTCTCTCGTCGCTCAGCTCTCTCTCTCTCTCTCTTCTCTCTTCCTCTCCCAGTGGAATCTGTTCATCGAAGCTCAACTCCATCGTTCACCTCCAACAGGTACTGTTCATCGTCATTTTCTTACAGTTTAGGGGTTTCTTTGAAGTTGGTTTAGGGTTTATGGGTTTCTATGAAATTGGTTTAGGGGTTTGTTCGAAATTGATTTAGGGTTTAGGGGTTTCTCTAAAATGGGTTTAGGGGTTTCACTGAAATTGGTTGTGGGGTTTCTCTGAAATTATCTTATTATGATGATTCCTTGTTTGAAACAGTGAATGGGTTTGTTCTTTGTGGATTGATGCTTGCACTGCTGTTGTTTTGTTGTTGCTATTGATGTCGTGTTGATGTTTTTTTGCTGGTGTATTGCTAATTTAGTGATGTTGTATTGGCATTTTAGTGCTATTGTATTTCTAGTTTATTATGATTTTATTATGGTTTTTGTAGCAGTTATTAATTGATATTTGGTGGCTTACTATGGGTCTTTATGACCATTGTAGTTGTAGCTCAGCTCTCTCTCTCTCTCTCTCTCTCTCTCTCTCTCTCGTGCAGTTGTATCCCTCTCGCACAGCTCTCTCTCTCTAGCGCTCTCTATTCTGAATTGTCCCCATCTCTCTGTTTTGAATCGGGAAACCCCCCATCGACCCCATCTTCTAGGTATATCTTTTGAATAACGTAAGGTTGCAGCTGCTTGAAACCTTGAAGCTCTACTCCACTGTCAACCTCCAATAGGTAGTCTTGATGGTCATTTTCTTAATCTCTATGGGATTCTATGAAATTGGTTTTATTTTGATTGCTTGGGTCTAAAATATCGATGATATCGGAAATATCGGTAGTCCAAAAACACGGAAATTTGGATGGAAATATCGGGATATTATCGATATCGATAAAAATTGAATAAAAACCACGGAAATTGTAAGAAAAACTTGGAAATTTTTATTGAAACTTTGGAGAATGTTTATTTAGTCAATTATCTATTAGTTTATCACTGTGAGTGTAGAAAAGTTGATTATACAGCGAGCTGGCAAACACTGTGAGTGTAGAAAATATGTAGTAATTAATGAAAAAAGATTAAACACACCATAATCATTTATATATAATGATTTACTACAATATTTTACACTTTATATATACATTGCATGGTAAGATACATGAGTAACTTAGTACCATATAGAGTTCCTATGAGGTTCAAATTTTTCACTATCTTCATTATCTCTATGTGTAGAGTAAGAGTATTGTGAAGAGTAGTCATCAAATGATAAATCCCCAAAATAGTTTTGCATGTAATTGTTAACATGCCACTCATATAAATATAAATATTTTAGCATATTATCACAAAAACATAAGTGATATGGTTGTTAAGGTGTTGGAGGAGTAAATGGGAGGGGTTCAAATCCCCTTTGTGTTTTTTTTCTCCCTTCCCCCCCCCACCCCCCGCACCCTTTTTGTTTTTCTTTTTCCTTTACATTGATATTTTCGATATTTTAGCGATATTACACCGATATTTTGACAAAAATATTGATGAAGTGTGAGCGAAATTATCGACATCGATATTTTCCGATATTATCGTCGATATTGTCGATATTTATACGATATGTACATGGATATGTTCCGAAAGATTCGTGATTCGAAAAAATCAAAATGTCCTCGATATTTCGTCAATATTATCGATATTTCATACTATGGTGAAATTAAATTGCTTTGGGTAATGTTTTTTTGAATCTTCATGCTCATTCATCTGGGTTTTTACCAAATGCATTTAGATTGCTCTGGATATGTGAATAATGAAACTTGGGATTTTCCATTTGATGTAGTAGATTTGTATAGTCTAATTGTGATGAATCCTTGTTCAGTGTTGTGTTATTGTTGTTTTATTGTTGTTGTGTTGCTATTGTGTTGCTATTATATTGTTGTTGTATTGCCATTGTATTGCCTGGTTATTGTGGTTGTGTTAGACCACAATGCATCCAAATACTTTAAGATTAGTATACTCAATAGATTTATTAGACCATACCTCTTCCGCACACTTGAAATCAAGATACTTTGATGATGACTAGTTAACCAAAGAGGAAGCGTGGTTAATCGCCTTTGCCTAAAACGCCTCGGGCAAGCCAGCATGAATCCTCATGCACCTCTCACACTCCATGAGAGTTCTTTTCAATCTCTTCGTGGCTCCATTTTGTTGGGGCGACTTCTTCACGGTAAAATTCCTCTTGACACCATCTCTCTTGAAAAACTCCAGAAATTTGTTATCTTTATATTCTTCTCCATTGTCACTTCTTACAATCTTAATCTTCCTTCGCGTAAGGTTCTTTACTTTCTCCTTCCACTCCTTGAATTTGGTGAAGACCTCAGATTTCTCATTCATGAAATAGACCCAAACCTTCCTAGAAAAATCATCCAAGAATGTGACGTAGTAGCGAGCTCCTCCCAATGATTTGATGGGTGCGGGACCCTACACATCCGAGTGAATATAATCAAGCACTCTTGTGCTCCTATTCTCCTTGTCTTGTTGCTTAAATGTCACCTTCGACTGCTTCCCCATGGTACAATATTGTGCAACTCTTGCATTGCTCGCTCACTCAGCCTCAAATGCCAAAGCTAAGTATCATCCACTGAGTCTTTCTTGGTAGATATAGTTGTTCTACCAGTCATCGTTGTACCTCATAGTTGATACAGACAGTTAGGTTGAATCTCTCCCTTAATAACAACAAGTGAATCCTTTGAGATTATGAGCTCCCCCCCATAGCCTTGTAGGAATAGCCATTCTTTTCAAAAGTACCGAGGGAGATGAGATTCTAGATCTTCTTCAACTTTCGTATGTACCTAACAATAGCCAATGTCCTAACCACGCCGTCCTACATCTTCACCCTGATTATACCCGTTCCTTCAACTCTACAAACCAAGCCGTCCCCCCATCATAACTTCGCCACCATAGTCCACCTCATACGTGTCAAACAAAGATTTGTTTGAACACATATGATATGAGCACTCAGAATCCAAAATCCAATTAGAAGATGAAACCTTTGAAAAGATAGCAAGTGCATTAGTATTAACAATGCTATAAGTAAATAAAAGCTCACCATCGACATCCTCTGCGACTCCGGCTTCTTCCCTTTGTTTCTCTTCTCTCTCCATGTAGGACAATTCTTCTTCCAATGATCCTTTGACCCACATTCAAAACAACCATTTTTCACCTTGGATTTTGAACTTCCCTTATTGCTTTTCTTGCCTTCGCGCTTGCTCGATCGACCTCTCTCTCCGGACTTTACTACAAGAACTTTACCTTGAGAGACACCTCCGGAACGTTGCACCATTCTGTCATGCGTCAGGATGTCTTGCATGACCTCTTCATACTTCAAGGTTCCCTTCTAGAACATAAGCGTCGTGCGAAAGTGTTTATAGGATAGTGGTAGGGATGTCAATAACATCACAACCTTGTCTTCCTACTTATAAACCTCATCCATCCTCTGCAAGTTAGCAATACACCTATTAAAGGCGCTCACGTGCTCCATCATGCTTGCTCCTTCCTCCATCTTTAGAGAGTGAAGCCTCTCCTTCAAGAAGAGCTTGTTGGACAATGGTTTGGCTGCAAACATCTCTTCGAGTTTCTCCCATGTCTACTTTACGATGTCATCCATCGCATTACACAACACGTCGTCGGTCAGATGTTGTTAAATGGATCCTTTGGCAAGCTTGTCTAGGTCCTCCAAATCCGCATGGTTACCGGCTTCCTTTCCTTGCCTACCAAGACTTTGTTGAGACCTTGTTGCTTAATGATATGCTTCATCCTTCTTTGCTAAAGCATGAAGTTCTCCTTATCGGTAAACGGCTTCAACCCCACCTTCATACTCAACACATGTGGTGATTTCATACTGAAACTGTCTCCCTCTTTGTCGCTTGCCATCGTCAACACACCGCCGCTCTTAAAGTTGTAAGAGCACTTGGGCATAAACTAATACCAGCCGCAACTTGGCTCTAATACCATATGTTGTGCGAAAACACTCCAAGACCTTGTCGTTGATGGACTACACAACTATCACACACAAGCCATGCAAAGATAAAGCACACACAAACCGAAAAGTAAACCGGCATACAAAGAACACAAGAATTTATAGAGGTTCAATGTTGTGCCTACGTCCTCTTGGTGATTCCTAAGAAATTCACTAGTATGAAAGAACCTCTTTAGTTACAATGAAGAACTCTTTTTGCTCTCTCACAAACCCTAGCTCTCTTTTCTCTCACCCTTGACTCAAACCCAATTTGATGCCTTAGCTTTCTCACGTTATCATAACCTAGCGCTAAAGTGTCTATTTATATGTCATAGGGCTTTACTACAATTATACATGGAATAGGAAACTTAAAATACCCCAAAACTAGTAGAAAATTTGTCTATATTCGCGCCTCCTGTTCGGGTGCCACTCGTGCTGCTCAAGAGCTTGTGTCCGCTCGAGTCTAAGTTCTGCAACTCGAGCGGCAGAGCCCAGTCAAAACGACTACAGCTCTTTTGACCGTTTGTTTCCTTCACTCCTTCCACATCTTTAGGTGAGCCAACATCAACAATCTCTACCTTGGCGAGCCTAAATACCTTGTAAAAATCATTGACCTCTAGAGCCTCTTCAAACCTTTTGGAAATCGTCTTAGTAACTCCAAAGAGCTCCACCTCAATCTTTAGCATGTAACAATACAAGCTCAAATAATGTATGAACTTCTCAGCTGTGACTGGCTTGGTCAAGCAATACGAAGCGTTCTCATCCGTATGAACCTGTTTGTGCCTAATAAATCTCGGCCGATAAAGCTGACTAAAGAAACTTCCTCTCGGCCCCAGCGCCTACCCATAAGCCAAACGTGGCAAGTCGTTGTTCGCTTTCTTTCATAAAGACAAAGGTGAACTGTGAAGGCAAAGCCATCACGGCCTTGGTGATCCCGGCCGAGGACGAAGGGAGTGACAACCCTTCAAATGCACGGCTAGAATGGGAAAGTTAAGTCGCCACATGGCATCGAGGTCTCATGCTTCATTTAATGAAGTAACGCCTCTGACTACTGCAGAAGGCCCACGATTCACGTAAGAGCATTTAATGTGCAAGAGGGGAAGTGATTGAAATCAGGGTGTGGTGAGCAAAATCAGGGTGATTAGGTGTGAAAATCTTACGACTTGTAGGATTAAGTCACCAACCATCAGACCAGAGCATTAAATGCTCCTCCAAGGCCCAAGATGCAGAGCCCACCATCAGGGCGGCGGCCGGGATTTATGGGGGTCACACCACCACACTTCACGTCCCCAAATGTCAGTTTGACTACCCACTATCTCTAATCAGCCTCATCATGCAGAATTTCAGCCTAATTGTCTTCTCAGGACCTCCCCTATAAATACCGGGCTCCAACTACATTTAAAGGGTTCAACACCAAACATAAGCCTCCCACGGAGCATATTATATTTTTCTGTCATTTATCTTCTTGTAATGCATTTTCAATACTTTTACTAGCTTTCTTAGGAGTAGTGACAATTTGTAGGAAAATCCATTCATCAATATATCATACGACCCTTGATTTTCAAGGCGCCGGAGCACCACCTTTGTTACTCTTTCGTTCATCTCATATATCATACGACTGTTGCCACCCAGCAACGCGCCGGAGCACCACCTAAAAACCCACCATCAACACCACCATTAACGGCCTTGTAGCTCAGGCCCTGAACCTGACGGCCGAGATCAGTTCCTTTCTCGGCCACAGTCGCTCTGATTAGAAGTCAGATTCAAACAGGCACGCAACTCATCTATTCACCCAATCGAATCATCCTCAAACGCATGGTAAACGGTGCTGGCTCGCCCGCGCACAACTGCACCGCACTAAAGAAGGACGACTCGTGTTGATGCAGATCCCTTCGACCCGGAGCACCAGGCCGTGAGATTCGCGTTGGTCAACAGAACCTTCTCTATTGCAATGTCCCCATCGTTCACCCAATCTCTTATCCGGTGGTATTATACATCAATATGCTTAGACCTTTCATGAAACACTTGATTCTTGACTAAGCATATAGCACTTTGACTGTCACTTTGTATCACCACCAAGTCTTGAGCTATCCCGAACTCTTTAGCCAATCTTGTCAGTCATAATGCTTCCTTAGAAGCCTCAGTTAGTGCCATATACTTCGCTTCGGTAGTAGACAAGGCAGTAACTGATTGTAGCACCGCTCTCCAACTAATCGGTCATTCACCACAAGTGAAAACGTACCTCGTGGTGGATCTCCTCTTGTCTATGTCTCCTGCATAGTCTGAATCCACATAACCCGACACACATGCCTTTGTTTATTGTCTTTCAAACAAAATCCCAAGCTTCTTGGTGCCCTTCAAATATCGAAAAATCCACTTCATCGCATTTCAATGTTGTTTGCCTGGATTTGCTATGTATCTTAAAACTACACTAACAACTTGAGCTAAGTCGGGGCATGTGCAAACCATTGTGTACATGAGACATCCTATCGCGCTTCCATACAGTTAACTTACAATACGGTTAACTTATGCATACATGAGACACCCTACCATGCTTGCATACGGCTAAACCATTGCGTATCGTGAAGAAGAACATTCCACCGAAACACGTGTTCACTTATGATTACAATATTTCTTATGAAGCATCAAGTTATCTTCAAGATTCATGAGAAAAAGATGAATTATACTCCATTTGAATAATTGTATTTTTTTTTTTTCTGTTTAGAAGGTGAGAATTTTGAAAGGGGGCATGTAGCTCAAGTGGTTAAGAGCATTTACTTGAGCTTGTATAAAAAAAAAAAACAGAGAAATTTTTTTAATTGGTATTTATCTTAGCCGTTTTTTTTATGGAACTATTTTTGGACCATTACTTGTGCTTTTACTCTAGGTTTGAACTGTAAGGGGTCGTTTGGTATGACGGATTGTTATGGATTTGACTAAATTCTGGGATTGTCTTGGATTGGCTTGGCTTGGCATAAGTTGGATAACATTTGTACTATGTTTAGTGTAGATTTGATTGGATTGGGACCAGTGTCTAAAAAATCGACATTATCGCCGAAATATCGGCGATAATTTCATTTTTTTTGGAAGCCGATAATCTGGGAACAAACCAAGCATTTTTCGTCCAAATATCGAAATTGTCGCCGACATATCGATCCCGATATTATCGAGCAACGTCAACACAAAACGGTTATAATATCTCGATATTATCGAGATTATCGATAATATCGATATTCTCGCGATGGTTGAGAGAGCTCTCGGAGCACAGAGTCAGAGTTTGCATCGTTGGGGCTTTAGAGGAGAAAGCGAATCTGGCTCACGGTGGTCGGCGAAAACTTCAGCATCGCGTAGACGGAGAAGGATTTGGGAGGGGTGCTAGGGTTTGCTCAGATGGAAATTGCGAAGCAGAGGGTGTAGGGGAGCGAGATTTTGGAGAAAAACAGGGGTATGATCTGATCTGACAAGGATTTAGGGATTTCGAGAATCGTCGACAGAAGCGAAAGGTTGAGAGACTTGGTTGGTGGCGTCCGATCTGAATTTGGAGTGTGTATTATTGGCCGCAAGAGAGAGAGGGAAAGGGAGAGAGAGAGAGAGAAGAAAAAGCTGGAAGAGAGAGAGGGAAATGGAGAGATAAGAAAAAGAAATGTTCGGTGGGGTTGAGACTTGGCTTTTGGGGTTTTTTTTTTGTTTTTTTAATGAATTTAAAATAATAAAATATTTGAGGTTAGCTCGATAAATCTAGGGATGTGCATGTAGAATTTATTCGATAATTTCAACATTTATCATGTAGTATTTATAACATCTTGATAAATCTAGGTATGGGCATTTGTGGCGGTAATTAATTATTTATTCGATAATTTCAAACATTTATCATGTAGTATTTATAACATCTTTAAAAATGTCTGGAATCTAGGATAAATTTCTATATTAAAAAACACCAAGGGGATTCGAACCCCTCCCATTTTACTCCTTCAACACCTTAACCACCATATCACTTATGTCTTTGTGAAAATATGCTAAACTATTTATATATATATACATGGTTTTGTTTTGAATTATTTTTGCAAGAAACAAATTTTCACATTACCATTCTTTTTCAAGTTTCTACTTTTGATGCAATGTATAAAGTGTAAAATATTGTAGTAATTCATTATATATAAATGATTATGGTGTGTTTAATCTTCTTTCATTAATTACTACATATTTTCTACACTCACAGTGTTTGCCAGCTCGCTATATAATCAACTTAAATAAGTTAAATCCATCATGTAATGTATTTCCTTCCCATTTTTTGTGATAAACTAATAGATAATTGACTAAAAAAACATCATGCAAAGTTTCAATAAAAATTTCCAAGTTTTTCTTGCAATTTCCGTGGTTTTTATTCAATTTTTATCGATATCGATAATATCCCGATATTTCCATCGAAATTTCCGTGTTTTTGAATTACCGATATTTCCGATATCATCGATATTTTAGACCATGATTGGGACTAAATTTTTTAATTTTTGTTTGTTTTGAAAAGTAAGTTTTTTTAATATTTTTTTTGTTGACTTTTCTTCTTCTTCCTCACAACGAAAAGAAACTCCCCCTCCCTCTCTGTTCAGTTTCTTTCTCCTCCCTTACCTTCAGCTCCCCCCTCTCTTTCATCTTATTCTTGTCCATTGTCTCTCTTCTCCTCTTCTTATGTCTAATTTTCTCTTTATTTATTAGTTCTATTTTTGAAATCATTTATGTTTCTTTTCTGTTTTGCAATTTGCTTTTTGGATTTGCAAAGAGAAGTAGAGAAATGGAGTTGAGGAAGAGGGGCACATCGATGATGCAGTGGGTTTGTGTGTGGTGTTTTTTCTTTGAATTGCGACTGGATTATGGCTGATTGGGAACGATGATGTAGTGGCTTTGGCAGATCCGGTGAATATCTGGGTTGTGGCTGGAGGAGAGAGAAAGCATCTGTGGTGGTGGGTGGGTCTGTTGGCTCTTGGTGGTTGCGGCGAGTTCGGCGGGTCTGCTGGCTCTTGGTTGCTTGGGTGGTCGGTGGTTGTGGTTGGTTGCTTGCGCTTGGGTGCGGAGGTGTGATAAGGAAGAGAATGCTAGCGAAGGCTCGGGATTGTCTACTCCTCCCTTTCCACAAGGGTGTCGCTAAGACCACCTAAGGAGGTGTTTTTGGTGGGGCCAGTATTAACGGTCACAGTTAAAACTAGACCCAAATGAAAACAAACGGGCCCTAAGTGCTCTAAAATGGAATTCTAGGAGTGTGAATGGTGGCTTGATTTAGAAAACTGGAAAATTCGCTTTTCAACGTTTTGTAGTTATGCACAAGTATAAACCAAATAACTTTTCACGAGAATGTATAGACTGAACCTACAACATTCAAAGTTGACAACTCAAGGATACTGTGATTTATGGTTGTTCATATAAGAAAGGATTTATGTAATGTAATTAAACTCGTAAGTATCACCCATAATTAATCTGTGATTACTAAAATTATTATTCCGGTGTTCAACTGTCAATGAATTGATATGTCCTCCTGTTCACCCCTTTTTGTGTACCTGTGATGGTAGGGTAAAGTTCCCCATTAATTTAAAGACCATGATTGGTCAATAAATTAACTTTCTTTGTGTGTCGAGCGTGCCACCGTTAGCAATTTTTCAATTCTAACAGATTTGAGAGTAAAAATAACTTGCGCCCCAAGCTATTGACTTTGAACAAGCGATTGTGAATTTGGGTGAGGAATATCTCCCAAGTAAGTTCTTTTCTATGCCTTAGACTGGTAAGGACTTTTACAATTTTCCTCAGTACGAAAACCGGCAGTTCTGGCCAGAATGAAAGATGACAGATTGAACCAATTTCAGGCAGAACTTCCTTTTACAAGACTCAAAAAGGGAAAAACTAACTATACAAGGACAAGAAGAGGGCTGTGCTTCCATTTCTGTCTGGATAGTTGCCTCTGTTCTGGGCTGGACTGGGTACGCCTGTGCTGGACTGGACTTTTAACAACTTCAACTGCTAGGCTTCAGCTGCAAATCGATACCAAAGCTTGAGTTTGGCAGAGCTTTAATCTATTTCGAACCCTGGAAGACTTTTGGATGGGCAGAACTGGGACTTCTCCAGTCTGAAAGGGGCAGAAGTGGCTGGACTCGAGCTGGAAATGGGCTGTAATACCTGTGCTGCTTAGTCAGGGCTCTTCATAAATTTGTTGAGGTTTTCATATTTGAGAAAACTCAAAACTCTGCTTGCCTTGGCTCTACTGAACCAAATTTGTAACGAGAGAGAGACCTCGTTATTGTTGATTTGTGAACTGGAATTCAAATCCGAAACAGTGGTTCAGCTGTCTTTGCTGGGAGAAAAACAGGATGATTCTGCAAGCTTGTTGAAAAAAGCTTTTGAAATTAAGATGCTTCAAACTCTGGGTCTGTTGGACTTAGCTTGGAGTTCTCGTGATCAAGTGATCATTTTGAGTGTTTGTCTTTTGACTGGGTTTTGGTTGAGTTGGTTGGTTCTTTTTTTCTGTTCACCCCCTCTTATATATATATATGAAATGTTCTTTTGAAAGTGGGCGGCAAGTAATCAAAAGATCTTTTTTTTTTTAATTTTTAATTTAAACAAACAGGGGTTCCATCCATTTTCTGGCATGCGAGCACTTATCAATTAGTTTCTTGAAGTGATCATTTCCCCACGTTTTGATGGGATGCCATACTGTTCTTCCATTTCAACTGCTTTTGCAAGAGTCTGAAGCTTGCGATGGCAAGTTCCCAGTCTTTGAACAACTCCCTGTTTCCGCTTTATCTCCTTTTCATAGAAACAGTGTGTGCTTATCTTTTGAAAATGGCGCCTTCTTTGGTGTAGTTAAGGGCCTCAGAAAACACAGCCAGGGGATCCGGGAAGGTTGGAGGGGTCACAATGGTCCCGCTTAAAACCCAAACTTCTTAGACACCGAAGGTGTCGCCTAAAGAACTCCTAGACACTGTATTGACGGAAGTGCTTACTGGAGTTACCAAAAGTTAGCTCATATGAAAAATAATTTTTTTTTTTAAATAAATTTTTTAAAGATATTCTCGTAAGAAAAAGAAACAAAAACAAATTAAGATAAATGAAACAACAAACCATAAACGAAAATGAACTAAGTACTCTAAACAAACTCAAACAAACGAAATAAATTGTTGTACTAAAAGAAACAAACCAAGAAACCAAAGAAAAAAAACAAACAGCACTTTCTATCACCTATTTATCACCATTTGGACAGATTTGTTTCTATGTTTTTCAGCTTCGACCTCTGTTCAGTTTTTAGGCTATAACTTTCCAACCGTAAGTCCAAATTTTACGTTCTTTATATGGTTGGATTCAGCATAGAAAAACAAAGAACTCAACGCGGACCAAAAGGTAAAAACAATGACGGAAATAAACATAATTCAAAGAAGAGAAAGGATTGAAATGCTCCCCCTTGAAGCGATTAGGTCGAATGTGATGCACTTGGAGGTCGCGACTTCTCCCACTACTCCACACTTCCCATCTTTGAAATTGCCTTCTTTCTCCCTCTTTATTAACCTGTCATAAATTTCTAAAACAAACACACAAACTTGAAATGGAATTAAAAGGATTAGGAAATAAAAACTAAATTGAAAAGGAATATCAACACACATCCAATTCCATGCTTCAAAGCAACAAGCATCAATGGGTTGTGTAAGCTGGGACTTAAACCCAGTTCTCTTGCTTGTTGGGCAATTGTCCTTTTCTGTTGGACTACAAACACAACTGGTCCATTAACATCATTAACTTTAAAACTTGAAATTGTTTAGAAGAACATGAAAATGAAAAATAAAAATAAAACAAGTAGGGAAAAGAAATAGAACCAAACTATGTTGCCAATCCCCGGCAACGGCGCCAAAAACTTGTTGTGTAGATACAGCTGCACCAAAATGGATTCAGTTGCATCCTCAACTTGTGATACTCGCAAGTGCACGAGCCGTTCGGTAGTATAGCGTATGTAAGTGCGAGGTCGATCCCACGAGGATTGGTGATTGAATGATCCAATTCATTTCTCCTACACAAAACAGAAATGAAAAAGAAAGGAAATAAATAAAACAAGGAAGAAAGAAAATAACTAACTCAAGTAGATAAGTTCCCAAGTTCAATTAGATTAATGGATTGATTCTAGCTAAAGTATGATTAAGCCATGGTGTGTGGTCATAACCTTGTGTTCCTAATTCCCTAATTTGATCATTTGTTGTCTAACCTAAAATTAAGCATTAGGAACCCATTAAGCATAGAAGAACAATTTAAACAACCAAGCATGTATCTAATCCCTGTTGTCGAATGTCCATACATACTCTTCCTATTCATAGTTCAATTCGAATTAAAGCATGGTGTATACTCTTAATTCAAACCAAGATAGCTAACATGCAAGCCTAAATGGTGATCAATCATTCAAACTAGCATATTAACTTATAAGCATAATGAATAAGAACATGAACCATAATTGAAACTTGGAAACTAATCAAACTTGAAAAACTAAAGAAAAGAATTTACATAACAATGAAAATTAAAGTAGAACTTGGAAAGACTTAAAGGAAAATTTAGTAAAAGGATTTTTGTTACAATCAATTGAGAACTAGAAAGGAAAACTAAGAGAATTTGAGGGAGAGAAGGGAAGGGAGCTCTAGAGAAGTGTTTGAGAGCTCCCCCCCTTGGGGTGTGTTTACAAGCTTGGGAAACCTCACTATATATAGGCCTAAGGAAGCTGAAAATCTGAATTAAGTATGGCTAATGCATACAACACTTGTTTTATAAAATCTGAAATGGTTGATGCACTTCACTAATGCATACAACACTTCCATTATAAAATATGAAATGGTTGATGCACTTCACTAATAAATCCCACTAGCAGCCTGTTGTGTAGATACAGCTGCACCAAAATGGATTAAGCTGCATCCTCAACTTGTGATACTCGCAAGTGCACGAACCGTTGGTAGTATAGCATATGTAAGTGCGAGGTCGATTCCACAGGGATTGGTGATTGAATGATCCAATTTAGTTTCCCTACACAAAATAGAAACAAAAACAAAGAACATAAAACAAGGAAGAAAGAAATAAGTAACTCAAGTAAATAAGTTCCCAAGTTCAATTTAGATTAATGGATTGATTCTAGCTAAAGTATGATTAAGCCATGGTGTGTGGTCATAACCTTGTGTTCCTAATTCCCTAATTTGATCATTTGTTGTCTAACCTAAAATTAAGCATTAGGAACCCATTAAGCATAGAAGAACATTTTAAACAACCAAGCATGTATCTAATCCCTGTTGTCGAATGTCCATACATACTCTTCCTATTCATAGTTCAATTCGAATTAAAGCATGGTGTCTACTCTTAATTCAAACCAAGATAGCTAACATGCAAGCCTAAATGGTGATCAATCATTCAAACTAGCATATTAACTTATAAGCATAATGAATAAGAACAAAAACCATAATTGAAACTTGGAAACTAATTAAACTTGAATACTTAAGAAAGAATGTACATTACAAGAAAAATAAATTACAACTAAGAAAACATTAAAGAAAGCTAGAATTGAGAACTAGAAAGGAAAACTAAGAGAATTTGAGGGAGAGAAGGGAAGGGAGCTCTAGAGAAGTGTTTGAGAGCTCCCCCCCTTGGGGTGTGTTTACAAGCTTGGGAAACCTCACTATATATAGGCCTAAGGAAGCTGAAAATCTGAATTAAGTATGGCTAATGCATACAACACTTTGTTTTATAAAATCTGAAATGGTTGATGCACTTCACTAATGCATACAACACTTCCATTATAAAATCTGAAATGGTTGATGCACTTCACTAATAAATCCCACCAGCAGCCCTAGCTCATCTTCATGTCACCATGACCAAGCTTCCAACCAGAAATAATAGCTCATCCTGAGGTCAGCATGACCAGCAACTTCAAGGGCTTACGAATTGGGCTTCCCTTAAGCAAATTAAGACTTTAAGCACTCAAACTTGAAGTTCAGAATGTCTTCTTTCCAGCCATATATCATTTGGGCCAATCCAAGGTCGGAGGAGGAAGTTAAGGCCAAAACAAATTGCTAACTCATTTTGCGCGCTGATAAAATCCATCCTGAGCATGGCTCTGTGTTTGCTAGGTAACAGACTCCACAATTATCCAATGGGGCTGAATTTCGGATATGTTATAGTATACACCCATTGGAACAACATTCATGAATAATGTGGCCTCATCCGAGCTATGTAGGTTGCTGAAACAAAGCTTGCAATATGACCTACGAAACTGGGCTGGCAGGGGACTGTAGCCAAAATTGAGTTTGTCTTTAAGCTCTTCATCCATTCATCCAAATTAGGCCCTAACATGCATGGATTGCATCATTTACTATCCAAAGCCCTCATTATTACCTAAAGCTCAATGAACTGAAAGATAAACACAAAAAGGATTAAAAGCACAAGTTTAACTCAAAAACATAACCAAATCATAAGCTAGAAGGGTACAAAATGATATACAATTATGAACCGATCAAATACCCCCAAACCTAGATTTTGCTAGTCCTCGAGCAAAACAAAAGGAAAACAAAGATAAAAACAAACAAGAAGTTAACTAGACCACTTTCGTAGGTAACTCGATTGCATTGAGCATATGCAACAAGCCTTTAAACCTCTAGGCATCCCTAGTAGGAGGAGTTGTGTCTCCTGAGGGTTTAACAGATACGATACCCACAAACGTTTTACTGACTCTGTAAAACAAGGTAATTAGAAAACTTAAAAGATTGTTAGTCCGTAAGCAAAATAAAAAACAAAAACAAAAATAATTACAAAAACAAAACAAAAATAAAAATAAAAATAAATAAATAAAAACTCAAAACAATCTTTCCGAACATTTTATGAAGATAAATGACTCATGCACATGACTCAAAAGTTTAAAAGCTCAATTTTAGACATTATTTACAAGGCGGCAAAGTTCAAAACATAACATGTTCAAAGTGTATTAGTGTGATAGCCAAATGCAACAAATTCCCCAATCTTAGTTTTCACACAATTTCAAAAATCATACCAAGCACAAATGCTACTTCAAATCTCACCGAAGTTGTCCTCTCACAAATGAATCACTCAGAAGAGGGCTACAATGCAACACTCAATTATGAACATGAGATTAGAGTTAAATCATAAGGGACTTAACTCAAAATAGGAAAATGAAGAACTTGCATTAATATGATCTCAAGAAGGATGCCAAACACTTAAAAGTAGAAAAATGGATGCAATTTAACCACATGACATTTAAGATCAATTTAGGTCTTTAGTATAGGTTGTAATGGGGCCAAGGGTGTAAGGTGAGTAAGAAATGAAAGGTATGGATAATACAAAGTCCAAGGAACTCGCAATGTAAGAGCATAAAACAATTGTTTACAAGACTTCGAATCATCACGATTAGATTTTTTTTTCTTTTACATGATCAAAACTCCTTATACCTTCATTTACATTGATTCAAACTCCTTTCCAAACACCAAATTATTTTGAAGGCCCAAAAATGAATTTTCAAACAACCGCCACTTAATCACAACTTTCTCTTTTCTTTCACCAATTGTGTGATTTTTGATTTTTGATTTTTTTTTTTGGATGTAAAATCCCTTCCCAAACTTAGCTTGAAAAACACATCCGAATTAGAGCTCATGAATTCCTTAGAAAGGTAAATATTTGTTTTTCGGGCTAAGGTGAGGAAATATAATTGGTAAAATGAAAGAAAAGGTTTACATGTAGGCTCAAAATGGTAAACAATGGAAAATCATGCTTAAACATGCATAAGGTTAGCTTGAAAGGCACAAACGATCCAAAGAAGGCCTTAATATATCACTTCTTAAAATGTCATGAAGTCAAATTGCATAAGAATGAATGACTTTTAAGTGATCAACCAAATCAATGAATAATGAGATCAAACAACAACTTTGATGACAAGAAAATAAGAGTATGTGTATAACACTCATGAAATGAAGCACAAGGCTCAAAAGCTCACATTATATGGTTATATAAGTCTAATTTATGCTTGATACAATTATTTGGGTCATGCAAATCCTTTAATTGGAAAATTATGAAACAAATGGCAAGTGCAAAGAAGGTTTCGAACATGTCATGCTAGAACGATGCCAAATTAATTAATTAATTAATTATTTTTTTTTACAATAAAAATTTACAAGGAAAACAAAATAAATAATAAATAAAATTCAATTTTCATTTAAGTCATGCAAACATTTATCACAATCTCATCAAATGTGTTCGGAAAGTGAATAAAATCAAAATCAAAATCAAAATCAAAATAAAAGCAAGACTTAACAAAATAAAATAAAAATAAAAACAAGCAAATAAAAAAATAAAAAAAATAAATTAAGGAAAAACCAAATTTACATGCTAAACTCCAATACCCCCAAACCTAGAAATGAACATTGTCCTCAATGTTTAAAATTTAGGCACAAGCAATGTCAAACATAACAATTGAAGGTTTTAAAGCAAATAAATAAATAAATAAAACAAAAAACAAAAATAAAATAAAATAAAATAATTACAAAATAAAAATTACAAAACAAAAAAACAAATAAAAAGAAATGAAACAGTAAAACAGTCGAAACAAAAAGCCCTAAACAGACAGTCTTACGCAAACCAAAACCCAAACAATTAAAAGCCCAACCCAAAAGAAAGTTAACCCACCTTGAAACCTAAACAACGGTGAAAACCCGACCCACAATAAAATCCGAAGCCCAGACGTTTATTTTTTATTTTTTATTTTTATTTTTTTTAATTTAAAAAAAAAATGTGCATTGGGAGCGCAAAGAGTGTGATTTCTGAAAGGGAAGAGCGTGGTCCCTGATGCCTTGGTTCCTGGGGAGTCACGGGTGAAAGGGGTGAGGGACGTGTCGGCGTGCAGAGGCAGCAGTCACATCCCCCAAGCCAGAATTATTGGCTTCTTGGGTGAAGCGGGACGACTTTTTCACTAGAAGGTGGTGAAAGGTGAAAATGCAATTAAGGGGGTTGGGAAACGGGTGCGGCGACATATAGAGATAAGCGGTAAGGGCCGCACAGAACTCAGAACCGCAGCGGCTAGGGTTTAGCAGACTAAGTCTATAAAAGGTAAAAAGAAAGGGTAAAAACACACAAAAGAGAAAAGAAAGAAAGAAGAAAAGAGAGTGAGAAATCAAATGGCCTCTAACTACCCATTTTCGTTGGATCTCAACCTAGCTCCACCGACTCAGACACGAGGCCAAGCAGCGGCACCAGTATGGATGCCCTACTTTGCTTCCGCACGGGGGCCTGTGACAGTAACTGACTCAATACTCCTGGACAACGATGTTGCCATTGGAGTGGCTAGAAATTTAGTGACTCCTAAAGATATACGTGTTCTGGGGACAAGGGATGACAACAGGGTCGTGAGCGATGCACTGGCACTGAGCGTGCAGAGTACGGCAACAGTCGCAAGTTTGGGTCATCGCCTACTTGCGAAGTCCCATGAGGTAGAGGTGCTGAAAGGTCAGTTGGCGGCGGAGCGAAGTATGGTTGAGGAGTGTCAGACTGCTATAAAAAGCTTGAAAAGGGAGAGGTCAAGGATAGTGGAGGTGAATCGACACCAGCTAGAAGTATTGCGGGACGAGAATAAAAACCTATCAAAAATGGTAGAGTTGTACTCTCGCGACATGCGAAAACAGCTGGAGGACCTAGACCGACCGGGTAAACGCAAACAAGCAGATCGCGAGAGTAGTTACGCTCAAGCTAAGATTGCGATCTTTGGGAGCTCAAGTGATGAGCCCCAAGAAGCTGTGCGTGAAGCCCCGGAAGAGGACAGCCAGAGGGCCAAACTCAAAGCTCCAATGGTCGAGACACCAAGCACCGAGAAGAAATGATTTCCTACTGCATTATTGTTGTTTTTATTTTATTTTGTTGTTTTTGTATTTTCGTTATTTTGTTTCGGAAATAAAAGAGTAAGGTTGCAGAAAGAAAAAGAAAAAGAAAACACATTTCCCTAACTAAAATAAACTAAAGATGATAGCCGAAAGGGAAAAGCAAAAACACAAAGCTCTAGAAAATGAAAGTAACGGGCAAAAACATTAAACACCAGAAAACACGGAGGAAAAAAAAAAAAAGTAAAGTAAAGGTGCTCCCCCTTGAAGCGATTAGGTCGAGCATGCCCGGGAAATCCGAAATGGTGTTGGCTCTCTCTCATCAGCATATGTCTATTTAAACCACACCTCTGCAAGCGGATGATACCCAGCATTTCTTCCTGCAAACTCAAGGAAAAACATCAAAAAATTCAGAAGCAAAACAAATGGCATCCTCATGCACTCACCTTGATGATCTCAACCTTGAGCTCTCACTTGCACCACCGAATGCCCAGACAAGGGCTCCTCCAAACACTGTCTTTCCAAACTCTTCATATCATCACGGCACGGCCTCAAACTTTGCTGAGGAAATACCGAACTTTTCTGAGGCACTGTCGAACAAAGCAGTGCTGCTAGGAGGCATGATTAGCAGCAAGCTCACTCCGACAGATCATCTGCATGTGGCACAGAGGTCTGATAAGGCAGCGGTAGAGGAGTCCCACAATTTAACTGTGCTCCACGCGGTCTCCGCTACCAATTTGGGCATGCGATTACTGGCGAGGACAAGGGAGTGTGCCGCGATGAGCGAGGAAATAGTTTCCTTGAAGGCTATGGTGGCGGACTTGCAGAAGCGGCTCTACTGTGCCAATCAGCACGTGGAAGCACTGCAGAGAAAAAATGAGGACCATGTGGAGCTGCTGCAGATTCTACAAGTGCGAGAAAATAGAGGCAAGCCATGATGATGATGGAGATGAAGAAGATGAAGAAGATGATGATGAAGATGATGATGATGTTGTTATTTTGTTTTTTTTGTTTTTTTTGTTTTTGTTTTTTTGTTTTTTTTGTTTTTATGCAATGTTTGAATTGAAATAAAGTTTGTTTTTAACACTCAGAGAAAAAAAAAAAACTAACTAACCATACCACGTAAATAAATACATAAACTAACTTAACAAAACAAAAACAAAGACTTAACAGAAAATAAAAAATAAAAAAAATAAAAAAACAAAAATAAAAAATAAAAAAAAAAACTTAATTTAAAAACACACGAATATACAAGCAACTCATGGATGACCAGTTAAGGGCCTCAGAAAACACAGCCAGGGGATCCGGGTAGGTTGGAGGGGTCACAATGGTCCCGCTTAAAACCCAAACTTCTTAGACACCGAAGGTGTCGCCTATAGAACTCCTAGACACTGTATTGACGAAGGTGCTCACTGGAGTTACCATAAGTCAGCTCATATGAAAAATGATTTTTTTTTTTTTTTAAATTTTTAAACAAAAAAAAATATATTCTCGTAAGAAAAAGAAACAAAAACAAATTAAGATAACATGAAACAACAAACCATAAACGAAAATGAACTAAGTACTCTAAACAAACTCAAACAAACGATATAAATTATTGTACTAAAAGAAACAAACCAAGAAACCAAAGAAAAAAAAAACAAACAGCACTTTCTATCACCTATTTATCACCATTTGGACAGATTCGTTTCTATGTTTTTCAGCTTCGACCTCTGTTCAGTTTTTAGGCTATAACTTTCCAACCGTAAGTCCAAATTTTACGTTCTTTATATGGTTGGATTCAGCACAGAAAAACAAAGAACGCAAAGCGGACCAAAAGGTAAAAACAATGACGGAAAGAAACATAATTCAAAGAAGAGAAAGGATTGAAATGCTCCCCCTTGAAGCGATTAGGTCGAATGTGATGCACTTGGAGGTCGCGACTTCTCCCATTGCTCCACACTTCCCATTCTTATGATTGAGGTTGCCATCTCTCTCCATTTTTATTAAGCTATCATAAATTGCTAAAACAAACACACAAACTTGAAATGGAATTAAAAGGATTAGGAAATAAAAACTAAAATGAAAAGGAAAATCAACACACATCCAATTCCATGCTTCAAAGCAACAAGCACCAATGGGTTGTGTAAGCTGGGACTTAAACCCAGTTCTCTTGCTTGTTGGGCAATTGTACTTTTCTGTTGGACTACAAACACAACTTGTCCATTAACGTCATTAACTTTAAAACTTGAAATTGTCTAGAAAAACATGAAAATGAAAAATAAAAATAAAACAAGTAGGAAAAAGAAATAGAACCAAACTATGTTGCCAATCCCCGGCAACGGCGCCAAAAACTTGTTGCGTAGATACAGCTGCACCAAAATGGATTAAGCTGCATCCTCAACTTGTGATACTCGCAAGTGCACGAACCGTTGGTAGTATAGCATATGTAAGTGCGAGGTCGATTCCACAGGGATTGGTGATTGAATGATCCAATTTAGTTTCCCTACACAAAATAGAAACAAAAACAAAGAACATAAAACAAGGAAGAAAGAAATAAGTAACTCAAGTAAATAAGTTCCCAAGTTCAATTTAGATTAATGGATTGATTCTAGCTAAAGTATGATTAAGCCATGGTGTGTGGTCATAACCTTGTGTTCCTAATTCCCTAATTTGATCATTTGTTGTCTAACCTAAAATTAAGCATTAGGAACCCATTAAGCATAGAAGAACATTTTAAACAACCAAGCATGTATCTAATCCCTGTTGTCGAATGTCCATACATACTCTTCCTATTCATAGTTCAATTCGAATTAAAGCATGGTGTCTACTCTTAATTCAAACCAAGATAGCTAACATGCAAGCCTAAATGGTGATCAATCATTCAAACTAGCATATTAACTTATAAGCATAATGAATAAGAACAAAAACCATAATTGAAACTTGGAAACTAATTAAACTTGAATACTTAAGAAAGAATGTACATTACAAGAAAAATAAATTACAACTAAGAAAACATTAAAGAAAGCTAGAATTGAGAACTAGAAAGGAAAACTAAGAGAATTTGAGGGAGAGAAGGGAAGGGAGCTCTAGAGAAGTGTTTGAGAGCTCCCCCCCTTGGGGTGTGTTTACAAGCTTGGGAAACCTCACTATATATAGGCCTAAGGAAGCTGAAAATCTGAATTAAGTATGGCTAATGCATACAACACTTTGTTTTATAAAATCTGAAATGGTTGATGCACTTCACTAATGCATACAACACTTCCATTATAAAATCTGAAATGGTTGATGCACTTCACTAATAAATCCCACCAGCAGCCCTAGCTCATCTTCATGTCACCATGACCAAGCTTCCAACCAGAAATAATAGCTCATCCTGAGGTCAGCATGACCAGAAACTTCAAGGGCTTACGAATTGGGCTTCCCTTAAGCAAATTAAGACTTTAAGCACTCAAACTTGAAGTTCAGAATGTCTTCTTTCCAGCCATATATCATTTGGGCCAATCCAAGGTCGGAGGAGGAAGTTAAGGCCAAAACAAATTGCTAACTCATTTTGCGCGCTGATAAAATCCATCCTGAGCATGGCTCTGTGTTTGCTAGGTAACAGACTCCACAATTATCCAATGGGGCTGAATTTCGGATATGTTATAGTATACACCCATTGGAACAACTTTCATGAAGAATGTGGCCTCATCCGAGCTATGTAGGTTGCTGAAACAAAGCTTGCAATATGACCTACGAAACTGGGCTGGCAGGGGACTGTAGCCAAAATTGAGTTTGTCTTTAAGCTCTTCATCCATTCATCCAAATTAGGCCCTAACATGCATGGATTGCATCATTTACTATCCAAAGCCCTCATTATTACCTAAAGCTCAATGAACTGAAAGATAAACACAAAAAGGATTAAAAGCACAAGTTTAACTCAAAAACATAACCAAATCATAAGCTAGAAGGGTACAAAATGATATACAATTATGAACCGATCACAGCCCTAGCTCATCTTCATGTCACCATGACCAAGCTTCCAACCAGAAATAATAGCTCATCCTGAGGTCAGCATGACCAGCAACTTCAAGGGCTTACGAATTGGGCTTCCCTTAAGCAAATTAAGACTTTAAGCACTCGAACTTGAAGTTCAGAATGTCTTCTTTCCAGCCATATATCATTTGGGCCAATCCAAGGTCGGAGGAGGAAGTTAAGGCCAAAACAAATTGCTAACTCATTTTGCGCGCTGATAAAATCCATCCTGAGCATGGCTCTGTGTTTGCTAGGTAACAGACTCCACAATTATCCAATGGGGCTGAATTTCGGATATGTTATAGTATACACCCATTGGAACAACATTCATGAATAATGTGGCCTCATCCGAGCTATGTAGGTTGCTGAAACAAAGCTTGCAATATGACCTACGAAACTGGGCTGGCAGGGGACTGTAGCCAAAATTGAGTTTGTCTTTAAGCTCTTCATCCATTCATCCAAATTAGGCCCTAACATGCATGGATTGCATCATTTACTATCCAAAGCCCTCATTATTACCTAAAGCTCAATGAACTGAAAGATAAACACAAAAAGGATTAAAAGCACAAGTTTAACTAAAAAACATAACCAAATCATAAGCTAGAAGGGTACAAAATGATATACAATTATGAACCGATCAAATACCCCCAAACCTAGATTTTGCTAGTCCTCGAGCAAAACAACACAAAACAAAGTTAAAAACAAAACAAGAAGTTAACTAGACCACTTTCGTAGGTAACTCGATTGCATTGAGCGAATGCAACAAGCCTTTAAACCTCTAGGCATCCCTAGTAGGAGGAGTTGTGTCTCCTGAGGGTTTAACAGTTACGATACCCACAAACGTTTTTTTAACTCTACAAAACAAAATGGTTAGAAAACTTATTAGATTTGTTAGTTCTTAAGCAAAACCAAAACCAAAAACAAACATAAAAATAAAAACAAAACACAAAACACAAAAAAAAACAAAATCAAAATAAAAACTCAAAACAATCTTTCCGAACATTTTGTGAAGAGAAATGACTCATGCACATGACTTAAACGTTTTGACAATAAAAGCTCAATTTTAGACATTATTCACAAAGCGGCAAAGTTCAAAACATAATATGCTCAAAGTGTAGTAGTGTGATAGCCAAATGCAACAAATTCCCCAATCTTAGTTTCCACACAATTTCAAAAATCATACCAAGCACAAATGCAACTTCAAATCTCACCAAAGTTGTCCTCTCACAAATGAATCATTCAGAAGAGGGGTACAATGCAACACTCAGTTATAGACATGGGATTAGAGTTAAATCATAAGGTACTTAACTCAAAAATAGGAAGATGAAGAACTTGCATTAATATGATCTCAAGAAGGAGGACAAACACTTAAAAGTAGAAAAATGAATGCAATTCAACCACATGACATTTTAAGATCAATTTAGGTCTTTATTATAGGTTGTAATGGGGCCAAGGGTGTAAGGTGAGTGAGAAATGAAAGGTATGGATAATACAAAGTCCAAGGAACTCACAATGTAAGAGCATAAAAAAAAAATTGTTTACAAGACTTCGAATCATCACGATTAGATTTTTTTTTTCTTTTACATGATCAAAACTCCTTATACCTTCATTTACAATGATTTAAACTCCTTTCCAAACACCAATGAAACCCAAAAACAAAATTTCATTCAACTACCATTTAATCATAACTTTTTTCTTTTCTTTTCTTTCACCAATTGTGTGATTTTCTTTTTTTTTCTTTTTTTTTTCTTCTATGTAATATCCCTTCCCAAACTTAGCATGAAAAACACATCCGAATTAGAGCTCATGAGTTCCTTAGAAAGGTAAATATTTGTTTTTCAGGCTAAGGCGAGGAAATATAATTGGTAAATGAAAGAAAAGGTTTACATGTAGGCTCAAAATGGTTAACAATGGAAAATCATGCTTAAGCATGCATAAGGTTAGCTTGAAAGGTACAAACGATCCAAAGAGGGCCTAATATCATTTCTTAAATGTCATGAAATCGAATTGCAAAAGAATGAATGACTTTTAAGTATTCAACCAAATCAATGAATAATGAGATCAAACAACAACTTTGATGACAAGAAAATAAGAGTATGTGTATAACACTCATGAAATGAAGCACAAGGCTCAAAAGCTCACATTTATGGTTATATAAGTCTAATTTATGCTTGATACAATTCTTTGGGTCATGCAAATCCTTTAATTGGAGAATTATGAAACAAATGGCAAGTGCAAAGAAGGTTTCGAACATATCATGCTAGAACGATGCCAAATTAATCAATTAATTAATTTTTTTTTTTTACAATAAAAATTTACAAGGAAAAAAAATAAATAATAAATAAAATTCAATTTTCATTTAAGTCATGCAAACATTTATCACAATCTCATCAAATGTGTTCGGAAAGTGAATAAAATCAAAATCAAAATAAAAGCAAGACTTAACAAAATAAAATAAAAATAAAAACAAGCAAATAAAAAAAAAATTAAATAAAATTAAGGAAAAACCAATTTTACATGCTAAACTCCAATACCCCCAAACCTAGAAATGAACATTGTCCTCAATTTTTAAAAATTAGGAACAAGCAATGTCATAATAAGAAATGAAAGGTACTAAAGTAAATATAAACCACACAAAAAAAAAAAAAAAAAAAAAAACACAAATAAAATAATTACAAAAAAAAAAATTACAAAACAAACAAACAAATAAACAAAAAAGAAAAAAAATGAAACAGTAAAACACTCGAAACAGAAAGCCCTAAACAGACCGTCTTACGCAAACCAAAACCCAAACAATTGAAAGCCCAACCCAAAAGAAAGTTAACCCACCTTGAAACCTAAACAACGGTGAAAACCCGACCCACAATGAAATCCGAAGCCCACACGTTTTTTTATTATTATTTTTTATTTTTAATAGAACATGGGTCATGATGTCTCGGTTCAGTGTAAGGGACCAACTGACAGGGCGAGACACGTGTTGACGCGTAGAGGCGCCGCAGACTCCACAAGCAAAAATTACGGGCTCATGGAAAGGCGCGAAGACTTTACTGAACGCGTTCGTTCAGAAAAGACACGTCGTGATAAATGAGTTGGGTATGGTTGGAAGGCGAGAAGGTTGTGGGACTCAAGGAATGCTGGAGATTCAGAAAATGCTCAGATGCTGTAATGGCTAGGGTTTGTCAAAGACTAAGTCTATAAGAAAGGGTGAAAAAAAACGCAAACTCAGAAACACACAAAAGAGAAAAGAAAGAAAGAAGAAAAGAGAGTGAGAAATCAAATGGCCTCTAACTACCCATTTTCGTTGGATCTCAACCTAGCTCCACCGACTCAGACACGAGGCCAAGCAGCGGCACCAGTATGGATGCCCTACTTTGCTTCCGCACGGGGGCCTGTGACAGTAACTGACTCAATACTCCTGGACAACGATGTTGCCATTGGAGTGGCTAGAAATTTAGTGACTCCTAAAGATATACGTGTTCTGGGGACAAGGGATGACAACCGGGTCGTGAGCGATGCCCTGGCACTGAGCGTGCAGAGTACGGCAACAGTCGCAAGTTTGGGTCATCGCCTACTTGCGAAGTCCCATGAGGTAGAGGTGCTGAAAGGTCAGTTGGCGGCGGAGCGAAGTATGGTTGAGGAGTGTCAGACTGCTATAAAAAGCTTGAAAAGGGAGAGGTCAAGGATAGTGGAGGTGAATCGACACCAGCTAGAAGTATTGCGGGACGAGAATAAAAACCTATCCAAAATGGTAGAGTTGTACTCTCGCGACATGCGAAAACAGCTAGAGGACCTAGACCGACCGGGTAAACGCAAACAAGCAGATCGCGAGAGTAGTTACACTCAAGCTAAGATTGCGATCTTTGGGAGCTCAAGTGGTGAGCCCCAAGAGGCTGTGCATGAAGCCCAGGAAGAGGACAGCCAGAGGGCCAAACTCAAAGCTCCAATGGTCGAGACACCGAGCACTGTGAAGAAATGACTTCTACTGCATTATTGATGTTTTTATTTTAATTTATTTTATTTTTTTGGTTGTTTTTGTCTTTATTTTGTTTTGGAAATAAAAGAGTAAATTTGCAGAAGGAAAAAGAAAACGGAAAAGAAAGCACACTTTCCAAACTTAAATCAAACGAAGACGACAAACGGAAATGGAAGCACAGTTCCCTAACTAAAATAAAATAAAGATGATAGCCGAAAGGGAAAGGCAAAAACACAAAGCTCTAGAAAATGAAAGTAACGGGCAAAACAATAAAACACCAGAAAACACGGAAAAAAGAAAAGTAAAGTGAAAGTAAAGGTGCTCCCCCTTGAAGCGATTAGGTCGAGCATGCCCGGGAAATCCGAAATGGTGTTGGCACCTTCATCAGCATATGTCTATTTAAAGCACGCCTCTACAAGCGGATGATACCCAGCATTTCTTCCTGCAAACTCAAGGAAAAACATCAAAAAATCCAGAAACAAAAAAATGGCATCCTCATGCACTCACCTTGATGATCTCGACCTTGAGCTCTCACTTGCACCACCGAATGCCCAGACAAGGGCTCCTCCAAACACTGTCTTTCCAAACTCTTCATATCATCACGGCACGGCCTCAAACTTTGCTGAGATAATACCAAACTTTTCTGAGGCAATGCCGAACAGAGCAGCGCTGCTGGGAGGCATGATTGGCAGCAAGCTCACACCGACAGATCATCTGCATGTGGCACAGAGGTCTGACAAGGCAGCGGTGGAGGAGTCCCACAATTTAACTGTGCTCCACGCGGTCTCCGCTACCAATTTGGGCATGCGCCTACTAGCGAGGACAAGGGAGTGTGCCGCGATGAGCGAGGAAATAGCTTCCTTGAAGGCTATGGTGGCGGACTTGCAGAAGCGGCTCTACTGTGCCAATCAGCACGTGGAAGCACTGCAGAAGAAAAATGAGGACCATGTCGAGCTGCTGCAGATTCTGCAAGTAAGAGAAAATAGAGGCAAGCCATGATGATGATGAAGATGAAGAAGAAGAAGAAGTTTTTTTTTTGTTTTTTTTGTTTTTTTTTGTTTTTTGTTTTTAATGCAGCGTTTGAAATAAAAATGTGTTTTAACACTCAGAAATAAACTAACTAACCATACCACGTAAATAAATAAATAAACTAACTTAACAAAACAAAAACAAAGACTATACAGAAAAGAAAACAAAGAAAATAAATAAATAAATAAAACTTAATTTAAAAACACACGAATATACAAGCAACTCACGGATGACCAGTTAAGGGCCTCAGAAAACACAGCCAGGGGATCCGGGAAGGTTGGAGGGGTCACAATGGTCCCGCTTAAAACCCAAACTTCTTAGACACCGAAGGTGTCGCCTAAAGAACTCCTAGACACTGTATTGACGGAAGTGCTTACTGGAGTTACCAAAAGTTAGCTCATATGAAAAATAAATTTTTTTTTTTAAATAAATTTTTTAAAGATATTCTCGTAAGAAAAAGAAACAAAAACAAATTAAGATAAATGAAACAACAAACCATAAACGAAAATGAACTAAGTACTCTAAACAAACTCAAACAAACGAAATAAATTGTTGTACTAAAAGAAACAAACCAAGAAACCAAAGAAAAAAAACAAACAGCACTTTCTATCACCTATTTATCACCATTTGGACAGATTTGTTTCTATGTTTTTCAGCTTCGACCTCTGTTCAGTTTTTAGGCTATAACTTTCCAACCGTAAGTCCAAATTTTACGTTCTTTATATGGTTGGATTCAGCATAGAAAAACAAAGAACTCAACGCGGACCAAAAGGTAAAAACAATGACGGAAATAAACATAATTCAAAGAAGAGAAAGGATTGAAATGCTCCCCCTTGAAGCGATTAGGTCGAATGTGATGCACTTGGAGGTCGCGACTTCTCCCACTACTCCACACTTCCCATCTTTGAAATTGCCTTCTTTCTCCCTCTTTATTAACCTGTCATAAATTTCTAAAACAAACACACAAACTTGAAATGGAATTAAAAGGATTAGGAAATAAAAACTAAATTGAAAAGGAATATCAACACACATCCAATTCCATGCTTCAAAGCAACAAGCATCAATGGGTTGTGTAAGCTGGGACTTAAACCCAGTTCTCTTGCTTGTTGGGCAATTGTCCTTTTCTGTTGGACTACAAACACAACTGGTCCATTAACATCATTAACTTTAAAACTTGAAATTGTTTAGAAGAACATGAAAATGAAAAATAAAAATAAAACAAGTAGGGAAAAGAAATAGAACCAAACTATGTTGCCAATCCCCGGCAACGGCGCCAAAAACTTGTTGTGTAGATACAGCTGCACCAAAATGGATTCAGTTGCATCCTCAACTTGTGATACTCGCAAGTGCACGAGCCGTTCGGTAGTATAGCGTATGTAAGTGCGAGGTCGATCCCACGAGGATTGGTGATTGAATGATCCAATTCATTTCTCCTACACAAAACAGAAATGAAAAAGAAAGGAAATAAATAAAACAAGGAAGAAAGAAAATAACTAACTCAAGTAGATAAGTTCCCAAGTTCAATTAGATTAATGGATTGATTCTAGCTAAAGTATGATTAAGCCATGGTGTGTGGTCATAACCTTGTGTTCCTAATTCCCTAATTTGATCATTTGTTGTCTAACCTAAAATTAAGCATTAGGAACCCATTAAGCATAGAAGAACAATTTAAACAACCAAGCATGTATCTAATCCCTGTTGTCGAATGTCCATACATACTCTTCCTATTCATAGTTCAATTCGAATTAAAGCATGGTGTATGCTCTTAATTCAAACCAAGATAGCTAACATGCAAGCCTAAATGGTGATCAATCATTCAAACTAGCATATTAACTTATAAGCATAATGAATAAGAACATGAACCATAATTGAAACTTGGAAACTAATCAAACTTGAAAAACTAAAGAAAAGAATTTACATAACAATGAAAATTAAAGTAGAACTTGGAAAGACTTAAAGGAAAATTTAGTAAAAGGATTTTTGTTACAATCAATTGAGAACTAGAAAGGAAAACTAAGAGAATTTGAGGGAGAGAAGGGAAGGGAGCTCTAGAGAAGTGTTTGAGAGCTCCCCCCCTTGGGGTGTGTTTACAAGCTTGGGAAACCTCACTATATATAGGCCTAAGGAAGCTGAAAATCTGAATTAAGTATGGCTAATGCATACAACACTTGTTTTATAAAATCTGAAATGGTTGATGCACTTCACTAATGCATACAACACTTCCATTATAAAATCTGAAATGGTTGATGCACTTCACTAATAAATCCCACCAGCAGCCCTAGCTCATCTTCATGTCACCATGACCAAGCTTCCAACCAGAAATAATAGCTCATCCTGAGGTCAGCATGACCAGCAACTTCAAGGGCTTACGAATTGGGCTTCCCTTAAGCAAATTAAGACTTTAAGCACTCGAACTTGAAGTTCAGAATGTCTTCTTTCCAGCCATATATCATTTGGGCCAATCCAAGGTTGGAGGAGGAAGTTAAGGCCAAAACAAATGGCTAACTCATTTTGCGCGCTGATAAAATCCATCCTGAGCATGGCTCTGTGTTTGCTAGGTAACAGACTCCACAATTATCCAATGGGTCTGAATTTCGGATATGTTATAGTATACACCCATTGGAACAACTTTCATGAATAATGTGGCCTCATCCGAGCTATGTAGGTTGCTGAAACAAAGCTTGCAATATGACCTACGAAACTGGGCTGGCAGGGGACTGTAGCCAAAATTGAGTTTGTCTTTAAGCTCTTCATCCATTCATCCAAATTAGGCCCTAACATGCATGGATTGCATCATTTACTATCCAAAGCCCTCATTATTACCTAAAGCTCAATGAACTGAAAGATAAACACAAAAAGGATTAAAAGCACAAGTTTAACTCAAAAACATAACCAAATCATAAGCTAGAAGGGTACAAAATGATATACAATTATGAACCGATCAGTCTCTAACGTTAATATGGGTGCTCTTAAATAATCCCTCTGTCAAAAAAACTGATAAATCCAGGGATATAATCGTCAAATTAATCCAAAATTATAATATATATATATATATGAATGTATATATAAGTCTAGAGGGAGATTTGTCCCTCTCTTCCTCCATTCTCAATTCTTCTCCCATCTGTGTTGCTGAATTTTCCTTCCTTTTATTTTAATTTTTTTTTCCTTCCATCTCCCTCCCTTCTCTCGCACTCTTCGTCTCCTTCCTCCCTTTCTTCTTCCAATCTCATTTCTTCCCCCATTTGCGTGGCTGAAGTTTTCTTTTTTTCCTTCCATCTCCTCTCTTCTCCCATTTCTTACGGTAGCTCCTCCTCTGTCTCTCCTTCTAATTTCCCTTCTCTTTGACCTTCCCTATTCTTCTCTCCTCTCCACAGTTGTTTGCTTTCTTCTGGGTTTGGAGAGTTTGTTGGGGGTTTGGATTTTGACTGTGGGGCTTTGGGTGTTTCTGGTGGGGAGCATTTGGGTTGCTGTATTTTCCTTCTTATTCCTTTCTCTTCCACCATTTTGGGTTGTTGCTCTGGTTCTTTTGTTTTGCTGTTTTCTTTTCTCCCTTTTTCTTTTTTTCTTTTCTGTTCCTTTCCTTTCTTTTCTTTTATGTTCTATTGTTTTTTTCCTAACTTGTTTCGGCTTTCCAAAAAAATAAAAATAAACCAATTCCTTACTCAAAACCATAAATTAGTCAGACATCAATGCTTACTCAGCCAAAACCATTATATAAAAAAATAACAGAAGGAAAAGTTATGCTATTGTCATGGATGAAAGCAACAGGGAAGAGAGTGTTGTGGAGGGAGAAGCTTGGGTAGAGGACTGGAGATAGAGAAGTGCAAGAGGAGAGAGAGAGAGATGGAAGCAAAAAAAAATAAAAAGAAGGAAAATTTCAGCAATACAGATTTGACGATTTTATCCCTGGATTTAACAGTTTTTTTGACGGAGGGACTATTTAAGAGCACTCATATTAACGTTAGGGACCATGAGTGATACAAAAAAACTTTAAGGATGCAATCTGATAGTTTCACAAACATCAGGGACGTTTTGTGATAAAAAGCCTAACATTAAATCCCAGAAAAAGAACATACAAGAAGAAAAGGGTTCATGTCCACCTCGTGGCAACCCAATATTAAAGTGTGGTTGGTATCCAGTTAATTATTATAACGAACAAAAGCTTCAAAATTGAAATTAATGTTTGCGTGGAGAAGAAGAAAAAGTTAGTAGCAAATAACATGATACAATCTGTCTCTGGTCATTCTTTATTGAGGGTCGAATCTCACGTTCACATCCGCAGAAGAAACTCCTTTACAGAAACTGGTACGAAACTTCACCGTTTCGTCATTGTGTACGCTTTAAGTTTGTGTTGCTGTGATGTCTATATATTTATCTATATCTCTCACCTGCATGTCACTGTGAAACATGAAGCCGCATCAAATCAAACCCATCTGCATTTCTTCTTTACTCTTCTTTTTACTTCTATTCTCACATTACAGTACATCAGTCGAAGCTCAGGAAGTTGGCAAGTACAATGAGATTAATTACATAGATACATATTCTTATTTTCTTATTTTCTTTTTTGTGGAAAAGGAAAAAAATTTAATCAATCATAGGCATGTATATATTGTGCACATTGCAGAGGATGAAAGAGAGTTCGATTATCTTCAGGGAAGCGGAAAGGGGCCGAAGCAGTGGGGAGAGATGAAGAAGAATGGGCTGCGTGTAAAAATGGAGTCATGCAATCTCCTATTGATTTATCAAGTCAGAGAGTCAAGCTAATCCCAAACTTAGGCAAACTCAACACCACTTACAAGCCTTGTAATGCCACTGTCAAGAAAAGAGGCCATGATATTTCGGTAATTTTACAATAATTGTTTTATTTCATCACGTAATATTAATGTGTCTTAATTATTATTTTTGGTGTGTAAGTGTGTGTGTGCACGCGCAGATGGAGTGGATGGGCAACGCTGGATCAATTCAGATAAAATGGGACTGAGTATTTGCTGAAACAATGTCACTGGCACTCACCTTCAGAGCATTCCATAAACGGCAGGAGGCATGCCATGGAGCTTCACATGGTTCATCTCAGTCTCGATCCCAACGTCACAAACAAGATCGCTGTCGTTGGTGTCCTCTACAAGATCGGTCGTGCCAATTCTTTCCTCTCTAAGGTACTCAAGCGGAGTCAAATTATTAACTCAACAATGTTTTGTTGCCATACTTATATTGTCAGATAAAAATCAACCTGATCAATAGTCCAGATTCATAGACCAATAGCAAAATATTTGACCTAACTCATAACTATGTACAAGATACATGTCTTATGAAAAATACTACTATAATAGACTAACATATTGCAAGATTGTGACGAGGGATGTAAAATCCATGACTGATCAAAAGGAAGAGAGAAACATGGGGATGATTGATCCTAGAAAGATTAAAATTGGTGGGAAAAACTATTACAGATACATGGGCTCACTCACCGTTCCTCCTTGCACTGAAGGCGTTATTTGGACCATCGATAAAAAGGTAATTAATTGCTCCTCCTTAAGGGTCTCGACTTTTGCACCATATGTACATATCTTTTCATTTTAATTTGGACCATCAATAAAAATACGTGACCCTATGCCAAACTTTAAATTGCCCATATGCAGATAAGAACAGTCTCAAGGGATCAAGTAAAGCTAGTTCGATTCGCTGTGCATGATGTAAGTGATTCAACTACATCGATCTCTACTCTTTTCTTTCGTCTTCCAGCACAAGAAAAAAAAAAACGAAAGTATATTCAAACATATTGTCTCTAATCTTTGGTTATTAAATTGATTGCAGTATGCAGAGATGAATGCAAGGCCAGTACAACCGCTTAACCTTCGAGAGATCCAGGTCTATGACCGAAACGCAAGGAGCAAAAATAACTAGCAGAGAGTTTAACCTCAGTACTACATTTGTTATTTTGTTGAAGTAACATTGCTTGGAGGTGTATGTAGAGCTAGCAGAGTTAAGGGAATTGTATGACATATCAATAATCATGGTTTTTCTTTCTCTTTAAGGGAATTTACCCTTTTTTTTTTGGCTCTCTTTTATTTATATATAGTGTTTACCCCAAAATCTTCTTAGCCCTAGCAATAGGCTAAGAGAGTGTTGTGTGAGCGTGCCACTATTATTACTGCAAGGAACCTAATCGAAATATAAATAAAAGGAAACTTGCGCCTCAAGTAACCTGAATTCCAGACAAACCACTGTACTCTGAGTGTTTGCAATCCCAAAGTTTTTTTTTTCAAATGAAAAGACAAGAGATATTTTTTTAAGGGTTAATTACTGTAGACATCCTTGAACTATGGCCCCAGTTGCAATTGGGTCCGTGAACTAATTTTTGAGGCAATGAAATCCTTTAATTAGACAATCAGTTGCAATTAGGTCCTGCCGTAACAAAATCCGTCGAGATTGACCATGTGAGTGTCACGTGCTCTTGTTGTTCGGGGTATCTTCGACTTTTCATCGTTTTGAACGAAACAAATCCAATTTAGCGCTGAAGAAAGGGGGAACGCACGTGAACTATCCCTTATGAGGTAGCCATTGGAGTTGCATACATTGAGCTATCCCTTATGAGGCAGCCATTGGAGTTAAATTTGCTGCAGCAGTGACTGAGTGAGTGAGAAATTTTCTATGTAAGCTTCGAAATTTGGGGTTGATCGGGGGTACAATTAAAGGTTAGGGTTTCATTTTGGAGATAGTTGGGTTTTTCGTCCTTTTGGCTGATAGTGATGGAAGAGTTTGACTTCCGTTGGGGTGATGTTGCTCCTAAATACAGTAAGTGATTCTTCCTGTTTGAATATGTATCAGTTGGTTTTGTTTTCATCTGTGTGGTCCATAGCTTTTAAAGATTCCTTACACGCTTTGCTTTATACTGTCCTTGACTGCAACACTTAGGGTTTTTTTTTAATCCCTTCTTGTCTTCTATCTATGCCTCACACCAAATGGACTGAAGTTATTCCATAGCAATTAAAAAACTGAATGAACTGTGTACTGTATATTTTGGTTTTGGTGCAAAACATTGAATTAAAACATGGTTTTGTCTGATTTTATGATTCCAAAACAGGTGTGTGTGTTTTAACATTGTTTTGAACCTTGTTTACTGTGCAGGTAACCATGAAAACTGTAGTTTAGAACTTCACCATGGGGGTGTGTTGGAAAGTGGGGAGTATAAAAATGGAAAAGTTTGTTACTTGGATAATGTTGTACAGGATTTTCTGTCATTGGTGGACTTAAGAAAGGTAGGGAAAGGGCTTGGTTACAATGTAGACATTTCTAACCCCAAACCAAATCTGGAAATATGGTATAGGAAGGGTGGAACCCATGGTGTAGGTGGGCTTGAACTTATCAGCTCTGATGTTAAACTGGTTGACATGCTGGTCCAAATGCCATGTAATAGGATTGTTGTGTTGTACTATACTGAAGTGGGCAATTGTAATATAGTTTGGAGTCAAGCATCTTTTGGGTGGCAAGGTTTGGATGGTGCAGACAATTATGCAGAGGTGCAACACAATGTTCAGGTGGAAGATGAAACTGAGGTGCAAGACAAAAGTCAGGTGGAATATGAAACTGGGGTGCAAGATAAAAGTCAGGTGGAATATGAAACTGGGGTGGAAGATAATGTTGATGTTAAAGATAAAGATGAAGCTGAGGTTGGAGACAGTGAAGAAGATGGAGAATTTGTTGATAGTGATTACGAGTTCAGTGAAGAAGAATTTGGGTTTAAAACAGTTGAAGTGCCTGTTCATGAAGGGGCATAGGACACTATGAATGGTAGCAATGAGGGGCCTGCTTTTGAAGCTCCTGGAGAGGTGTCATCAGATGGTGAGCACACCTCAGATTTTGATACTGAAAGTGAGGGTGATGGGGATGATATGGAAGGGGATAATGAAGGGACAAGGAAGGTGAGAAAGAAAAAAAAACTGCCTCGGTTTAAGCAGTATAGAAGGGCGGTGGACTTAAACAATCCTGAGTTTCGACTTGGGATGCAATTTGAAAACAGACAGGTTCTTAAAGAGGCACTCAGGGAATATTCCATTATTCATGGAAGGAAACTGTTCTTTGAAAAAAATGACAAGATGAGAGTAAAGGCAATTTGCAACGGAGGATTAAAATTAGGGCTCGTCAATGCCCGGCCCAAATTTAATGGGCTTGGGCCGGGCCGGGCTGGGCTTTTTTAGAAAATTCAAAGCCCAAGCCCAGCCCATGAACTGGGCTTGAAATAGCCCATCGGGCCGGGCCGGGCTAAGCCCAACGGGCCGGGCCGAAATGGGCCTAAACTTCGCTTCAAATATACTCAATTATTCGCTTTGGATGCCTTCAATTATTCGCTTTGGATGCCTTCAATTATTCGCTTTCCCTCAATTATTCCCTTCCACTGTGACTGATATTTTTTAATTTTCTCCTTCCCTTCCCCTACTGAGTCGCTCTTCCTCTTTCTCTAGGAGATTAGCCAGCAATAATCACCAACAAAAAAGATCATCAAAACCATGGCTAGTTCTCGTTCTCCCTGTGGAGCCTGCAAGTTCTTAAGAAGAAAATGTGTGATAGGGTGTATTTTTTAGCCTTATTTCTCCTATGAAGAGGGAGCTACCCATTTTTCTGTCATCCACAAGGTTTTTGGCGCAAGCAATGTGTCGAATCTTTTAGCTCACCTTCCGTTGAGCGATCGATGTGAGGCCGCAACGACAATATGGCATGAAGCTGTAGCCAGGCTTCAAGATCCCATATATGGCTGTGTTTCACATATTATTGCTCTCAAACAGCAGGTTAATCATTTAGTACCCTTTGTATGTTCAGATTGTATGTTGAAGTAAATGATGAGTATATGCTTTTGGTTTGAACTTTTCAGGTGGTCAACTTACAAGCACAGTTAGCTTTCCTCAAGGATCAAGCATATGCTGTAGCAAACCCTAATGATCAGAGTGCACACGACTTACAGGCCTATATGGAGGAATGTGACCTGATTAATGAAATTCCAAAGTGCTCTAACTACGAGGACCTTGTCACAAGCCTCACATTAATGAGAGCCAATGCTCACATTAATGAAATTCCAGAGTGCTCTAATGCTCAATCAAGCTGGAGGAAATGTTAGTTTCAAGGGTCATTATTGTCAAAGGAGGTGGGATTAGGTGTTTGTGTATTAATTATTATGTAAAGATATTTGTCTTTTTTTTCATAAATATGAGGCCTATTTTGATGTGTTTTTATATTTCCTCTTTTTTTCATAGTTCTCTATTTATATTTGTCTATATGTTTATGTCTCAATTTTTTTTTTCTTTGTTCATAACTTCATAGTTCTCTTCTTTTTCTCATAAATATAAAGATATAGTTATACATCGGGCTTCATCGGGCCGGGCCTATGGGCCGGGCTGGGCTTCAAACACTCAAGCCCAAGCCCAGCCCAAGCCCAAGCGGGCCGGGCTTTCTCAAAGCCCATAACGGGCCGGGCCGGGCTTTTTTTTCGATGGGCCGGGCGGGCCCCCGTAAGCCCATGAGCCCGCGGGCCAAATGATGAGCCCTAATTAAAATGTCCATTTGTGGTTTATGCTTCACAGATAAACCAGGATGTGCAAACATTTGCAATTAAGAAGTTGAGCTTAGAACACACCGGTGGGAGGGTGGAGAAACTAAAGTTTGCTAATCCCAAATGGATTTGTGAGAGATTTTCTAGCAAGATTAAGAGAAACATAGGAATCTGAAAGCTTTTCAAGGAGAAGTTTTGGAGTCCTATCATGTGAGGGTGTCCAAAACTCAAGTGTATAGGGCAAAGAGATTGGCTAAAGCACAAATTGAAGGAAACTACATGCAGCAATATGCACGGTTGTGGGACTATGCAGAGCAGTTGAAGAATACCAACAAAGGTAGTATAGTGAAAATTAAGTGTGATCTGGTTGGGGGTGAAGCAATATTTCAAAGGATTTATGTGTGTCTGGCTGCTTGTAAAAAAGGGTTTTTAGAAGGGTGCAGGCATGTAATTGGGGTTGATGCTTGCCATTTGAAAGGTCCTTATCTTGGGCAAATATTGAGTGCTGTAGGAGTTGATGGTAATAATGCTCTTTTCCCAATTGCATATGCTGTGGCTGAGATTGAAAACAAGGACTCGTGGATTTGGTTTCTGTCTTTGTTTATTGAAGATTTAGGTATTACAAATGGTTTATCTTGAGCTTTCATAAGTGATAAGCAAAAGGGGCTCATACCTGCCATTGCACATGTACTACCAACTGCAGAGCATAGGATGTGCATCCGGCACTTGTACAACAATTTCAGAGCAACACATGTTGGTCTTACTCTTAAACACATGTTGTGGGCAACTGCCAGAGCCACTACTATTCCTTGGTGGGAAGCAGAAATGAAGAAGATGAAGGAAGAAGACTTGGAAGCTTGGAAATGGTTGGTGTAGAGACCACCCAATAATTGGACTAGATCTCGTTTTCATCCAAGGTATAAGTGTGATCTTCTGCTGAACAACCTTTGTGAGAGCTTTAATGCAGCTATAATTGATGCCAAAGATAATTCCATTTTGACATGTTTGGAAAGTATTCGAATGTATGTGATGCTTAGGATGGCTAATCGAAGGGCTGCTTGTGGTAAATGGAAACACCCTGTTGGCCTAAGGATATTCAAAATAATTGAGAGGAACAAGATGGGAGCTTCTCAATGCATTCCTAGATTGGCTGGGGAGAAAATGTATCAAGTCAGTCACATGTATGGTGGGGAGTTTGTTGTAGATCTTGCAGCAATGTCTTATAGTTGTAGGAGATGGGATTTATTTGGCATACCCTGTGCACATGCTATTTCAGCTATATTCCACAGAGATGAAAACCCTGTTGAATATGTACATGAGTGTTATAAGCCAGAGACATACATGAGGTCATATGAACCAATAGTTCACCCCATCCCTTCTATGGATCAGTGGGTTAAGGGTGGCTTGCCTCCAATTAGACCTCCATTTCATAAACGTCAACCAGGAAGACCCAAGAGAGTGAGGACAAAGGAGGCTGTTGAGGTCCAAGTACCAGCCCCAAACCCACCAAACCCTTTGCCTCCAGGTTACACTGCTCCAGCAGCAAAACTTAGAAGACTCTTCATTAAAATTAGATGTGGAGCATGTGGAAAAGAAGGCCACAATCGAAGAGGATGTGGAAGACAAGTTGTTTAATTATTTGGGTTTTGTTATGCATTTTAATTATTTGGGTTGTGGTCAGTTGTGGTTGTGATTTTATATAGCTATGCTTGTATGTTGTGCAGGATGAGGCAGCCCAAAATGGGAATGTTGGCCAAAATGAAGTTCAAGCAGCTGACAATGAAAATGCAGGCCAAAATGATATTGCCCTAGCCCAAACTAATGCTGCCCCGGCCCAAACTGACACTGCCCCAGTCCAAAAAAAAGCTGCCCCAACTTAAACTTACACTGCCCCAGCCCAAATTCAAGGTAAAAGGGGCAGAGGAAGAGGCAGAGGAAGAGGAAGAGGCTTATGGAATCCAGCTACAAGGATGTCATCTTCACAACCAGTTAGTAGCCTATTATTCTTGCCCAACTCAGATTTCTTATGTTTGCCTATATAGTAATATATGTTGTTTGTGGTTTTTATCTTAGGTGGTAAGTGATAGTCAAGGAAGGGCCAATCTGCCAATGACATACTCACAACAAGTGCCCTTGCAACCATCATCCTCTTCACTTACTCAACAAACCACACCCCGTAGAGGAAGATTCAAACAGAGTGTCAAAAGAGGAGGACAAGTATAGACTGTGAAGACATATTTTGTGGACTTTTAAGACCTATTTTTGGACTCTTATGTACTTACTATGTGGATGTGTATTTTGGGTGAACAATTATAGACTCAAGTATGCTATTTGGTAATGTTATTTTGAAGGCTCTTTTGCCTATTCTATGTAATGTTCAGGTGTATTTTGGATTGTATGTAATGTGCAGTTGGTGAATGTTAATTGGTAATTGAAGCCTTTTGGATTGTATGTAATGTGCCCCTGTTCATTTGGTATACACTGCCAATTCAGCACAAAATCAGCTTATATAGAAAAACATTTTATACACTGCCAAAGAGGCACAAAATAACCTTATGCCCAGGTTTTTGCCCATTTCTACACTATGCCCATGCCATCAAAAGTTGTTCAAGAGTATATACAACATTATGCCCATTTCCTGCCATTTCTACACTACCAAATCATCCATATTGATGAACAATATCACAATCATAAAACACAACAGAATAACAACCCAGAACCACCTTTGTCTTTGTCGATAACTCAAAATTTCCCCTTCTAGTACAACAACTTGTTGACCCATTCCTAGATTTTGTTTTTTCAAAATCTTGATTTCTTCTTTCTCTTCTCTCAGTTTTTGCTCTAATTTATTCTTCTCTTCTTCCATCAATCTGAAATTCTCCGTTGTTGCTCTCAATTCGTCCTCCATTCCTCTTAGTCTTCTAAGTTACCCAGGCAAGATTTCCTTTCCTCGTACGTGGGCATGTTTCATTCTCCACCCATGCGAAAAAATGCAACCCCCTCTTACTATTCTGCAATTCAAACAAAACGAAACGCCAATTTCAGACCCAACAAAACACCAATTTCATTCTCCAACCATGCGAAAAAACGAAACACCAATTACTGTTCTGCAATTCAAACAAAAACTTACCCGATTATTGCAACATGCCTCAAATCTTCTTCCAGGATTCAGATCTGTCCATGAAGTCCGGCGTTTGATTTCCGACCCACACTCGTAGTAACGTTGGTTGTAATTTGAATCCGTCGAACTCTCCGACATTTTTCCTTCCCTCGCAGCCCCTTCTCAGTTCTTCAGTTCTTCAGTTCTTCATTTGGGGGTCGAAGTGAATGGTTTAAGTTCATATTCGAAGGAGAGTCTTCAGACTTGAAAGGACATTTTTACCCCTCATTTTAACGGACAAATTGACAGAGTTGGACGGCAGGACCTAATTGCAACTGATTGTCTAATTAAAGGATTTCATTGCCTCAAAAATTAGTTCACGGACCCAATTGCAACTGGGGCCATAGTTCAAGGACGTCTACCGTAATTAAACCCTTTTTTAACTTTCATATTTTTTCATAGCTGGCTCAAATTTACTCATTTCTATGACCCACAAATAAACCGTGGCTTATGTGTTTGCTATTACATATATACATCATTGAGAATTGAAAATTAGAATTTAAAGGCGGTTGTTTCAGAGTCTCTAGAAAAGTCTGCTGAGATTATAAATGTTGAGTTTCCTAAGAAATTTGGATAGAAGTTTGGTAGTTCTGCATTTGCTTCATATTCTAGGATGTTCTGTTTCTAGTATTAAAGGGCTTTGTATCAGCAGCAGTAGAAGGTAAGAAGAAAGAATCTCAAAGATTGTAACAGACCTTAAAATCTATGTATAACCCAATATTTTGCAGAAAAAAAATCCCCAATAAACGACATAGGTGGTGGTTGGTCACTGTCACGAAAGAATTTACTTTGAACTTTCTTTCAACGTATTCAAACTGATCGAGCAGGCTTCTCTTGACTTTTTCATATCATTTTTCAGTGCGGTGTTGGGTTCTTACTTTCTTCTGTTTAACAGTCCCTCCTTAAAATTTTGAGGGCTCTGTGCGAAACTTAAATTAGGGTCTCACATAATATAATACAAAAATGCTATAAAAAAAATTTGTCATACCTTAATGTCATAAAACAACATTTTCATCGATATCAACATTTTTATTGTCATCATTCTCATTATGCTCAACATTACCCACACATTCATACATATTGTTTTTAGTATCTTGCAATTCATCAACATCATCTTGTTGTTATTCATTGGAAATATTTTCATCAATCATAGCATGTGATTCTTTAACAATGAATCTATCTAGAGCTCCTTTTGAGATTAAGTCAATTCCTCGAATTTTCTTTTTCTAAGTAGTTTTGTATATCCAGAAACTTATTTTCTAGTAGGTGACATGTTTAGATTACAAAGAAAAATTCCAAAACCTTATAACCTGGAAGATAACCCCAAAAGAAATAGAAAAATATTTCTAAAAACTATATTTTCTTATATAACCAATCATCAACATGATAATAATTTAATAAAATAAGTCATGTAATATATAGATTGAAATTTAGATACATACATGAATTTGAATTGAGATTTGATTGAATATGACTATATGACTTTGAGTGGTTTTTATGAATTTAGGAATTAGGGTTTTGGTGTTGAAATTCCTAAAATTGAATGAATAACAAAAATTGTCAAAGGATTGAAAAAGGAACCAAAGAGATTGATGAATGATGATGATTACTTACTAGAAAATTAGAGTTTAAGAGAAAGAAGAAGTCATGAAGTTATTTATTTATTTTAATGGAAGAAAGTACTTTGATACTCGAACAAAAGAGATTGATATATATATTGATGCTGGTTAGCTTAGTTTGATGTTTCCTTTTTTTTTTTTTTTAAGGTGTTTCTATTTTTTTTTTATAGTTATTTAAAGTTTGTTGTTATAATGCAAAAATAATAAAAAACACAAATAGAATTCCTTCAACGAAACTCAAACCTGAGCCATATATTAAGGGATATGCGCTAGAAAGCCAACTCCACCACACACACTTTTGTGCCAACATTTAGCACGCTAAAGTATATATACAATTCTTGTAATATTAATATATATAATATAAAGAATATTTTTTTCGGAGGCCCTCAAAAATCGAGGGCTCTATGCAGTGGCGCCACTTGCACCACCCTAGGGCCGCCCTTGAGTATTAAAGGGTTGTTTGTTGTGCTGCGTAGCGCTCCTAGCCAAAGCAACGTTGTTTTTGGCCAGGCAAAAAATAAAAACAAAAAAAGAGGAGGAAACCGAACTATAATTCATGGGCTTTAAACACATGCTTAGGCCTGCAATTTTGTGTACTTTAAAAAGTCTTTAAACATGTTTTTCTTTCTTATGTAAACAAGGATTACAAAAGGTTTTTAAAAAGAAGGAAATCAATTGGTTCTATTGCTGTGTTTTTTTTTCCTTCTTGACCAAAAGACAATTCGTTTCTTCTTCTTTTTTTGCCTGTTTTTTGTTTTTTGTAATATACTTCTTATATTTTATTTCTCTGATTTGGCTCTTATGATCAGTATTTAGTAGCAAACTTGAGGAAGAAGAGGCTCCGAGACGTATGACTGGAGGTATGATTAATTATGATTTGTTTATATTCAATTTTTCGGTGGCTTATGTGTTTGCTGTCAAATATATACATCGTTGAGAATTGAATATTAGAATTTTAAGGCGGCTGTTTCAAAGTCTCTAGAAAAGTCAGCAGAGGTTATAAATGTTGAGTTTCCTGATAAATTTGGTATTTCTGTACATGTGCTTCATATTCTAGGATGTTCTGCTTCTAGTATTAAAGGGCTTTATTTTGCAGAAATAAAATCCCCAATATATTCTCCATCTGTTCTTCACTAAATGACATAAGTGGTTGGTTGGTTCACTGTCCGTCGCTATTGGCATATATGTTACAATCCATCTGTTCTTCCGTCGACAGACCCAACTTGGCCTCTTGAAGCTGATCGAGCATGCTTCGCTTGACTGTTTCATATGGACTTTGAAACAATTATTCTCTTGCTGCGAGAAAACAAAACTAAAAGTATGCACTAGTGTGCACCATGATTCTTCAGTGCCGTGTTGAGGTAAGCACTAGGGATCCTGACCTCCGATGTTCTATGAATAAAATTTTGTGTGGTTCATGACATTGGTGTTCACAAAAGCGATTTGTATTAACAATGTTGGCTTCCAGTTTAGTGCCCAATATACTACTATATCGGGCATCAAAAGCGTCAATGCAAACCTTTTTTGTGGACACCAATGTCAATACAAACCCCTTTTTGTGAAAAATTAGGTATTAGACATAGATAACTTTACTTATTAGTATTTAAGACATTTGATATTTTGGTTTGGGTTTTAATACCTAGAAAAGAATTGTTATTTTGGATTAGGCCAAAGAGGAAGACCAGATTTGTTGACCCACCTTACATTAGTCATTAAAAAGACAATTATACCCTTTTCATTTAAAAACCTAACCCAAAATCGTTAGTTTCTCAGATCTCTCTCTCTCTCTCCCTCTCCGCGTCTTCTCCCTTTCTCCTCCCCTGTGTTTCGACGACAAAACCCCCCAGCCACTGTCACGTCGGCCACCCAGCCACCGGACCGGTCAAGTTTTGACCGGCGTCGCACCCCAAGCCAGCTCCGACCTTCCTCCTACCTCTGCTGCTGCTGTTTTGCCGGAAAACCCCGGTTTTGATCGGATTTTTACTTGGTTTTCCAATCCCTCGATCTCTCTCCTTCGGCCCCCAAATCCTTCGATTGAGGTATGGTTTTCTAGCTAGTTTCCATTGTCTTCTTCATTTTTTTAAACAATTTTTTTGGTTTATTTGCCTCTGTTTGTTTGCAGTCCTATTTTTTTTGGTTTATTTGCCTCTATTTTTTTTTCTACAGAATTTCAGTCGTGTTTATGGTTGGTGTTTTCTATCCTTTCCACATGTTCACCTCACACCTTTTAATGAGATTATCCTTTTCTTTGGCCAGTAATGGCTATTCATTGCTCTGATAAGTAGGGCTCTTAAAGTGTATCTTTGGGTACAGTTATATATGAACCTTCAGGTCCAATTTAATGTCATTTCTTTTAAGTGAAAGTGGCTTCTCAATTGGTCATTTGTTTCTACGAATTGCTTATTAATTTTGTATGTAACCTTCATGTCAAATTTTGCATGTTTGAATTTTCAAGGCTTTTACGCTGCAGTCTTGGAGAAAGATGATGTGTTGATATCTGTAGCATCAATCAGGTAGTACTGAAATGAAGCTGTTTGTAGGGAGTTGATTTTCCAGTTTTCGTATAATTTTTTTTGTTAGTTGCTCAGTTCTTGTGATATTAATTTCATATCAAACTTCACATCAATAAAAAGATCTATTGTTTAAATCTCCAGCTTGCATCCTTATTATTTTAGTCGTTGGTATCTGTTGTCATGGTTTTTTTACTTTTAAAAAAACTGTTCTATTGCATCAATATCTATCGTTGAAACTGTTCTATTGCAAAAGTTTAATTCTTTGGATTCTTTTAGCATTCAAGAATGCCGTTCGAATATAAAATAATTGGTGGATCACATCATAGGAAAACCTGCTGTACCAAATGGTTTCTCATATCTTTTCTTTTTTTCTGTGTGGAGAACATTAATTAGGTTGCATTGACATTGACTAGACCTGATGGTTTGGTGGTTTTCAATACTTGGCTTTGACATCTTTGTGCATGCATCACTATCAGTTTGGTACATGTATTTGGTTCTGCATACCCACACTCTGAACTTTTCTTCTGCATTGCAGAAAACAGAAACTGCAATGCAAAAAACAGAAACATGGATAACCTATTTTACATTCTAGGTGGTTTTCAGTCTGATGCCCTCTCTCCCAACATGTTTTGAATAAATAAAAAAACTATTGTTTTGTTTTGTTTAACTTTAGAGCTGAGCATTTTTGCCCAGGCTCAGCATTTCAGTTTCTATTTTTGTATTGCAGTTTCTGTTTCTGCATCGCAGTTTTTATTTCTGCATTGCAGTTTCTGTTTCTGCATCGCAGTTTCCATTTTAGTACTTTCATCTTGGTTCCTCCATTTTGCTTCTATAAATTTTTTTAATTTTATATATATATAATTGATATCTACATTGTATTTTTGTTGCAGTTTCTGCTTTTATTTGCAGTTTTTGTGTGAATATGTGGTGAAATGAATTTTTTTTAATTTTTAAAACCGTTGATCGTTTATATAAATATTGTATAATTGAATAAATATTACAAAATCAAGTTTGGTGTAGTGGTTTGTAAGTGAGCCCTCTTCCTTTGAAGGTCAAGGTTCAAGTCCCTTTAATGACACAAAATCTTCTTTTTTTTAAAAAAAAAAGTGAATAAGGGGCAACGAAGTTGGTTCCATGCAGATGGTGGCGGTCGGTGACAGCGGTTGCTGGCTGGCAGCGCTGGAATCTGGCGGTGGTAGGTGGCCGGTGGCGAAAGGTGGCCGGCGGCGGCTGGTCGGAGGTGGCCGGCGGCAGGTGGTTGGCCGGCGGTGGTGGTTGGCTGGATGTGGACATGTGGCATAGTATGCTTGCCTTAGAAGGAATGACATTGTGTGTAATTTTGATATTTTTTAATGATATTTTTGTAAAATTGGGTACTCATTTTGGTCTTTGGCCTTATGCTAATTAGATGAAATTGTATTCCTATCTTCCAAATTAGTAAACTATATTGTGTTTTAAAACTAAAGCTCCCTTATGAATTATACAACTAGTAATCTATTTTATTATAGTTTTATGAATAATAGTGTACATTCTAATTATGTTGAAAAATAATTTGATAATCTATTTATTGTTTTTTTTTTTACAAACATTTTTTTTAAATGAACCTATTTTTTCTCTAAATAAAGTACCCTTTTTTTTTTCTCTAAATAATGTACCCTTTTTTCTCTAAATAAAGGACCTATTACTTTTTTTATGAAAATTAATTTGATCATCTTTTTATTGTTTGATTTATGAAAACAGTTTTTTTAAAAATGAACCTATTTTTTCTCTCCAAATAATGTACCTGTTTTTTTCCTCTAATAATATACCTAGGAAAACAATTTACCTAGTATAATGAACCTATTGTTTCGCTAAATTTTGTATATATGTTTTTCTCTAAATAATGTACCTATTACTTGTTTTATGAAAAATAATTTGATAATCTATTTATTTTTTGTTTTATGAATTTTTTTTAAATGAATCTATTTTTTTCTCTAAATAATGTACCTATTTTTTCTCTCTAATAATGTATACCTAGTAAAATAATTTACCTAGTATAATGAACTTATTTTTTTTCTTCTAAATAATGTACCTATTTTTAATTTATAAAAAAAGTGCACAAATTTCAATTATACAATGTACCTATTTTCTATAAAAATTATTGTGTACCTATTTTTAATTTATGAAAAATGTATGGAAATTTCAATTGCAAAATGACCTAGTTTTTTTTTAAATTTTTTTGGTAAATAATATACCTATATTTTTATACGAATATATTTATATTTATATTTTTCATATGTACATTATTGGATATATAATTTACATATTTTATTTTTGGTTTGCAATTTTAGGGGGAGATATGTTAGAGGGAATGGCAACCAAAAGAAATGGGGTGATTGATATGCTATTAATAGGGAGTTTTAATTACAATTATGGCAATTAATGAAATGCCTGGAATAAATTATAAATAAAATATGAAGTCTGATGGCAACGATGTAAAGACATAGAATATTATGACCTCTTATATCCTACTGGTCATTTAATTTTGAAATTGGGTTTTATACATAGATTTATAGAATGACGGGTACATGTCTAGGAAATAGAAATTGGAGGGACCTATATTGGACAAGCCCTATTTTATATTATGAACCTTAGATATCGAAGCTAGACATCGTTGTTGACGAAATAATTACCTTTGATTTTTCATACAACTACGTCAAGATTGACATGCTTGTAAAAAATATGCTCCTGATAGTCATACGATGCTTTGAACTTTCTTCAACTTATGGTCGCTGATTGACTTTTCGATATGGGCAACGAAACTGTTTTATAGTCTCATCATTCTTCAGAGACTAAGCAAATGAAAATGTTGCAGCCTCCTAAAACCTCAACTCCGTTGAAAATTCAAAAGAATTAATAATATTTAAAAAAAAAAAAGAAAAAAAGAAGGAAATCATAGATGATGTAGCAAATGAGAAATTTCCATATGGCTGTGTTTTCAGGACTTTTCACTGGAATTATAGAAAGGACAGGTCACAGGCTGACTGTTTTGTGACCAGCAAAGAATGTAATAAAATAATTTCTTCACCACATGATATCATGCACATGTTTTTGAACATAATTTGACGACAACTTGCACAAAGAACTACTATAAAAGGAGCATGAAACCTAACATTTTTCACACCCATCAGTTTTCTCTCAAAGCTTGTGCTAGCAACAGCGCTTACCAAGTGAGACAAAATATTCCATAAACATCCCAGTTCTAGTGAAATGGGTTCCCTAACATTGCCTGAGCTCCCTACCATCAATTTCTCCATTGAAGACTTGAAGCCTGGCTCAGCTTCTTGGCTGTCCACCGCCAAACAAGTCCGGTTTGCGCTCGAAAAATACGGCTCTTTCGTGGCACAATATGAGCAAATTTCTGCGGAACTTTTAAACAACATGTTTGGCCAAGCCAAAGATTTGTTTGAGGTTCCCAAAGAAAACAAAGTCAAGAACGTTGGTGAGGAACCCTATCGTGGGCATATGGGTCCAAACCCTGGCATGCCACTCTATGAAAGCTTGTGCATCGATAATGTCACATCCCCACAAGAAACCCAAAAGTTCAAAAATCTCATGTGGCCTGAAGGAAAGAGCAACTTCTGGTAATTTCAATTATATTCATCGATACATGAACACACGATGTTGTAGTTGGTTCATATTATTTATAGTGCCAATAATTTGATTCAATTTCATAGTAAGATAATATAAACATTTTTCTGGCGACATAAGTTTACCGAGAAAACATAACTCGTTTAATATCTTACTTTGTTATGTACGTACTCTAATTTTATTTCTTTTTGTTTTGGCGCATGCAGTGAAACCACAGATTCATTTGGGCAGTTATTGGCACATTTGGAACGCACTGTTGAGCAACTGATGTTCGAAAGCTATGGGATTGGAAAGCAGTACGAGTCGGTTGGTAGTTCGAACGGTCACCTTCTTAGATTCATCAGATATACAGTACCAGAGGACAAGGATGCCATCGTAAGGTTTCCGAGCCACACAGACATAAACTTCACCACCATTGTTGTTCAGCATGATATCGCTGGCTTGGAGATCAGAACAAAGGAAGGTGATTGGATTAATGTTGAGTGTGCACCCTCACAAGCACAGTTCGTATTCATGGCGGGTGATGGATTGCAGGTGGGTCCCATACACCAACCAATAAATTAATACTTAATTTTTAGTTATGAACCAATAAAAAGTGTCTGATATTTAATTGCAAATTGAGGGTTTTTTTTAAATTTATTTTTAAATTCGGTTCTTAATAATTAAAATTTTAAATTGAAGGCCATTAATAAATAAATAAAAGCATCAATTTGATGTGAAAGTTTTAACTTGGTGTTTGATGAAATTAATTAGGTGTGGAGCAATGACAGAATAAAAGCTTGCCACCACCGAGTGAAGCATTGTGGAAACAAGACAAGATATTCAATTGGACTGTTTACATTCAACAATGGGATTTTCCAAGTGCCAGAAGAATTAGTGGACGAAAGCCACCCACTCCTCTACAACCCATTTGATAGCCGTGCCTTTATTCGAAAATATGCTACTACTCCAGAGCTCAAGAAGGAACCCTCTCCTATCAAGGCCTTTGCCGGTGTCAAATCTTAATTTGCATACTAAAGACAATAGTCACCTGGCACCAGTCACTCCAATTAATTGTAACACTTGGCGGAGCCAATTAAGGCCCACAAAAGTCACTTGGCCCTTCTCAACATTTTGAAAATATTATATTTATCTATGTTATCCAAATTATTTTATAGCTATATTTACTAGGGATCTTTAGTAATATACCCAAAATAGGGGCTGAAATTATAAAAAAAAACCCCACATGGAATGCACTTTATAAACATACCCAAAAATTATTTACTACATAATAAATGAGTGTTGAAGTTCCTATAAATTACATCTCTACCATTAATTAACTGAACACAAGCCCAACACAAAAAACTCAAAAAAAACTCAAAACAAGCCCAACCCAAATTTTTTTCAAAAACCCAAACTAAAAAAAAAATGTCACGAAAATCAAGGAGCTGTCCTTACGACCCTTCTCCATCGAACCTCCGTACACTGTTAATACCATGTCATAGAAGTACATTGTTAATACCATTTCATAAAAGTACATTGCTAATACCATTTCATAGAAATACATTGTTAATACCATGTTATAGAAGTACACTGTTAATACCATGTCATAGAAGCACATTGTTAATACTATTTCATAGAAGTACATTGTCAATACCATTTCATACAAAAAATTTTAAAAAACCTAAAAAAACCTAGCAAGACATCCAATATCTTTTGCAGGAACCACCTCTAATTGTCCATAGTTTCACCACATATAATCGCAAAGGTAAAAGGAAATACCTCTACAAGAAAGAAAAAAGTACATTGTTAATACTATGTAATAGAAGTACATTGTTAATACTATGTCATAGAAGATGTCGTGAGTACTAAATTCTCCAGAAGCTTTGATTACCACCTAGTAAAACAACATCCAAACTTACACAACTACGTAGTGCTTACATTATCAATGATAGACTCAAGAAGATCTTTGACAATTTCAAGTCAGATTCCATCATTATGGCAATCACCATTTGCTTAACCTGAAACCAAACAGAGGCTGCTTATTTTAAATATCGTGTTTGTGTTCATACAAGGTATCAAACGTAAAAATACCCATAAAAACATAAATTTCCTTGGAGACTTAGACAGTAAAAAAGTAGTACAAGACTCACTTTTTCTCGCTCAATGAACCTGGTTTGTCTCAGATCATAGACCCTAAATGCAACTGCAAGTAATTAACAAACAACATAAGATAACAAGAAAGACACACACACAACATTTAGCTTTGCCTCTTATAGCAGTAAGACTTACAATCAATTTTATCATCTGTATGGGCATATGGATGGAAGACATTGAGTGCATGAACAAACTCATCAAATTCAAAGACACCATTTTCTTTTCATCAAAGAGATCAAAAACCTGGAAAAGCAAAATCCAATTCGCGTAAGTAGGTGCAGGGAATAATATATGTATCCTAGTCAATTAGTTCAAGATGTTGGTATGAAGCATATGCCCTGTCCAGGAAAAGATTTTCACCATAGGGAATAGTGCTAGTTGAAACTCTTCCTGCAACATAATCATCATTCAAATGATTACTACAATGCATGAAACTAGAAAGAAACAATAGATTTCTTCATAATTGAATTTGAATGATTCAAAGAAATTTGACTGACCTTATGAATCGATCCGTAGTAGATAATTGAACTACTCAGCTTTTTAAACAGCTCCTACAATACCTCCAGCTCATTAACAGTAATTGCATCATGATTTCATGCAAGTAAACATCACAAACAGCATTCAAAATTCTTATTAACTAATCATTTATTTCTTCTTCTTCTTCTTCTTTTTTTCTTCCCAAAATTCCCAAAGCAAAAGGAAATAATTCACACTTCAAAGTTTTGCATATATATCGTTTTCTTAATCTTCTGAATATTTTAAATAAATAAAAATTCATACATATGGTTTTATCGGAGAGGACAGACATATCGTCGAATGCGAAACTGCGTTTGGTTGAGCGGGGATGGTCGCTGAAGCAATCGGTCATAGCAAAAATCAACACCTCTATGATCGCTACAAACGATATAAATGCCGTGCAGATCCACTCGCCCGATGATAAAGAACTCGATCTCTGTCTCAATCCCCTGCTTAATTAATCAAAAAATCAAAAATTAAGCATAAACAATGAGAAATGAAAATTCGCCCATTTTAATTTTTACTGAGAAATCCGTTGTTGTCTGCAACACGAGACTGGGCCTCGTTGACGGTGATGTTACAGCCATCGAGGTTCTGGCCGTTTATGCCTTCGATCGCGTCCTTATGTCCTTCTCGTTGTTGAAGGTGACGAAGCCGAAGCCCCTGGACCTCTCGGTCTCACAGTCGTTGATGATCTTCGATTCGGTGGTGGAGGAAAGAGTCGGCCTCATGGATCAGGACCCGAGTCCACCTCCTGAGTTGTAAAACGACCTTGCCTGTGACTGAGATGCGAGAGATTGAGCTATGAGATCTGGAAATAGCTGCAAGATCTGTGAGAAAGCGGTGAGAGATCTCACAGACCAGCTCTGAGATTTTGAAGGAGCAATCGTCGATTATCTTAATTGAGCCTCGGAGCTGGATTTATTTTGGGCAAAAGGGCAAAACAATAATCCAACATTGCTATTAAATTTAAAAAATCGACAGTTGTTAATTTTTGGGTTTATTTTGGGTTCTTATATACATTAAATAGTATAGGGTATATTTATAGTTTTATGTCTAGGAATGGGTATTTTACTAATTTTCTATACTTACTATTGACCCTTCTCACAAATGTAAATTGTCTACAATGAACATGAATATGATCTATATTTGTTTTCATTCTTCATATGTCTTTTATATGTGTGTGTGTGTCATGGATTTTATTTGATTTTCTCATTCTATCTAAAATCAACGTTTGATACTCTTTCATCATTTTTAGGTTGCTAGAATTTGGGTTATACTTACTAAGATATTAAATTTGTGATATTGAAATTTAATCATTATAATGAATCTTATATATATTTTTCTATAAAAACTAAGTTAATTGTAATTATAAAGCTATTTAAAGTTGACCCTCCTTGATTGAATTCCTGGCTCCGCCATCCACCTATGTAACATCAACCTATTCCACCAGTCTTTATTTCCACCAACTTACCACCGTGACAAACCATCCATGTGAACGAAAAGTATCATCATCTACAACAATCAATATTGAAATCAAACAACCAAATTTAATACACCAAGGTAATAAAAAAGGACGGCATAGGACTACAAAATCGTTTTATCTTAGTAACATAACATAAATATTTTCTGGACGAGCTTTAAATTTAGTTCAAGTAATTTGAAAGTTACAGGACTTGGTTTATATAATGGCTGGGCTTAAATCTTCCCACTCGAAAATGGATAAACCATTTATGCCTAAACTAGATGACATGAATGAAAGTTTATGTCACTTTCATCACTTAATTGTTTAATGTAATAATACCATCCCCGGCCCGTCTTCGATCGGGTATTTTGAAAAATTTGTGATCCTCGTACCTGGCCCCGTTTCCCCCCAAAATCTCCCCTCGTTAGGGTCTAGGACTTGATGGGGATTTTTTCCATCTGTAGGTGGGGATTGGGGAGGGGGCTGTGGTGGGTTCATCAATGAAGTAGGTGGTTTCTAGGGAAATTTTTTTTCCTAAAGTTATTTTAAAAATGTCTTTCATTTTATTTTTAATAGTAAAAATAAATGGTGAATCCAGTTGTCAAAAAATTATACATGTGACGCATTTTGAGCTGGAGTATCACCAGCTAACGTGGTGATATCGTATAACTCTATAATTTCTTCTTAGTTTAGAGGTATTTTAGCAATTAACTCCTTTGATATTTATGTGCAAATTGAGGTTTTTTTTTTTTTTTTTTTTTTTTTTTTTTTTTTTTTTCCAAATTGGTTTCTCATTAATTTATGTTTTAAATTGGGTTCTCATTAATTAATTTGGCGTGGGTTTGTTTATTTATGAAAATCATCAATCCCAGCCCAAGCCCATGACACTAGCCTGGCAACTAAATAGGCTGAGATGGGCCCATCAACCAAATTTGACTTATGAAAATCATCTCTCTCTCTCTCTCTCTTCTTTTCTTTTGATAATTTCAATTTGGAAATCTAGGATTTCTGATTTTCTGATTTTAATTTCAATTTTTTTAGATCTCAAAAATAGTTTGGAGTTCAATACCAAACAAGTTTTTAGATCTTAAAATCACTATTTGAAAACTCATGTTTTAAAAAAGAATTATAGTTTTTGAATTTACTTTTCTGAGTAGGATACCAAACAGGGCTTAATTTGCAGAATTATGGTTTATGTCTTTTTCAATTTTTTATAACATGAGTTAAGCTTTACAATCCCGATCCTTTAATTACAATCAACTAATAAAAATCAAAGTCATAAATTAAACATGTTAACTTGGAAAGTCCAAGTAAACGACACATTTTCCGGCTTCTTGGATTAATAGCCATCTCTTCAAATCCAAACTTGACAAAACAACAAATCTGATTGTAAAAGGAGCTGGTCGGCAAGGACGGACCCAGTATTTTAAACTTTACTGGGCTAAATTTAACTTACATATAAACATACTAAGTAGATAAAAAACTTGACAGTATGATGTAATTGTAAAACCATAGAGAACTCAAGAATAGTTTGATGAGCTTATATCCATCAACACGATGGAATAACTATTTATATTAGCAAAACAAATGTATCAGTTACAAAGATTACATCGTATCCCTATATAAGAGGGAGCCAAAATTATACATTTGAAATACAAACAAAAACCATATCAGATTACAACTGAAGAAGTCCACACAAACTAAGACTCCTTCTCCACATCCATTACAAAGTTTGAATTTGAACAAGCAGATAAGCTTTGTCTAACATCCCCTGCAAGCTGACAGGACGAGAAACAACGAGAAGCTTGGACACCAAGTATTTGAACAGCATAGTAGACAGCCCTTTGGTAAAAAGATCAGCAATATGATCTTGTGAACAAGCAATTCCCCTCGAACCACCTTCTCTCGAACGTAGTGATAATCAACCTATAAATGTTTGGTTCGAGAATGAAACACAGGATTGGAAGCCATAGTAAGAGAGGACACATTATCACACCAAATCTGGGGAGGAGATAAACGAAGCCGTAAATCCTGAAACAAAGAACGAAACCAAGAAAGTTCCACAACAATATATGTAAGTTGTCTATATTCAGCCTTTATGCTAAACCTTGACACAGTCCTGTTCTTCTTAGAACTCCATGAAACCAAATTCTTGCCCAAGTAGACATAGAAACCACGTGTGGAGTGGCGTGAATTTGGATTTCTAGCATAGTCCGCATCAGAAAAGGCATGAAGTTGCAAGTCACCAGGCCAATACACTAATCCATGATCAAAGGTATGCTTCAAATACTGTAGCATTCTCTTCACTGCAGACCAGTGAATAGTCATGGATTTTGCATGAACTGACAAACTTGGTTGATCGGCTAAGAAAGATTAGGTCGCGTGATTGTAAGGTACTGCAAGGCATCGACAACACTTCGATGTAAAACTGGATTAGAATAGGACTCACTGTCAAGAGCACTCAACTTCTAACCACTTGTGGTGGGTGTGAAAATAGGCTTTGCTTCAGTAAATTTTGTGCGAGAGAGCAAGTCCAGTGCATACTTGGATTGTGTCAAATGCATTGAATCACCATTGTAATCAACTTCAATTCCCAAGAAATAGTGTAATGGTCCCAAATCCTTCATGGAAAATGAAGTGCCAAGTCGTCTAATAAGTGTAGAAACATGTGTTTGGTCATTGTCTATCACCAAAATATCATCAACATATATTAACAGAATCAAATCGACGCCATTTTGATTTTAGACAAACAAGGAATAATCACACTTTGATTCTAGGAAACCAAGTTCAAGTAAATAGTCAGAAAACCGTTGAAACCAAGCTTTGGGCACTTGTTTCAACCCATAAAGACTGCACTGCAACTTGCACACATGTTGAGGAAGCTGTGAATCAATAAATCCGGCAAGTTGTCGCATCTACATGTCTTCTATTAGGAAACCATGCAAGAATGCATTTTGTATGTCTAGTTGTCGTACTGACTATTCATTTGAGACTGCCAAACTTAGAACCAGGCGAATAGTACTATGTTTCAAAACTGGACTAAAGGTCTCATTATAATCAATACCTTCCTTCTGATGAAAGCCATTTGCAACTAACCTGGCTTTGTACCACTCAATCGAGCCATCCAATTTTCTTTTAATCTTAAATACCTTGTATTTGGCAACAGGTTCATGTGAGGTTGATATGGCACAAGAGTCTAGGTTCCATTTTGTTGTAAGGCACTAACTCATGGTTTGCCTCCATTTTTCATGTTTTACTGCTTGACTATAGCACGTGGGCTCATGGTATGTAACATCAATTGTTGCATTCAGGGCATACTTGGGATTAGGCTTTCGAACCCTGAGTTGAGACCTAGTCACCATACGTGGTTGCATAGGTGATGTATGTTTTGATGATGTCGTATCAACAGTAAAAGAAACACCTCCTTCAGTCATGAGATCACTTTGAGAATGAGGGACAGATTCTTGCACTAGAACATGGATAGTGGGATCTGGTGGAGAAACTTGAGGATTAGGAGAGGCAAGGGGTTGGGTGTCTTGAGAAATTTGGGTGGTGGGTGAAATATTTAGTGGTGGGGATGGTTCACAAACTCGTGGAACAAAAACCTCATTAATAGACTCATGGAAAACAAATAAAGCATCAGGATTATAATTACCTGAAGAGAAGCCACCCCCTTAGAAGATGTGAGATCCTTGAATGGAAATAAGTCCTCATCGAATAGGACATGGTGAGACACATAAATTCGTATTGTGGACAAATCCAAGCACATATAACCTTGATGATTCCGTGAATATCCTAGAAAGACACATGATTTGGATTTATTTTGAAGTTTATTTGTAGTATCCGAAGTCAACCACGAAAAACAAGTACAACCAAAAACCTTAAACACATCATAAGTAGGAGTTTTAAGAAATAGTGTTTGGAAAGGAGACTTATTAGATAACACCCTAGTAGGCAATCGATTTATGATATACGTGGCAGTTTGGAATGCATCGAACCAATAGGAAGTGGGGACAGATAGATGAGAGAAAAGGACTATACCAGTTTCAACAAGATGCCTATGTTTTCTTTCTGCTAACCCATTTTGCTCAGGATGTTTAGGACATGAGAAACGTTGAACAATGCCATGATCAACAAAGTAGTTTTGAAATGCATGCTTGGTATACTCTCCTCCTTCATCACATTGTAAGGATTTAATGGTGGTATTTAACATTTTTTCAACCTATTTCTTAAACCAAATGAAAAGATCATCAAAGACTTCGTACATATGTTTCATGGGAAAAATTCAAGAATATCTGGAAAAATCATCAACGAATAGCAAGTAATTACGATAACCTTGGATTAAAATAATTAGAGAACTCCAAACATCAAAGTGTACAAGCTCTAAGAGAAACTTTGAAACTGAACTTGACTGACTAAACGACAACTTAATACTCTTGCCTAATGGACAGGAATGACAGAAACTTATAGTAGAGGTGCTACTAATTGGCACTTGTTTATTGGAAATTAAAAACCTAACAACTGCACTAGCTGGATGACCAAGCCGAAAATGCCACTACTTTGCGGTTACCCTTGTGCCTACGAATGATGAAAAAGATTTATTGGATAGTCCACGACCATCATATAATGGATATAATCCATTCTCACATCTCCCTTGGAAAAGCGGCGTCTTCCAAGTCTTGAGGTCCTTCACAACAATACGATCAGGAATCATGAGAACATAACAATGGTTATCAGAGGTAAAGCGATGGACATAAATTAAGTTTGTGGAGGCGGAAGGACAGTGTAGTTTGTCATTGAGATGAAATTTGCAAGAATCAATGTTAACAGTATTTGAGCCAAAGTGAGAAATATGTAACCAAGAAGCATTACCTACACCTCCAACCTGATCATTATCGGTATATTCCTTCGAATTCACAAGATTTTGCAGCTCTGGAGTGATGTGTGCATTCACACTAGTATTGAATAGCCAGCTACCATTGGATTGACGAGTGAGAGTGGTAGGAGATGTGGCCATGGAAGTAAGTCACTTGGCTGGAATTCTACCCTGATATGCCATGTTCATTCGCTGGAAACAGTCAACAGCTAGGTGGCTAGCTTTGCCACAAATATGACAGACAATTCTTAGAGTAGCCGATGCAAAGGACTCCTCAAAATTGGCTGTAGTACGCTAAGTAGAGGAATTACCGTGAGAGACACCACCTCTTTGATTGGGAAAACGTCCATGAGTGGGTGTAGGATTTCAAAATATTTTTAAGAAGTTCATTTAAATATTAAACATGCATTTAATCAAATTAATCGCATCGGAAGTCTATGGTGGTTGTTTAAATTCAAAAACAAAACTTCTTCCAAGTATCTTAAGCTATGAACATTGATATGTTTTTCATAAATGGAAATTCAAGAGAAAAGGATAAGATCCAATTACCCTTGAAGCAATTATATGAACCAATTTGTATTTGGTCTTCTCTTGATGATTTCCTCTTTGTTGATCTCCTCTTTGATCTTTGATCTTTGTTCCTTCATCTTTCTCTTCCATTTGAGCCACAAAAGTATATGGCCTCTAAGTCTCCACACCAATGGAACCTTGAGATGAGAGGAAGGATGTTGAGAATACAAGGATGTGCTAGTGCAAGATTCTCAAGATTAGTTTCAATCTAAACCCTTTGAAAGATGAAAGTGTTTCACACTTGAAAACTCTCTTTATCTCGCGTTGATCTCCCAAACCTATTTAGTTGATGTTGGATTGTGTTTGTGTGTTAATGAGCTTATGGAAACAATTCCCATATACATTTACTTAAGCATCATTTTCAGCCAAACCCCATTGGGCTTCCAAAATTGGGCCTTGTGACACTTAAACCATAATATTTAGGTGTCTTAAGCCCTTGGGCTTGATACCCAACCATTTGGACTTCCAGTTAACTATTACCGAGGCCCAAATACATTTTTACACGTAGTAAATCATCCACATCAAATCAACCAAATTGATTTCCTCATTCTCATTTGTATTACTCAGAGTTAACCATTTAAGGTGTGCGATCCATTAGGTTCTAATTAGCAAGGCAGTGGGAAAATATTAGAACTCTTTCTAATCAATTGGAATTAAAATCCCTTTTTAATTCTTCCTTTATTTGGATCTATCACAATCAATCCTAGGATTTCCACGAGCCAAGAGTGACATCTAGCAATTATCAAGGCTACCCAAGCTAACCAGAATAGATGAAGAACCTATTCAGTTGGAATTGTAATGCAATACGGTCCTTTTCTTATACAATGTTTCAAATCATATTATTAGGGTACGAATTGATTATGTCAAACTCCTAATATGATTTATAACCTCATGTGATTCAAAAGAACATGATTAAGAACAACTTTCTAAATTAAGCTCAAAATACTTTGGCCAAAGATTTACTGAATCACATCTTGAAACATTCTCCTTCTTTTATCGAAAGTAGAGCTTTCTTGTTGTACATTCACATGCCCCTATGATGAATTAAGAGATCCCAACAACACTTAAGACCAATCTTTTACAGCTTATCTTTGAGAGCTATTAAAGATCAATAACGCATCACAGGACAACCATGATGCCTCAAGTCTAAGGAATAATTTGCATTATTGCAACTATGAGTTCTCGTTTGACATATAAATAAATACTCCATACGAGAACTACGGTTGATCGCGTTCAGTGTACTCATTCACTAATGAGCACCCACATACTTGTATTAGTGTCAACTACACAAATGGTTTGAGACTAACCATCCTCCTAATTGAGTATACATAATATGTGCTAATCTTGACGGTTTATCAATGCTCATTTGATAACCTATGATTAGGAACATTTTGGGATACTACAATTAGAGATTAAAGGTCTCCCAAATCTAATCTTCTTTAGATTACTTTATCTCTTATTTAGCATACCCTGGACATTTATTTCTTTACACGATGTAAAAGATAACAAAAATAAATTTGCCCTTTATATATCATATATGAAATGTATTCTAAGGAGATTACATCAAATGTATTGGCTCTTATGGCACATTTCTAACAGTGGGCGGTGCAGCATCAAGCCCACGTCCTCAATAACTACCACATCCACAAGCGGCAACAGAAGCCGTAGGTCTATTCTCTGGCATAGGAACAGTTTGCTCTGCTATTCGTCGCTCAACCGTAAAAAAAAAGAGCTTCAAGGGTGTCATAGTGATTGGAGTGTCACAAGCTTGCACTGCACTCACGATCATTTCATAGGCTGGTCCGAGATTATTCATAATAATCTGGACAGGTTAATCATCATCCACTGGCCTTCCAAAAAGAGCCAGGTTGTCACCAATAGCATTCATGCGATCAAGGTAGTCACTCACAGACAAATCAACCTTCATGGTTCGAAGCAACTCATTACGTAGGTGCAAGATTCTGTTATGAAAGGCAGAGGCATATCTGTGCTCCAAAGCTTGCCAAGTTGTGCGAGAAGTCTGATTTCTTGACATGGTAGAGAGAAGAGATGAAGTTAGAGAGCTATTGATCCAACTAAGGATCAGTTGATCTTGTTGAACCCATGTGGAGTAGGCAGGATTCACAGCAGTACTCCGAGCAACATTCTTAGGAGTACATTCACTAGTGCCATCAACGAACGACATAAGATCCCAACTTTCCAAAAGAGGAACGATATGAGCTAGCCATAATGGATAGTTAGAGCGATTCAGTTTGATGTTGACGATGGAGGGTATTGAAGGACCAAGTATTGTTTGTGCAAATAATCTCGCGGGAGAATATTCGCTTCTAGATCCTTCACCCTTTGATCTTCCTTCTCTCTCTTCCTCGATTCCTGTAAAAAAGACCAGAGTAAATAGACCACACTCGGGGGGTGTTGGCTAAAGGCCCTTCGATGCCTAAGTTAGTTCGATTGAATCTTGGTGAAACAATAGCTAAAAAGGGTACGAAGATTTTTCTAGGGTGAGAACCGGGTGATCGGAGCCTTTTGTGGTGGCCGGAGTCGTGTGGAGAAAATATGGAGAGTGGAGAGGGAGAGAGAGAGCTTTGGGTATTTTTCTCGGGTTTTGGAGCTAGGTTTAGAAGTACCTTGAATGATGAATGAAATCATCTATTTATAGGAGCCTTGGGGCTAGGGTTTCGTAGAGATTGAGTCAGACTTGATTACATCCCTTTATTAGGATAATATCTAAATTAATGATATTATCTCATTAATTATAAGATAATATCCTATAATTAAGATATTATCCCCTTATTAGGATTATATCCAAATTAATGATATGATCTTGTTAAATAAAGATAATATCTTATAATTAAGATATTATCCCTATTAATTAATTAACCAAATAAATTGGTTTAATTAATTAATTTAAGGGATAATCTTCTTTTCCATGTGGCGTGCTGTGATTGGAGACGAAAATATTTGCTCTCACAGGCACAACATTACTGGTGTGGGAATTGTTGGTTGCCATGAGTTTGAAACAAGTGTGGAGAGAAAAAAAAAATTCAAGTTGTGAGACTGAAGGCTCTTGATACCATGTAAAACAATAGAGAACTCAAGAATAGTTTGATGAACTTATATCCATCAACACAATGGAACAACTATTTATATTAGCAAAACAAATGTATCAATTACAAAGATTACATCGTATCCCTATATAAGTGGGAGCCAAAATTATACATTTGAAATACAAACAAAACCCATATCAAATTACAATTGAAGAAGTCCACACAAGCTATACTACAAAAAACACTTTGCGCGACGAAATAAGTTTGTTGCGCAAAGTACAATTTCGTCGGCAAACCCTGCACGACAAAATTTTCGTCGCACAAAGATTGTGAAGAAAGGGTTTGCGAGACGAAACCTAATATTCATCGCGCGCTCTACTTTGCGCGACGAACCTTAATGTCGCGCAAATATACTTTGCACGACGAATCCTAAGCTTTGCGCGACGAACCTTAGCGTCGGGCAAAGCTACTTTGCGCGATGAATCTTAGCGTACTTTGTGCGACGAATACTAACGTCACGCAAATATTTGCGCAACGAAATATTCGAAATATTTTAATTTTTCTATTAATTTTTTTTTAATTAAAATAAACTAATTTAATAGTTTGCGCAACAAAATATTTTGTTGAGCAAAGTTTTTGACTTGTTGTTTTATTATTTCTCTTATATCAATTTAATTATATTAATTTTTTCAAATTTTTACTTTTAAAATTTAATTTAATTGTATGATTTTTTTAAATTACTTTAATTTAAATTGACATATTCAAAATAAAATTACATATGAAAAATAGTGGTCAAATTATCCAATATATATAATATTCAAAATGTACACATAAATTAACAAAGTACAATAATAAAATTCTAATACAAGCCTATTGTGGTGGTAGTGGCGGAGGATATGTTTCGATAGCGTCCTAATCCTCAACTTTAGCCGTCAAAGTCTCGATGATTCCCTACAAAAAAAACAAATATGGTCAAATAACAAAAAAAATAACATAAAATAATAACAAAAAATTGGCATAATCTCCCCTAAAATTGTTATACCCCAAATCCAACCCAAACTCCAATCCTCACCCTATACTCAACCCCGAACCCAGCACAAACTCAAAACTAACTCAAAAACACATATTAATGAAAAAAATTTAAAATTTAGAGAGAATATACATTTTGGCAAGATTTTGAGTGAGTGAGAATGAGAGGGAGAAGTGAGTGTGAGAGAATTAGAGAAGATAGTGAGAGAGAGAGTGAGTGAGAGTGAGAGATGGTGAAAAGAGAGATGAGAGAGTGAGTGAGAGTGAGAGATAGTGAAGAGAGAGATGAGAGATTAAGTGAGAGGAGTTAGTGTGAGAGAAAGGGTCGGATTTGGAAAGAGGTAAGAGTAGAGAAAGACATTGAGAAAATGGTGGAGGAGTTATTTTGGTTTTAAAAACCGTATCACTTTGCGCGACAAAATATTATATTGGTTGTGCAAAGTCTTAAATTTATTTATTTTTTAAATTTCCATTTTTGGTGCCCGCCCAAATTTTTAGAGTTTTGCGTGACGAAATATTGGTTTTGCAAAGTTTTGCGCAACCAACAAATTCCCGCGTCCCATTTTTGGTACCCACCCAAATTTTTAGAGTATACTTTGAATCACGAAATATACTATTGGTCGCGCAAAGTTTTTTAAAAAAATTCCCATTTTTGGTGCCCACCCAAATTTTTAGAGTATACTTTGCGTGACGAAATATAATATTAGTCGCGCAAAGTCTTAAAAAAAAAAAAATTTAAAATGCCCGCCCAAATTTTTATAGTATACTTTGCGCGATGAAATATAATATTGGTCACGCAAAGTATTTGAAAAAAAATCCCTTTTTTGGTGCCCGCCAAATTTTTAGAGTTTTGCACAACAACAAATTAGTTCGTAGCGCAATATTTATAAAAATAATTGTTATGAATAACAAAAAATAAAATAATTTTATTTTACGATTGAAAATAATAAAAAGTAAAGAAATAATTTAGTTTAACAATATAAAATATAAAAATAAGTAAATAAGGGTTTGGCGAAAAAATATTGATATTCATTGAGCAAAGTTTTCAAAGAAAAATAAAAAATTATGAAAACAACTATATCTTAAAATTTATAATGTATAATTAAATAAAAAAAATTAATTGGTTTGCCGGACGCATGTTTACATTATGACGTCGTGCTATTGGTTTTTGCACAACCACCCCATTGTTTTCTTTAAAAAAAAAAAATTATTATTATAAAGTTTATTGAAAATGTGACTTTACTCCCTTCAAATTCAAAAAAGAAATGTTTACATAAAACCCACAATAATATATTTTTCTAACAAAAACCCAATCCTAACTACAATAATAAATTTAAAGCTACTAATAAATATATATACTATTCAATTTCTTAAGTGTTATACGTACAAAATAAATAAATTTAAAGCTACTTAATAAATATATATACACACACACACGCACACACACCATTCAACGATCCAACCGTCAAACTTGTTTGCATATACTTCAAGATCGTATACCCCAAAAATCATTATAAAAAAAACAAACATTCAGAGATCTAGTAGCAGGACAAAACTTTTCGACGGTTATAAATGAAAAATCACGATTTAACGGTTATTTTAACTCTGATTTTGTTGATGTTTTACAGCTACACTCCTTGAGCCTATATGAATACAATGACTGAATTTGATCTTCAATTTAAAATATTTACACTAGTGGATATCACAAAATCTTATGTTATATTTAACGAAAATATAAATAAACTCTTAATTGTTAGTGAATATATTGTTTTGATGGCATACGCATTCTACGAAACTAGTTTCAACAATCCAACCGTCAAACTTGTTTGAACAAGCAGATAAGCTTTGTCTAATAGTAATTTCATTGATTACAACAAATAATACACCTAATCAAGAGGGTACATAAACAATTTCTTCTACTTTTCTTTCTTTTTTTATCCACTGGCTGTGCATTCTTCTTCTTTTTCTTTTTTTTGGGTCGGGCTACGTTTGCTATTAGCCATCACTTGAAATCCAAATGCGTTTGTTGTCTGTTAAGACGTCTTATCATCCATATTTTTTGTTACAGATGGTGGCCTCCTTCCCTTCCTTTCATCCCCACCCCCTTTTTTCTCTCATGATCCTTCTTTGTTTTTTTGTTTTGTGATGTGGAAGTAGCCGTCGTGAAACGCTATCGTCGCCATGAAATAGTCATTGTTTTTTGGCCCACACATACAAGAATGATGTCTGATTGCATCAGATTTTGGTTTAGCACGTGCGACACTATGGCGCTATGGCTGTCGTCGAGTTGCCAAATAGGATGTGGAGCAGTGGTCATGCTTTTTAGTTTGTTTAAGTCTAATAATTTTTAGGAACTCTTTAGGAGTTCATTGTGGTTTGTCTTATCTTTAGGTTGTTTTATTTCTATTTAGCTTTGGTTTTCGATACGAATTTGTTGTTTCTACCGTTGTACGATAGATCTGTATTGCAGGTTTGAGTACATGTGCTTCTAGTTGCTTAATCGGAGATTTAGTCATCTTTAGATCAATTCAACATTTTGTTGCGTTTTGGTCACTGGAGAAGATTTACCCACCATATTCGGCACATCGTTGCTTTGTACTTTTGTTTGTTTATCAATAAAAAACTATCACTTATTTTTTTAAAAATTAAATAAAAAAAATGTGATGCTATTTATAGGCTTCTAGGACCACCGCTAAATTAATAAGAAATGAAAAGTGTAGACACACCATAATTTCTCACTAAAATAATAATAATAATAATAATAATAATAATAATAATAATAATACAATTAATATTAAAATCAACCAACACTATACACTCTTAACAACTTGACATTCATGGCCCGTTTCAGTTTACTAGATTTCTAACAAAACCAGTGCACTCTCTTGGTTGCCACATTTTGTGGCTTAACATCTCTCTCTCCTTCTGTCTTTCATACTACTTTACCATAAGTTTCTAACTGAAAATGGGTTGATTCAGTTATACCACCTTACACAAGGACGGTAAATGGCCAGATTAACAGGCTGTCCTTACTATCATCCAATCATGTTCCGCCACCTCTTAAAAATAATTTTGAACTTCCTTCCAGTTAGAGACATATATAATTTAAGAAATTCTGAAAATTATTACCAAGCATTTTTTTTAGCTGCATTCATCTCAACCTCTCCTTCCAGGATTGCATGGGTCACAGGGAGGAGGTAAGGCCAAGAACTTGAAGTTTTGAATTGATATTTGATATTAATCCTCTTTGTTTGGATGTTCTTGATGCATGAATTGTTTTCCTCCATGTTGAAGAGAGAGATTATTTTCCTCTTGTTCAATGTTCATGCATTCTTCTTTAAATTACGTTTTGTTCTGATTGCTTTTTTTTTTTTTTTTTTTCAAACAAAGACTGATCATAAGATTAAGGAGATTCTGTCTCTTCATATTTTCTCAATTTTATTATTGAACTTTATGAAGAACAAGAATTTATTATTTGAAAGTTCTGTGAAAATTTCCTTATCGAAATCGAAGCTCTATTTGATTTTGATTCGGACATTCTTCTCGTAGCAAAACCCGGAAAATTAATATGTAAACTTGTTTAAAATTTTGCAATTATAAGTTTTGAGACAAATATTTAAACCAAAATGATGTTTTGGCCAAGTAATTTTTTCATCACTTGGTACTCCATTATTGTGATATAGTTCTTATGTCTTGTTCTTTTTCCTTTTTCTTCATTCGTTTTTACAAAGCTGTTTTTTACTGGTTGGGGTTTCATAAAATGAATTCAAGCTTGTTACCCTTCTCTCATTTGTACTTGGGATTAAACAAAAGGCTACTTAAAAAGAATATGAGTAATTGAAACCACAAAGTATGAAAAAGAAGCTCCTATGTGCTTCCAATCCTGTTTGTATTATATTTTCCTTGTAACCTCAAATTATGTACGTTGTGTCCTTAGAACACAGCTTATTTGGTCTGTTAATTGTTAACCAATACAAGCTCAAGATGTCATCTCCAGCATGATAATATCTTACCTATTTCTGTACTGGATTACTATTCCGGCTATACGAGCGTATGTACAACAGTCGTGTTTCGGATGGCAATGTGTGAATGTGAACAAAATGTAGTTTTCGACATCAAAGCGTTCCCAGATGTATGTTGAACACTAGGTTTTCTGCATTTTGCAGAAAAATGCTCGGAGGTCTGTTCCTCAATTTGGAGGATGGGATCAAAATGGCCCAGATCCTACAAACTACACCGTGGTGTTCACCCAAGCTCGTGCTAACAAGAAGCAAAACAAGACAGACTTGACTGAGTTCAAGCGCAACAGCCTGGGGAATGAACAGGAATTCTTGGATGCTCATTCTCAACATCGTCATCATCAACAAGACGATTCTGTTATGGTAAGACACTACTTTTCCCATCCTTCTGCAACGTTATTGTCATCTTTTTGCTAATTAAATAACATAGGTTAAGAACCCGTTTGGGACTCCTTCTGTAGGAAGCACTTCTGCTCATAAACGTGTTTTCAAAAAGTGCCTCAATTAAAAAACATCAAAAATTTTATTCAAAGTCAAAATTCTTCATGGAAAAGCACCTAGAAAGTGATTCCTGAACAAGCACATGTTATGTACGTGCTTCTCCCGAAACCGCTCTTTTAAAACAAAACCAAAAGGAAAAAATAAGATGAAAGCACAATTCTGCTATATGAGCTTTCTTTCTAATTGTATTCACATTTATTTTCATGCAGAGGAAAAAGACGATTCTGACCTACATAAATTGCTGTATTAGGCCTTGATTTCCTGAGAATGGGAATAATTTATCCATTCCTGTCCTTTGTAATCTATTATCGACATGTAATCTTATAGACAAGACTCGTTCATCAATCTTTGAGTGAGCAATATACTTTCTATTTTAGTCTATACTGTTGGATTTGTTTATACTTATTCATTGTGAACAAAGTAAAATAGATAAGAAAGAACAGAAACCATATCATACAATGACGGGATAATTTCCTAAGCTTCTTTTAAGGGAGTCAAATAATGATTGAGGCTCTGTGCACCCAAACAATTCCAGATGTGATGCTGGAGGGCATCTTTCATGATATTGCTGGGCTTGTGAAGGATTTCTGCAGTGTCTCTTTTTCTCATGTACCGCGATGTTGTAATAGGGAAGCTCATGATGTTGCTGGTTTTGCAGCGAAAGTTGGTGGCGCTTGTGTTTGGCATGGGTGGCCACCGTTTTGGCTTTCTCCAATTAATGATGTAAACTTACCCTTATGTTAAATGCTAGATACCTATCGTTTGACCAATATATATATATATATTTATAAAGTGCAGGTGTGAGTTAGGTAGGAACCCACCCCCTTGGACCTAAGTTGTATAATCCAAATTCAAATAAAAAATTGAAATTAAGGTCCCGTTTGGGATTGCTTTTTTTTGGCCAAAAACCTACTTCACTTTAAAGTTAAGCAGCTTAAGGTATTTGGTAAAAATAAAATATCTCGATTATTTTAAAAGCAGTGGCCTTTTGACAACAACTTTTAAAAGCAACTTTTTAAATTCCCAAAATACCCTCATTCATTTTTTTAAATGACACCACCTCCACCTCCAACTCTTACCACCTCCACCACCACCACCTCCACCTTCATCACCACAACTACCACTTTAACCGTCTCCACCACCATCACCACCACCACCACAACCACCACCACTACCACAACCACAACCAACACCTCTTTCACCACCATCTTCACCTCCATCTCTTTCACCACACCTAGACTTGTCTTATTGAGAAGGCACATGTCACAACCTCAAGTGTAGAAGGATGATGGATGTGACAGCTTCAGTAGATTTCAAATGGAACAATCTACTGAACTTGAATGATATGCACCATGAACTACTCAAAGATGTATGCAGAAAAACCTAGAAGTTCATTGAAGAAAAATCACTCAAAAAGCTATGGATGCACAAACCCTTTTTTCGTGCGTGCACAATGGGAAAGACTTGGAAAAACAGGTTTTGTACTATAAAGCTCAGACTTAAAATCCAATCCAATGCACATTTAGAAATATGCATTGATTTAAGAATGAACATGTAGACATGCATAATGCATCTAAATAACTACTGAATATGAAAGAGCCTCTAAGTCTTACTTACCTTTCCTAAGGATAAGTAATGACTTAGAAACCTCAATGTAGCTTTGAACTTTGGCTGCTTATTTGTTCTTGGCCTGCTGAATCATCAGTGGATTGAAGACGAAATCCATGTTGACAATTCGAGAGTTCAGTGCCTAAGTTGCTCAATATGTGGAACATTATCTCATCTCGTTCATTTACAGAATCTTCCCTTAAAATCCCTTCCTCATTATGTAAACATGACCTCAACCAGGCTTTGATCCCAAAACTGATAAAGAGCAAAGAGGAATAGTATGTAGAAAGGCTCCTCTTTATTTAAATTAGGTAATTCTCATTGCCGTAAGACTCTGGTAAGTGAGATCCATATGGATTTTATGAAACAAGAAGCAAAAATTGTAAAAAAAGGATATAAACCACTAGCAGCATCACAGCAATAGGGTTCTAGGAATCACTCCTAGAGGCCTTGCAACACACCTAAGATTAGGTTGCATCACACAAACCTAGAGAGAAGCACAACTGCTGCATCTTTATTCAATTGTCCCAAATCTTTGCTGAACAATTACAACAATGTAACTTAAGAGAAACCCTAGTTAAAAAAAGTTGTGAAATGCCCATAACTTTTTTATTTCGATAAAAAACAAGAGGTACATTAGAATGTACAGCACAGGGTACAAGATGTACCCAAGACTTCAGCCAACTAAACAATCAACAAACCGAAGCCAATGGAAACAAAACTAATTAGCAACAGCCGAGCAAAAGGACCAGTCCTCAAAAATCTAAACAAACTGAAGCCCACAAGGATGCCCAGAAGCGAACTCTCTGTCATCTTCATTGCTGCTGCGTACGATATGTCATCTATCTCAAGTATTATAACCTTTTGTTCAATTCTAAAATCTCTAATTAAGTGTTTGTAACTGACTCTTACACTCCGGTCTGACTCTCTTCCTCCCATCACCTTCAAGACCTCTCATCACTGTTAGACATGATTTGATTCAAGGCCTCATAAAAAATAAATAACAAATTGATATCAAAGGCCAAATAACAGCTGTAAGTCATGGAAAATAAGTCTTTCTCAATCATACGTTACGGATTCAAAGAATAAACAGTAACAAGAACAGAAATATACTTCAGTTTCTTTGCAGGCAGACAATGTTTACCAAGAAAACTTCATCTTCTTTTTTTCTCAAGAAATACCCCTAACTTAAATAACGTCAAAGACTCCAGTAGCAATTATCAATTGAACTTGGCGAGGACCAACAAAATCCAAAGTACGCTCATCATCATCTAATGTATTTCAAATTCGGGATCGGATATTCGAACTGTCTTTGCTACAGCTCTGATAAACTTTTAAGGCTGCTTCCTTTTATATTCCTCATTGTGAAGATTTGAGGTCCTTCAGAGGAGGTCTTCTCTATGGTCCTTGGAAGTTTGTTCTTTTAGGGCTTCAACTTCCATGGTACGGGCTTTGCCCAAATATAATTAAGGCCCAACTAGACAACCCATATCAACAAAAAAGCTCAGGGCCCTCTTTTTTCCAATCCAATTCCTCCACCACCACAAACCCCAGTTAGATTCAGTCATGATATACTGTTTAGTTATTGGAAGAACCCAAGTACTCTCTTTCGGATCCAGGAAACAGCTCCCAGACATCCCTTTTCCTTTTGGACAAGAAAGAATACCGATGATAGCTAAAGATGCAATTGCTTGATGGATCAAAAAAATGGGAAAGATGCAGTAGGCTAATGATGGGGCTGTTGGTTAAACTCCGTATTATGAAACAATGCTAAGAAATGTGAGCTTCCATTTCGAGCTTCTCTCAGAACCAGTGATTTTAGGAAGAAAGCACTGTAAAGAAAATGGAAACCAGTGTCGAATCAGAGTGAGAGAGAACGGTGGTGGCAAGTGATGGCTGAAAAGAGAGATTCATAAAGGTGGCGTGATGGGCATTGGGTCTTTAGTAGCACAATGCCATGAAATCAAGTTGGAAATAGAAGTCAGAAGAATAAGAAGATCACGGTATTGTGTTCCTGGTCAATAGAGTGCATACATGTTTATATTAGAAAACCAACAAATCACTTCTCCTAGTATTATGCTCTACAAAGAACCAGCCTCAAATGAAGCCAACACAATGAGCCTTCAATTAAGACAATCCAACACTTACATTAAACAAATGTAACACATCGTCAATAGCCTATATCATTAACAAAATAAGTTACGACACAAGTGAAGTTGGTGAATATAAATTATCCATTCAAATAAATTGCCAACCGCAACCTGCAACAAGAATATTATTTATTGACTTTAAAGTGAATTCACATACATGGTACAACAAAAATAGAAACTTTGATCTTATTATTCAAACCATTTGCCATATATACAGGAGCATCATGTCCATTTACACCTCAAGTTTAAATAATAATAGTCGAAAAGGAAAGTACCTGAGCTTTTTAAGTGGTGGCTCTAAAACGCTTTACAGGGGCTTTAAGAGAAGATAGATACCTTTCATCTGCCTTGCCAATTCCATTGAAAAGATAACTGAAAGGTCGCATTTCTACGTACTTGCCAGAACCAGGAAAAACCTTCAACTCATCATTTAACCAAACAACCCTTCCACCAGAAATGGTCACTTCAACCTTTCCCTGCGAAAATAGAACATTGTCCTTCAACCTTTCCCAGAAAAAATGTAATATGAACTTTTAATGTCTGGCATGCCATAAAAATGCCACATGAATGCATACACAATATTACACAGGCTTTGTACAAGCTCAATCCACACACGTATAAGAATGAAACTTTATGAATGCAAAGTATATTTTGTTGTATATGTACAAACTGGAGAGAAGTTTGAGGGGAAAATACCACACACGGGGGCAAAGAATTAGAAGGATGATATAGGGAAGCATATAACTACAATAAAAAAGAAATAAAAATCCACAATCTTCCTTGGAACCTGTTGATTTTCCAATGAAAATACTGTGAATAGAACTTAAAAACCGTGAATCACATAATCACACCAAGAACACACGAGATTTATCATGGCTCACCGAATTCGTACTACATCCACGTCGGTTTTCACTATGTAATGAGTGTTATATTTACATTGAGGCATGAGGGGGCCTTTTGAGAGAGTGAATCGAAGAGAGTTCCGATGAGATTCCGATGAGAGGGTGAGGATGGCCATTATATATGGAAGATAATGGGCTCTCCCCTTTTGGACTTCCTCAAGGAATAAAGTGAGGCCAAAACTATGGTACCAACCTTGTTGATTAACCAACAAAATACCAAGAATAATGGTAGCAGAAAAGAACCAAATTCTATAGAGCAACCAAATCTATCTTCAGAACACCATTTAAATACGCTAAACATCCTTTTTTGAGAAAAAGGGGTATAAATAAGCGAAAAATCCTTAGGCTAAAGGAAACATAGAATTTCTTAAAAAGAAAATAACAAAATTCTAGTCGAATTGGAAAAAACTTAGGAAGTGTCTATTCCTGCTACATCAAAATGTTGCATTTGAGTAGACCAGCGTTCTTAATATTCAATATCTTTTTGGAGTGGTTGGTATTTGCAGTGATAGAATAAAATAGAAGACAAAAAGAAAAGTAGGATGTCATGGTCATGTCCAATCATATAATGCATTAAAATGTAAAATAAAAGTGCATTAATGCCACCGATAATTCTTATATCCCTCATATTGACTGAAAATTAGAAATATAAACAGAATAAACGCGCGCTGCTTTGCATAAATTAACCAGCCAATTCTTGAAATTAACATTGTGTTCTCTTCTTATTTTGATGAATATGAGGCTTTCTAAATTTTGGCTAAGAACAGCCTAACTATACTAACTACCAAGTCAAGCAGCTTAGGTGTAATGTAAATCTGAAAGGAGTGAATTGGATCGGAGCTTTTAGTGTAAATTGTTTAATTTAACTTTAGAAAAAGAAAAATTATATTAATTCAATATGTTAATAAAATCCACATATACATTTCATTATTCAAACATAAATAATAAATAAATAAAAGAGGGATTTGAACTTTGACATATTAACTATTATCTAAAGAGATAATTTTCTTCAATATATTATGATTACTATGTAGATTTTGAAAGCTATAATTGCGCTTTAGTGCTACTTAGTCTAGTCAATTGTCATGATTGCAGGAATTTTATACGAGATGTCAAACTCCTACAGCAATTGTTTCACTTATTTTGACCCAACATTATTCCTTTATGGGACTTCAAAATTTTAATAATGCTCTTTTCTAATCTACCTACATGAATCTTTTTAATGAAGGAGAACTTATGTTAAAAAATAGTTTTTTAGCTACTAAAAGGAAGTACTAAATTAAAATCCACAATCCCAGATAAAACTAATTCCAAAATGACCAATTCTAATTTTAAAGGCCATTTAGGCTGCTAGATACAGAATCAGTTCAATATCAAATTCGTTGTATCACATATGGGTTTGACATCAAACAATTTGTTTCAAATTACATTTAATAGTATCCATTATCTGGGAATGCATATAATACACACACATATAATATATGTCATTTCAGACACCTCATCTCATTTTTGTTTTTTTCTCAGATCAGATACCACATATCCAAGTCAACACTTGACACACGTATCCATGTCAGTAGATCATAGCCACCAAGGTCTCCCCAAAGAGGGAGCAGTAGCTTCCTAATTCTAAAGTAATAACATACTATCTTATGGAAAAATAAAATCCTTTGTGTGACAAATATTACCTTCCCTCTCCATCCCTCGTAGACATTGGTATCAGATCTAGAGTGGTGGGACTTTGCACTTATGTCAAAGCTTGAGTTCGGATTGAGTATAATTATATCTGCATCAGAACCAGCACGAATTGCTCCCTTCCTCGGATATATATTGAAAATCCTAGCACTGAAAATTTTGTGGATGTTGAAATCATTTTAACGTACTTTAGGCAGCATAATGGGAATTTATAGTAAACACAATTAGCTGCAAGAATACCATTCAGTACTTGTCACCCGGACATAGTCAGTAACAGAAATTTGACCAGATTCCTGAAAGTACGCACAGAAATTAAAAATAATAAAAGATTATCCAAAACATTGATTCTAATTTAAGCTGATTATTTAGGGATGAGCAGGAATTTTATGGCAGCTTACCACCATTGTATCCCATACAAGATGCATCCTCTCCTCAATACCTAATTTCCAGTTGCCATGTTAAGTATTAGAAACTGAAATTGGCATAGAAAACAGAGCATATATCTTAGTTGAACAATATCAAAGACCAATTCTGTGACTACCATTGACACCATTTGGAATTTTCAGGAAATCATCAATTCCAAGAGCTTTCTGTGTTGAGTTGAAGGTACAATGATCGGTTCCTACAAGCTGCACATTGCAAAATCTAGGTCAATCTATACTTTCTTATAACAAATACGTTCACCATTAAGTTCAGGTAGCTAAATTATCCACACACACAAAAAACAAAAGTTTAGGCAGCTGAATAGTATATATCCCGTCATGTTTGATCAAAATCTGGTTCTGAATACAATGTCACGGGACAACCATAAACTTGTCTCCATTTACAATAACTCCTTAGTAGTTGTCCCCATCCTTTCAAAGCTATGAAAAACAAACAAAAGTTTAGGCAGCTGAATAGTATATGTCCTGTCATGTTTGATCAAAGTCTGGTTCTGAATACAATGTCAATGGACAACCAAAACTGGACAACCATAAACTTGTCTCATCATTTACAATAACTCCTTACTAGTTCTCCCCATCCTTTCAAAGCTAAGAAATAAATCATTGCAGTAACAAGAAGCAATATGGACCAAATCAGATCATTCTTATATAATTCTTAAATAAGGTTGAATAAGAGAGACACCTGCAGAGTTCCCATTGAAAGAGCAGCTTGAAGGGCTTTGCCATGTCCTGCGGCCCTTATCGGGGGACTCATGACATACCTGAATTTTCAGAAGACGGCTATGCTTAACATGGCTCTATTTGACTGACAGAACATTGAAAAAATTCAACAAAGAAGACTATAACAAAGAGTGCAGCCTCCTACTTAGCGGCAGTGATAAAGTCAGGATCCCAAAGCCAAGAATCATTCAGCACTAACCCAGAAACTACTGGTTCTCCAATAACCTTCAGCCCTGCAGTTTAAGAGAGTCATTTTTTTTCCCTTCCCAAAATGATAGGTAAAACAGAAACAAGATACTGTGTCTGGAAAAATGTCTAGAGTTTATATGCCATCTTAATCAGCTTCATCTATCATTATTAATACACGTATCTGTGGAAGTCTGTCTATAAGTTTGTTTTACAGTTTGTTCATTGTTTTCTTTCTATTAGCCTTCATTTGAGCTTTTTGGTCTCTATGCTACCATGAATCGGCACATATCAGAATTGACAATTAGATAAGAAATTCTTTGCAGTTGCCAAAATGCACTCTGGCTGGGTATCATAAACTCTTGCAGCATATTCTTTGTGACGCCACTTCAACAAATCAAAATTTTTGGAAATTGGTACCTGTTTGTCATTGAATTAGGATACAAAATACAGGTGATATAGAGTCAGTCCACAGCACACTATGGAACTTTGGGAAAGGGTGGTTGAACATGATTCTGACATGACACGGTAATGTTAGAGAATGAATTTGTTGTATACCAAGATCAACTGCCAAAGCTATTTACTTAGGCAATTAATGTAAAGTCCTGAGAAAAAAGGAGAGTTTATTGCTTATTTACACAAATTGTAACTAAATAAACAAACCAATGAAATAGTAGAAATTCTAGTTATCAATAACAAGATAGTCCCCAATCGAAAAAAGAAAAAAACATAGTCCTGCTGACCAATAAATTTACCAGCAGAGCAAGAAATGTAAAACACAGAACCTGATTTGCGAGCTTTAGAAATTTCTTCCATAGCATCAATGCTCATCACGTGAACTACATAGAGGGGAGTGTTCACAAAACCTGCGAGTTTAATTGCTCGAGCAGTTGCTTCTCCTTCCAGCTGCATTGTTATTTAAGTTGAATCAGACATTGATCATATGCTCATTAACATACTTGCAAATAACTATTAGATAATTTAAAGAACCACAGAACAAATATAACAAATGAATTTCCATTAATATGACATCAGCATAAAAAGATACCTGCCTAAATAATTGCACATTCATTACTAAACGACCAAATTTTAGATAAGCATTACTTTGCATTCAGCTGGAAAGGGGATCAGATTAGAAGCATGTATCCTACTTGTTGTAGTCTTTCTAAAACAGTGAGGGCCACAAAACCAAACTCTTTTACAAAAGTTCAACCTGATAACACGAAAACAGCATAACTGGACGGGCATCTTTCCTCAATCTCTAAGAAAGTTTTTAACTAGTCTTTCCAAGATAGTAAGAACGAGAACATCTTCTTAGTTTCAAAGAAAGAAACAAGAGCCCCACCCAGAATTAGGATTGCTACCATATCTATGTAATGATTGCAGAAGAAAGTTTACTCATAAAAATAGGGACTGATAAATAAAAATAAAATATTCATACCAAGTAGATATGGAATATAAAGTACTATTAAATTGTAAGATAAATAACTATTATGTTAAGGTTGCTACAAGGCAATGCATAGAGGCATTAAATATTACAGCATAAGAAATGCTCTATGTGAAGGGAGATGATGCGCATTTAATAATTACTAATTAATATCAAAGTTATGTTTGCAAAATAGGAAAAAAAAAACCACACTTTCATCTTATCCAAGTTATGTTTGCACCATGAATCTGTTTCTATAATTACCACTGGGGGCCTTGAAAGAGCATGTCCCTCTGGACCAGTAATACCAAGTTCTATCATTCTTCTCTGTCCTTCATATACAGCATCTCCATTTTCTGCATGAACCATAGCTAACGCACCAAGAGACTTGCACTTTTTGAATGCTTGTAGCAGAAGCTCATCATTGATCATAAAAGACCCCTTGTATGCCATGAAAAACTTGAAAGAGTTTATACCTGAATTAAGTTCACAAATTGTAAATACAAATAAATTTCATAAAGCTTAGCATGGCCAACAATTAAGCTCACTCAACAAAACCTGGAAATACATATGACTAACCTTTCTCATTGACCATTATTTCCATTTCTTTTGAAACAACTTCATCCCATTTTGTAATTGCCATATGGAAACCATAATCCATGCAGGACTTCTTAGACTTTTTTTCATAAGCTTCTAATCCTGACAATAAACTTCCATTAACTGGTATAACAAAGTCGATGTGCATTGTTGTTCCACCAGCTAACGCTGCAGCCTGACCACTGAAGAAATCATCAATGGTTCCTGAACCCATGAACTCCATGTCTAGGTGGGTATGAGGATCAATGCCTCCTGTTAATGTTAAACAAATTAAAGTTTAGAGAACACAGATTGGCCCCTAAAGAATGATTGGCCCCTAAAGAATGACAGTCATATTTCACTATTAGGGGATATTTAATAATGAAGAATAGAAAACCAAATACCAGTATACATAACAAGAAAAGCTTGAAACAACATGATAGACCCCAAAAGGTGAAGCCTGTGCAGAAAACAGTATTGGGAGCTTTAAACATAAAACTTTTATTCCTGACTTGCACATTGTGTCCCTTATTATAGACTCCCCCGACTCCGAATAGTTAAAAGCTGTAGTAATCTATCACATAGGTGTAGTATGAAACTAACCTGGCATGACAAACTTTCCAGTGGCATCAAGCACAGTGACATCATCACCAACCTGCCAATGGCATTTTTTTCAAAAAGACAGGGTAATATGACATCAAATCAAGTAGAGCATAAAGAAAAAAAAGATAATATAAAGAGTAAATAGGAGATAAAGAACTCAGCACAAATGAAAAGTGATTTAGATAGATAACATTCTCTACATCGCTCTGAGTAATATAGATCAAGACCATTACACTTTCACTTCAATAAATATATACCCCCAAAATCGGATACAGAGCACTTCATTTTCTGTGATATTGCAAGCGCAATTACTATTTCATTCAAATTGATACAAGATTGATCTTCGGCAACCAAAGTTTTTCTCCAAATTCTAGAGTTAGTGGGGTTGTACTAATAATTTCATGATTTATGAGATTTTGGAAGAAGTATTGTATTCCATTCTCTAATTTTATGATATTGTAACTAAAAATTGTTTGAAAATCATCAGTTTTAATGTTCTCTCAAACACTAATTTACAGGAGAATGATTTGCGCGAACCAAAGATTGGTCATAAAAGTTGTCTATTATACATATATTTTGACATTGGCTTTATATAAAAAATCTCATTATATATATATATATATATATATATATATATATATACGAAAGTTAAAAGTCAACTTAAACTTAATTAATATATAGGTGTGACTAGAATTATAGTTTGTCCTTGTCAATTCTACATAAAAATGAATTTATCTATAGGTATCTCCTGGTCATAGACATCCATGCTTCTTAGACCACCATCTTAAGTTTATGCAAGAGATCAAAAATATCCATGATTATTTTACATAAAAAGAAAAAGGCAATTTCTTCTTAGAAAACAACTTTTTCAAAATCTTTAGTAGACAGGATACTCTGCCACAAGCATCAGGACTAATCTGCAAGCTTTGGAACCAGTGAGGTTTTACAATAGACCAGACCATATAACTAACCACGTCTGCAGCCTCATCCTCATCATGAAATGATTCTTTTGAAAATATCCTTTTGCCAAAGCATCCTCACTAATGCCAAAATCAACACCTCCACAAGAAAATCTCAATCACATCTTAGGCACTCCTTTTGCATGGATTTGATTGGAAAACCGCAGGATGAAACTCTTAATAAGAGCTGCCTTGCCCCTTATATACACTTCTATATTCTCTTTAACACAACATCAATTGGCAATCCAATATTAAAGCACATCGACAAAGAACTTAGAACATAGGGAGGAACTAACCTTGCACCAAAATTTAAATAATCTTTTCAACTAACTTCCATGACAAAACCTCTCTCAAATTTCTCCAAAAATAACAAGAGACTGGAAGGAAGAAAAGAGATAACCATATCCACTGTGCCTAAATCCCACCCCATAAAACTGATTGAGATGAATTTACCCTAAAAACTCATCCTATAATCACGTTTACGAATTGTATTATCAGTTGGAAAAGAAATGGGGACGGAGGATTGAATTGCGCCAGTAGTCCAGAACTAATAAAAAAAACTAGTAGGAAACAGGTCCACACGAATTGGAAAACTACAGAAAATGCAAAACCCACATCCTTCACTGCCCCTAAAGCCCCCAAAGTATCAAGCATTTACATCAAACCTACCAATCTCAATATCCTATCTACAAGTCATAACTAGACCTCCAATATCAGCTTGTTACTTAAGAAGTTATGAGCCACTTCTAGTAACTAAAACTAGAACCTCCACCACATTTGCAGAAACAAAAATATTTGGAAAAAGAAAATAGTGGTTAAAGATTTAGAAAATCAATGACCAGCAAGCTCAACTACAACATACCAATGAAATTCATCCAATTTTGACAAAAATACCGAATAAAGAAAACAGAGATTGAAATATTGCACCTTAATATTAGGCCTAACAGCAACAATGATTCCATCCTCCACATAAACATCAGCGACCTCCATCTCATGAGCATTCACTACAGTTCCGCCTTTGATCAACAACTTGGGCGACGAAGACGAAGAAACGCCACACGACTCGCCATATCCAATTCCAGCATCGCAAAACTGACACACGTTGAAATAACAAAATAATCAAAAGACTGTAAGATTTTTTGTTTTTCTCGGGAACCAAACAGAAAGTGGAGAGTGAATCGAGGGGTACCTGGCTTGATTCTGAGATGGAACAAAAGGCGAAGAGAATGATGAGAGATAACAGAAGGAGGAGGCGTTGAGGACTGGAGCTGGACGCCATGGATTGGATGCTTGAAAAACTTCACTCCTTCACTTCAATCCTGGAAGTCAGGAAATGCGGGAGTGGATCTCTCTCTCTCTCTCTCTCTCTCTTGAAAGTCTCTTCTTAGCTCTGAGCGCCCTCTGGGGCTTATACTTTTCAAATCCTAGGACTTTTCTTCTCTTTTTTACGTCAACCTTTGGAGATTCTCTATGGTCTTCGTTTCACAAACTAATTTGTGTGTGCTGCCCATCTCAACTGTTGTTTTGCTTTTCTCCAAACAACTCCACAAGGCTTTCGCTTTCCTCCCCTTCCCCAACATTTTATCTTTTACCCTTCCTTTTCGATAATGGAAAATAATTCGGAATTTAGCTAAAAGTCGAGAATTTAATAGGAGAAATTGACAATTCCTTTGTTTGGCAACTTAAATGCAGAATTTATTAAATAACTGGTGTTAAAAATCGTGGAAATTTAGAAATCAAATTCCTGAGTTTAATTTCCCCCTAAATAGATGTCATTTTACAATTTTCATAGTATCATTTACCAAATTCGACATACATAAATCCAAATACTGAAATCTTTAATTGCTAGAAATTGAAATGATGGAAATCTAAATTATGTCATTTTAGAATTCTATGTAATTTTCAATTCCTTCATCCTCATGGCATGTTTACTAATAAGTGATGGTAATAAAATGAAAATGAATGTGATAAATAAAGGATGATAATCATATCAACAAGAATAACCTAGTTTATCCGAATCATGATTTTTGGACATTTGATTAATAATTTTAAGGTGGGACATTCGTATTAAATGATTCCTTATGTAACTAAACGTAGGAAAAGTTGGGAATGAAAATCATTCTTTTTCTTCTTATTCCCATTACTTGTAGGTAAATGTATCATAGTGTGTATGGTAGTTTCACCACTCGATTTGTTTTTAACTCATCCAACGATTAGGAATAGTTGACCGAGTTATCAGCTATCACATACTATAGCAAGTTAGGAAGTAATCCACTAGCAAGAACTAAGAGAGAAAACCTAAGCTGAGAAAAGTTTCAGTCGTTGTCCCCATTGGGGGTCAATGGCCTCCATCTCTCTACAATTTTAAGTATATCAACTCTTTTTGAGTTTTTTGCGTGTTTGAAGTCTCTACTTGTAGGTTTTACTTGTGAGAGTTTAAATGTTGTAGTTGCAGTTGTAGTTTTGTGCCCTAAGCCCTTTGCCTAGTTTGTCTAGGCTTGTGGATTTTATGCTCCAATTTATGTGGCTCTATGTATGAGTGGGGGTATACCTTGTGCGTTTGGTGTTGTAGGTGGGCTCTTCCCTTTTTTTATTAACCCTTTGTGATTATTGTGTTGTAGGTGAACTCTTCCCTACTTAGTTCTTTGTATTTCGTATTGGCCTTTGTGGCTGACGGCCTTTATGCATGAATTATGAATGCAATCTACTGCATTTCTCTCAAAAGACAAACATAGTATAATAGGACCTCATTATCCTTATTCTAGCCTCATCCCTTAGACTCTTTCACTTTGAAAAAAAATATTCTAATTGAAATTGTGTGGCTATATCACCCAATGGCCTAGAGGGGGGTGAATAGGCTTTTATCAGGTTTTAAGTTCAATTTTAATATTACAAAGTTGAAATTTAATCCAATTAAATTTAGTTTCAAATTAATCAAACAAGCAAGATAAAATAAAGTACTCAGGGAATTTTAACGTGGAAAAACCCCAAGACAGGATTTAAAAACCACGGCCACTTTGCGAGGCAAAAACCAATCCACTAAGACAAAAGCAGTACAAAAGAGACTTAATTGACTCAAACGTTTATGCCTTTGCGGCAACCAATTCTCACTCTTGCTACTGCTTTGACACGTCTCTAAATCGATTCCACGTCGTTGATCTTGATAGCGCTACGAACCTCCACGATCGTCGATCACCACCAAGGCATGAACACTCCAACGAAGAGAATGATATGATGTGGGTGCTAGGTTAATTAGATTCACAAGGAACAATCCAATCAACTTAACGATGTTATGCTCAATGAACTCTAGTAAAGATGATGAAGAAGAAACTCAAGAGTTCATAAAAATTAACTCACAAGGGTTTGATGCAAAAAGCCAATTTCAGAATATGTGAGTTCCAAATTTTATGTTTACTAAAATAAGGTATTTATATGACCTAAAACTTATTTTAGGTACACACTAGGAAGAGGTAAAAAGACTCAATAAAATTAGAACAAAGATTCCAAGAAGAAACACGTGAAAAACAAAATAGGAAAACTGAAATCCCGTGTTCGACAAAAAACAGAATATTTAGACGCGTGCACTGCTCAAGCACCAATAAGCCCGTTCGAGCGGCAGTGAACAGAAATTGACCTAAACTTATTTAAACTTGATTTATTCAATACCAAAGCACTTGTGAATGCATGAATGCATGAATGCAATGTTAAAACGTTTTAAGTTTATTCTAAATGATGCTAACCACCTAGAAATGCATACATGGTATCTAAGTCTAACTTACCTCACCTAAATGCATATGGAGCCTTATTTGATGATGAACGGTCGAATATGTGCAACTTCAATCTTCTACCCGCATCTCTCTTGCTTTGCCAACTTCATAACTGTTCTTAATACTCAATTTAAAACATCCTAGTGTTTACATAGAAAAGAAGCTTAGGCTAGGGAATGCCAATTTACAAATATGACACTTACACCAATGTGCTATGAGAATAAACAATCGTAAAGTGAAGCAGTTAAGTGTTTATATGGGCCCATTTGATAACCATTTCAATTTAAGTTGTTAGTTTTCATTTTTTTGTGCTAGAGAATAAAGGGAAAAGAGGGAGAATAGAAGTGAGAATGAGAGTGGAGATGGGATTAAGAGAGAAGATGAGAGGGGAGAATGGGAGGGAGGAGTAACAGAAGTGAAAACAACTACTAAAAACTGAAATCTATTTGAAATTCTTTTCACTTTCAAGTTTTTGTTTTCACTTTTGTTACTCTTCCCTTCCATCCTCCCCTTTCATCCTCTCTCTCTCATCCTCTTTCTCAATCTCATCCTCACTCTCACTCTCATTCTCATTCTCATTTTCCTCTATAATCTAGCACGAAAAATGAAAAATGAAAACTAAAAACTAAATTGAAATGGTTATCAAACGGGTATATTTGTAAAAGTGATGTGAATATAAAAAGTATGGGTTGGGTGGGTCTAAGTTCTAAATGTAAAAAATGTTGAGGGCAAATCACATCATTTTTTAAAACAACCGTGAACAATGAGGGTATAGTGAAAAATTCATTCAAACCTCTGTGATGCTTCCGTTGACAACAAATTTTAAAGTAGCCAAGACAATCTCTCGGCGTCTTCTAAAGAATATTGCTACTGACCTTCAATTCAAAGTAAAAATGGTTTTCATTGTTTTACCAAACACCTAAACCATAATTGATGCAGCGCACCAAAACAAAAAATAATTTCAAGCAAACTTAACTCTGTTGATTCTATGAATACTCGTAATTAAAACTCTAATCTGTTAATTTTGAGAATACCCAGGAAAAGAGTAAAGAGATGAGAGAAAAATCTCAATCTTCATTCAATAAACAAACATAAACTACCTTTGAAGTCTACTAGCCAACCAGCTTTAATAGCCAACACAAAAACAAACGTTTGGCCCCATGAACTTCTAAGCATTATTGAAATACTGAAATAGTAATTAAAACATTATTTCAATACTTCAACAGTAATTAAAACAAATGTGGAAAGACTTCAAATGTAGATAGACTATTAGGATAGACTTTATTCATCATGATCAATCATAACTCCATCATCCTCCCGGGGTTGGCAAAAATTCCCCCTCGAATTTGGATCGTCGTTGGAGTTGGTACCATGGAAAGGAAAATGATATTTCACATTGAACACATCAAAAGTGCGAACATGGCTGGGAAGCTTCAATTTCTAAGCATTCTGATTAATCATCTCAAGGATTTCCACATGTCCAAATTTGCGAGAAGCCAATTTGTTATATTCATCAACATGAAAATGATTCTTGGTAAGAATGGTCCAAACAAAAATTCCAACATTGAACTCCACAAAACGACGCTTCTCATCAGCATCATGTTTATACTTGTTAGTAGCGTCCACCAAGCGTTCATGTGTTGTGTGATGGACATCTTGGAGTTGTGAAATCAAATCTTCAGCCTTGCCATAAACTCGCTTTAAATAAGCAACAAGAGCTAAATCAATTGGAGGTCGTGGATTGTATCCATAGTTGACAAGAAATGGACTAAAGCCAGTGTTGCGATTAACTGAATGGTTAAAGGCGAATTCTGCTTAATATGATTTCTGATCTCAAGACTTGAGATGTTCAACAATAAATTACCCAAAGATCAATTCACGACTTCAGTTTGTCCATCGGTTTGGGGATGGTAATCGCTGCTGAAATCAAGCTTGGTCTTAGATAGACACCACAAACAATGCCATAAATGACTAAGGAAACGGGTGTCTTTGTCTAACACAATGGACGAAGGCAAACCATGAAGACGATAAACTTCTAGAAAAAATAGCTGAGCGACATTGATTGCATCAGTAGTCTTCTGCAAGCCATAAGAACGCTGAAATTAGGTATAAAGCGGCAATAAAAGGACACCAACCCATGAAAGCTACGCACTGCATGAATATTTCTCAGGATAGGCCAGTTTAAAATAGCTTCAACCTTGGACTCATCAATTGATATTCCATCCTTAGATACCACGTATCCAAGGAAAATAACACGATATGTCATAAACACACATTTATTCGTTCATCACAAGCATAAAAGTGCTTGGTGCATTAGAGAGCCCAAAAGGCATTACCAACCACTCATACAGGCCATCACGAGTTTTAAATGCCGTCTTCCACTCATCACCATGCCGTATACGGATTTGGTGATACCCACTTTTCAAATCCAGTTTCGAAAAGATTGTTGCTCCAAACAATTGGTCCAAAAGATCATCCAACCGTAGAAATAACAAATATGTAGCGGGCTGTAATCTTGTGAATTGCGTGACTATCCACTCATATCCTCCATGTGCTATCTTTTTTTGGTGTGAGAAAGGCAGGTACTGCACAAGGGCTAAGACTTTCCTGAATATGTCCCTTGTATAGAAGCTCTTGTACTTGGCGACGTTGTTCTTCATGTTCTTTGAGACTCATATGATAGTGTGGTCGATTGGGCAAAGTTGAACCAGGCACTATGTCAATTTGGTGTTGCATTTCTCGAAGTGGAGGTAAACCATAGGGAAGCTCACTTGGAAATATATCTTGCAACTTAGCAATCAGACCTTGGGATGCTTTTGAGATGCCCTTTTGTTTTTCACATTCTTTTCCAATCAGCACATAAACAAGCCATGTATTTTTAATCTCTTCATTGAACTGTCTCCTTGTTTATAGAATATTAGTTTCCACAGTTCTTGACGGCTATTGGGAAATAAGATAATTCTGGTCTTGCCAATCAAAAAACTATATGTACTCTTCTTTCCATCATGAATTATACCCATGTCATATTGCCACGGCCTCCCCAGCAAAATGTGCATGCGTCCATAGTGATAACTTCACACTGTACTTAATCCTGGTATTTAGTACCAATAGAAAAAGGAAACTAAACAACATCTTGAAACACTTACCCCATTTTCTTTCTTTAACCAAGATAATTTGTAAGGATGAGGATGCTTCTCTGTCGCCAATCCCAACTTTTGAACTGCCTCCTCAACAACTACATTTTCATAGCTACTAGAGTCAATAACAAGTCGACAAACCTTGCCCCTAATTGTGCATGTGGACTGGAAAATATTATTGCGAAGCCATGAATCACCATCAGTTGTTCGTGGAGTGAGACAAACCCTTTGAATCACCAATAAGGGGCCATTATCACCATGAACATGCTCTTCTTCAAAATTGTTATAGTGGCTATCAAACTTGGGGTCTTGTTCAAGACTATATTGCTTGTATGGGGGTGTGTTTCCCTTTTTTCAGCCAAAGTGGCCGTTGGAAGGAACTTTTGGTCCTTCTTTTCTTGGATTGCGTAAGCGTGCCACCACCAAGCCACTAATTGGCTTCAATGGAAAAGGTTGGATTGTTGTGTTTGCGCTTCTGACTTCTAACCAGCCGATTGATCGGCCAAGCAAGGAACCTCCTCTTGGCCTAAGTTCTTTCACGTCGTCGGGGTCGAGGATGGTTAGGTTTCGTATGGGTATTCTAGTATTTTTGAGATTTTAATGATAATGATGCAAATTAAATTAAAAGATGCGATTAAAATTAAAAACTAGAATTAAAGGGCGTTAAAGTAAATCAAAGCAATAGATAAACGTAAATTAAACGAAGAACGAAACAAGAACGATATAAATGATAAAGGCAATAAAATAAAGCAATATGAAATTAAATTAAACTTAAAGAAAATTTGATAACAATTGAAAGTAAAGCGATAAACTTGAATCTTAAAATAACGTAATGGAAAATGCAAGAAATTAAACTTACACTAACGAAAGTGAAGTACTGATCTAGTCTACTTGCTTGGAAAATAAAAACCTAGTCTAGGGATAGAAAAGTGAAAGACAAAAAGTAGGTTTTTGTGTCTGATGTCGGGCTCTTTGCTCTTTGTTTGATGAGGTTTATATAGGGGCATCTGTCAACCCAAGGGCTGGCCATTAAATGTCCAAAGGTTAACTTCGTTCAAAATCTTTCCTTATGTGGCTTTCTAAATTCGCCGAATTGATTCGAATGAGATCATTGGATTGCAAATATGATCACTTGATTCTCTCCTTCTTAGGAATATTTCATATTGACATCACTCCCTTTGATTGCTTTCCATGGATGGATCTCGTCACGTGCATGAAAACATCCGAAAATGTTGGGTCTTCTTCCATTGGCTGGGCTTGAACCTCCGAGACTTGTCTTGAGATCCGGTGAGATGGCTGAAAACAATAATCCCAAGATGTTGGAGTGGCCGTTAGATTAGATCCAACGGTGTTCTCATGTTATGTTCTCACATAGGCGTTCTCACTAGATCCTCGCCCAACAACTCAATAGGACTTTAAGTCTAGCCCAATCCAAGCTATAGTCCAATCTAACACTTTAAGTCCAATCCCAACCAGTCCAGTCCATCCTACCAAACGAGGCCTAAGAATCTCAGCGCTTACTTCTCCCTTCCTCTCTTTCACCTCTTTCCCATTGGAACCCACCCAATGTAAAATCTAAAGCAAATTTAAAATTAAATTGGGCATGTAGTTTTTATTTGATTATATTTTTCACGATCATGACAAAGTTTCGGTGGTTAGCAGGCAATCATCCCTTAATTGAATTGAAGAGGACTTGCTGCAAAATCCCAATGTTAATTTTCCATTTCTCTTGGCCACAACGTGGTAGACTTTTTAGCCGAACACACAACCTTTGTTTAGTTACAATGGTGGGCTCTTTCTTTTGGGGTACAATGGCGGGCTTAAAGCCTATAATGTATAGAAGAACCTAGCTCTATGTTGAAGCATAAAATTGAATAAAACATCCCCATTCGAACCTTATGGAAAATATAGCAAAGCTAGGAAAAAAATATATCTTAGCCAAAAAAGAATCTTTTCCTTGATTGCCAAGGGAGAAATCCACCTGGAATTTTTTTTTACGAAGAATGCGAATTAACTTGACCAGAAAAAAAAAACAAAGTGGTTCAATCCAGAAAAATTATAAATAAGAAACGGAGTTTTTCAACCCCTTGAAAATCACTTGGTAAAGCTAAAAAGATCTGAACTTATCCACGACATTTGACATAAGTCCCATGTTAAAAACTTCACAAAGTACAATACAACATATAATAAGTGCCATTTGACATTGTTTATTTTAAGTTATAATCAATTTCTTTCCTAGTTTTGGATAAAGGAGAAAAAACCTGCTTTTTGGAGGAAATCGCTGCCTCAGAGCAGTTCCAGCGGAGGGCTGAGCCCAAGGCTGGGGGGGAAATGATGTTCCAGTGGTGAGCCCAAGCCCGGGCTAGGAGTGGGTCCCACGAAGTCGGGCTGGCCCGAAGGCCAGTTCAGCCCGAGGTCGAACCCGCGTGTTGGGTGACGTCATGCGCGACGTCAGCGTTGGTTTAAATTTTTTTTAACGTCAGCGCGTGCATTGCTCCAACGGGCAAAAGCCACGTGTCACGCCCCCAGCGCTCCGATCTGCTTCTCCGAATCCAATCCAACGGCTGGCATTTTTTTGGCAATAAAATTATGAAAAAAAATCGAAATTTTTTAAAAAAAATACTAAAAATTTCTGATTTTTTTTTTCTATAAATACCTATCAATACCCTTCACTTTCAACACCAATCCTCATACATTTTATTCTACTTCTACTATTATTCACTCTTTACTCAACATTTTCCTCTCTTTCACCTTGTATTTTTTTTCTATTATTTTTATGGCTTCTTCTATCGAAACTGGAGTGGCGTGGAGCACCATGGAAGATGTTTCCTTGTGTGAGGCTTGGCTCCAAGTTTGTTATTGTCCTGTGACAGGCAATGAGATGAAATTTTTTCATATGTGGAAAAAAATTCATGCCGAATTTTTGTGAAAAAATTCCGGGGTCGACTCGTACGGAAATGACATTGTCTAGTAGGTGGAAAATTCTCAATAAAGAGTTGGGAAAATGAAGAGATGCCTTGGCAAAAGCGATGGACAACTATAGAAGCGGGGAAAATCGTACTAACGAGGTAAGTATTTTGTAATTTTCGTTTTATTAAGTTTAATGTCCTAATATATATATTTTGTTAATATTTATTGCATTTTCAATATTTTGTAAATATTTCTTGCATTTTCAATATTTTGTTAATATTTATTGCATTTTAAATATTTTGTTAATATTTCTTGCATTTTAAATATTTTGTTAATATTTCTTGCATTTTCAATATGTTGTTAATATTTCTTGCATTTCCAATTGTTTCTTAATATTTCTTGCACTTCCAATTTATTTGTAAGGTTAATTGCATTTCCATTATTATTATTTTTGTTACTTGCATATCCAATATATTTTAAATATTTCTTGCATTTCCATTTTTTTGTTAAATAGATGATTCAAGCACAGATGTGGTTCGGTGCAACCGGGGTTGGCAAAAGAAGTTTCAACAATCATGAATGTTGGGAGGTGGTGAAATATTGCAAACACTTCATAATTATTCCCACGGGTCCCGCCGTTGTGTTAAACGAGACGCCACTCTGTGATTCAACGACATCGGATTCACCTCTCGATTCCCCTATGAGTCAAGACTCACCCATCGAAAAGGAGCCGAGGCCCATTGGGCGAAAGGCTGCGAAGGCAAACAAAGCGGGTAATTCAAGCAATAATAATTCAAAGTTTTTGGAGGAAATTGCAAGGCAGAATGCCATAAGAATTGAAATGGAGCAGAAACGCCAAGATAACGAGATGGCAATTCAAGCCGAGTTTTCACGAGAAAGGGATTATTTGCGCAAAAAAGACAGGGAGAAGACGGATTGGGAAACCATGGCGATGGATACAAGCTATATGTCCCCTGAAACAAAACAATTTTGGAAGCTAGAATGCAGGGATGTTATGAGAAGAAGAAGACTTTTCCAAGATGATGGGCCTAGCAACACGGATTGGTTAAATGATGAAAACCATTAAATTAGTTGGCATACCTTTTATGTTTTTTTATTTTTCATGTTTTCTATTAAAGTTGTTGTAATTCATGTTTTTTATTTTAGTAGTAGTAATTCTTAATGACTTGTATTGGATTTCTTTATTTAATAAACAAAGCATTCAATAAAAGACCTTTTTATTCAACATATTCCATACATCAAACAAAACATAATTAAAATAAAAAAACTACAAACAAGGCACAATAATAATAACAAACCACAACCAAACCATAATAAATAAAAAACAACACAACCAAACCATAACTAAATAAAACATAACCAAAGCATCTATGCTCCATCATTCATCTTCATTGCCTTTCACCGCCCATAGATGCTCCATCAAGTCAAGTTGACGTCTTTCATGAATATACAAACATTGCATCTCTGTATATCGATCTATCATACGGGTCATGAAACGACCATCCCTAACCAATGGGTCCGGCTCAAACGGTTCTCCACTTGGCCCCATGGGCCTTTCATAAATTCGTGTCAAGGCCGTGTTCATGGGATCCGGTTCGTAGACCTCTGCAGCTTCATAATCATACTCATCCTCCACAATCATATTATAGAGGATGATGGAAGTCATCATAATGCTTCTGAGGACCTCCTCATCAAACATACGGGCTGCACCTCAAATAATCAACCACCGAGCTTGAAGGATGCCAAAACACCTTTCGACATCTTTCCTGTATTTTTCTTGATAGGTAGCAAAAAAAATTTGCTTCTGGGATCGGGGATTCGGAATGGATTTGACAAATGTGGTCCACCTCGGGTAGATGCCGTCAGCTAGATAATACCCCGTCTGGTAGACTATATTGTTGACTTGATAGGTGATATTGGGGCCTTGGCCTCTCAAAACCTCATTGAAGACCGGGGATTGACCCAGCACGTTGAGGTCATTTTGGGATCCAGCAACTCCAAAGAAGGCATGCCAAACCCATGTGTCGAAGCCAACAACGTCTTCAAGGATGATACTTTTTTGGCCTTTTCTATTTCCATAATCACCTTGCTAGGCAGTTGGGCAATTCTTCCATTTCCAGTGCATGCAGTCGATGTTGCCAATCATTCCTGCAAATCCTCGAGCTTCGGCTTTTTGTAGAAGCCGTTGGAGGTCCCTGGGAGTAGGTCTATGCAGGTAGTCCCTAGTATACAGAGTTTCAACTGCATCACAAAATCTTACCAAAGCCTCCAACGTAGTGGATTTCCCCATCCAGGCAATCTCATCCACCTGATCAGCAGATGCTCCATACACCAACATTCGTATAACAGCTGTAAGCTTTTGCTCCGGAAGAAGTCCCAAAACCCCAGTAGCATCACACTTTTGAACAAAGTATGCATCATGATTGCAAATATCATGCATGACTTTATTGAACAAATGGGGTTGCATTCTAAATCGCCTTCGAAAATCAACATCAGAGTACAAAGAAGTTGGGATAAAATAATCTTCCAAAAGATTCTTACCCCGAGAATGCCTATGTTTGTCCACATTCCGGCGGCGACCGACTTGTGAACCACGGCGTCGACCTTGGTTCTCTTCATCTTGCAAAGCCACTGCTATGACAACTTGTTCATCGACTTGTCTCTGCAACTCATTGATTTCATCTGCTCTACGGTTTCTCTCATTTCTTTCTCGCTCTTGCCTCTCCAAGCATCTCCTAAAATCTTCCATTGAGAATGAATGGAGTATGAATTCTAAATGTTGAGAAATGAAAATATAGAAAGATGTGGTGTGAGAGGTATGAGCTGAGCCTCTGGTTTTATAGAAAATTTTGGCAAGATAGAGATGCCACGTGGCTTGATTTGATTGGATGAAAATTTTATATGAAATTTCAACCCAAATTTATCTGAATTTTGAATTTTGAAATTTGAAATTCATCTGAAATTTGAACCCAAAAATTTATCTGAATTTTGAATTTTGAAATTCATCCGAAATTTGAACCCAAAAATCTTATCCGGAAATTTATCCGATTATGAATAGTCTTAACACGTAGAAACCCGGAAATCTTATCCGAAAATATTATCCAAATTAATTATTGAGGTAAAAAAATTTGTGAAAAAAACAAAAAAATGAATAGTAATTGCCCTTAGCCATGGCAACGGGTGGAAACACAAAATACTATTTGCAAAGGCAACCACTATTCACGTGAATAGTGGCTGCCTTAGCCCCCCCATTGCCATGGCTAAGAGCAACTCCACCGGCTAGGAGTGGGACCCACGAAGACGGGCTGGCCCGAAGGCCAGTTTCGCCCGAGACCCAAACCGAGGGCTGATGACGTCAGGCGCGATGTCATCGAGTAGTTTTAAATGTTTTTACCGTTGGAGACAGGTGTCAAGGCCTGGGCGCTCCGATCTGCTTCTCCTCCTCCAATCCAACGGCTGGCATTTTTTTGGCAATAAAATTATGAAAAAAAAAATTTGATATATTTTTTTTAAAAATACCAAAATATTCTGAGTAAATGTCTTTCAAGACCTTATTTTCATTTTCAACATTTAAGTAAATGTCTTTGTCCTTTTACTTTTATTTATTTTTATATTACTCCATTTACTTAAGTTTACAATGTAAATAAGGAAGTACCCCCCATTTGGATTCAAATAAAAATACTAGAAAATCAAATTCCCACCAAATCAAAATATGAAAAATCGGTTTTAGTGCAAAATACGATTTAGGCAAAAAATGATGGCTCATTAAGTCAATATATATTTCATACTAAAATCCCATAAAATCAAGTTTTCTTATTTGATGTGTAAGAAACAAAAGCCGCATTATCTTGAGAAAATTATTATTCTGAAAAATCATTTTTCATACTTAGTCAATTTGCACCTCCGCTAAAAAATTTCTAGATCCACCAGTGCAAGTAGGAACCCGAAAATATTATCCAAATTAATTATTGAGGTAAAAAAATTTGTGAAAAAAACAAAATAATGAATAGTAATTACCCTTTGCCATGGCAACGGGTGGAAACACACAATACTATTTGCAAGGGCAATAACTATTCACTTATATCTATTTACAATTTACGCCGCATATCCCTTCATTCCATTCCATCTTTAATTCACCCATTTTGTCCACTTCTTTTTTTCCTCTTCACTCGTTTATCATTTCACTCTTCAATAATTAAATAAATAAATACCTTGGTGGGTGTGCTTTTTTCATTCTCCAGGAGTGGCATAGATAAGACAGGATGCAGCAATTACCTCCTTTCCCTTACAAATATTTTTTTAAATTTTTTTGCTGTAATTATTCCTAATGTTTATGTTTTTTTTTTCTGAATTTTCTTGACTTTCTCCTCTGAATCGTTTTTTTGGGGCATTTAGGTGAATGATATATCGATTTGGAACATGGTACTTCAAAGACAAATAGTTAGAGGATTCAAGGACAAATATTTAATTTTCAACATGATATTTTGTTTATTTTATGATCGAAACAATTCTTTGGGTGTGATGGTTAAGAAATACATTTGACAAAAGAATTTTTTATGTCAAAGTAAAAATGCTACTAAACAATTGAGAGAAAAATTCATTTTCAACATTATGTCCTTTTTAGTCATTATACACATACCACAACACTTTCACACAAAATTAGTATTTTGTTTACTAAACGCCAAACCACTTTCATTCACAACTGATTTCTCTTACAGTAAATTTGAAATTGATTATATTCATAGCATATAGCAATGCCAAGCTAGCCCTAAGTGATGGATACTGCTTGCCTCTACTTGTAAGGAGATATTACTCCTTCTTGTGAATCACAATTTGACACATATGCAAAATAATTCATCTAAAACACAAAAATAAAAACTTATGAACACATGTCACGTTGCTATTGGTAGGAATTTAGGAGCTCCTACATACATGGTAAGGAGGGAAAGTATTTTCCATAAGTAATTTTACTAATAATAACATTAAGACTTTTTTTATAAAACCTCACACCTTCCCAACTATATGCAGGTGATTAAGAGCAGTTAACTTGTATAAAATAAAATAAAAAAATAAAAAAGAGTGAAACTATGGAGACCAAAAATGCCGTTTGGCCTTTTCATTTTGGACTTAAACTTGTTCTTGTTTTTATTTTTATGTTGACCTCGTTTATGTTTATGGCCATATATATAACACAACATCGAATAATTTCTCATCGCATACAAAGTAAACATCATCTTACGTTTTGGACCATTGAAACTTTCATTTCGACCTAACCAACAAATACTATGGGGTGCGTTGTTTTTGGGGCGTTCATTTTCAACTTCAGTATTGTCAATTATATGGTCATAGTCTCCAACAACAACAAAAATATTGTCAACGAATTTGTATATTGTACCCTGATCAGCTTGGCATTGCTGTGCTGTGAAAATAATCGCTGTCAGATTTGCTGTGAGAGAAATCAGCTGTGACAGAAAGCAGTTTGGCGTTTGGTAAACTTTTTGTTAAAAGTGTTGTTGGTATTGATTTCCACATATAATCAGGAAATAATTGCCGCATAATCATTAAACCCAGCGCCCCTTCGAAACTGATTCCTACATAATCAGAAAATGAAAGCATCTCATTAGCTGCTTTCCCTTATAGCTTTCTCTTACAGCAATTTTGAATAATAAGTGATTTTCTCACAGTTTACCAAACGGGCTGAGCTTCCCAAAATTTTAAAAAAATCACTTATCATCCCAAATAAGCAATGCCAAACGGGCACTAATACTACTTGCATGCTATTTACTCTACTGATTTAAAAATATTCTTTTCCTTTCCTCTTACTTTTTGGAATGAGACGACTTATGGGAGTATATAAAATAGTTGAGGCAAATTATGTGTACTGATTGAATTGATTTGACAGCTCGACAAATTACAAGATGCACAAGCAATTACTCCACTTTTACAAAAGTAAAGAGAATCCTTTTTTTGGAATTCATGCATATTTATTGGTGTTGTATGTGTTTTTAGCACAGCCAACAGTGAGGCTTCAGCAGGGCTGAGACCTCCTTTATAGTACGGGTCCACCTGCACACAAGAAACAGAGGACCACCGTGAAGGGCACCGGTGTGGTACCGGCCAAACCCTCTTCGATGCTTAAGTTAGTGAACTTGTGGTAGTGAATATTTATGAGTGATTGTATGAATGAGCCCCCTCCTCTAGGCATGCCTGAGGGGCATATTTATAGTGAGCTGTTGGTATGGGTCCGTCAAGGACCCATGCTGTTCTAGCTGGAGGTCTCTGTCGTGCCCTTGGAATACGCGCGGGACATTCCTTAGTGGATTTGAGTCAGGCCCATGGGCGGTCGTGGTGACAAACAGTAGTGGACTGTGGTAAGGTGTCAGGGCGCACGTGATGACCTATACGTGATGGGAGGACGGGTATGATTTTTTAGACTTGGTAGGCGTAGTAAATCGGGTAGGATATTTTGGTATAATAGGCATAGTAAATCGGGTAGGATATTTTAGTATAATAGGCATAGTAAATCGGGTAGGACATTCTGGTATGCCGTAGTGAATTGGGTCGGCTATGATATATATCAACAGGAGTCCCCCAACTCTCTATTCAAGGGTCACGCCTTGGGTGGGGAGTTGCACCAGTCTTCACACGAGCTGATTCACAATGCCATACCTGTGCCTAGAGTCCCCAAGTCCCCAGCCAAGGTGAGGAACTATTACTTTAATATATATATATATATATATATATATATATTTGGGTATATCATATGAATAGGGTATTGCCACCTATCATTGTAGTATTGTTAAAGTGGTGGGCATCCTCTCTTGCATTTTGACACAACACACGTCCCACATATTATTGTAATATTGTTTAGCCAATATAATACTCCAAACAATATTAATCATATAATATTGTTCACTTTGAAACAGCACATGGCATACCTCTCAGTTTTCTTGGAAAAGCAAAGGTTGAGTATATAGGAGATTCGCACGCCCATTCAAATTTTCTGAAAATTTCTGCCAAAACAGTTGGTGTGGTCCGCGTGGCTTATGCTGACTGGTGGGTTTGTAGGTGAATTAATTGGGAAGTTTGAAAAATGGTGGTCTGTAGAAAACGCAGAGGCTTTTCTTCTTCGCGTTTCTTCACTCCTCTTTGGTTCCTTGCCTCATACAGGGGAGAGTGCAATTTCTGGAGATGGCAATTTTTGAAGAAAACTACTGCTTGGGTTATTGCAAATTTTGGTAAGCTATTCCCCTTCTCTTGTTGGGTTGCTTGTTCTTTGGAGTTTCTATTTTATTTTTCTTTAGGAGTAATCAGATTGGGATGTCGGGATGTGGGAGTTCGGAGGACTGGTCGGCATTCTCCGTTGATTGGGGGGATGAAGGCAATTTGGGTGTAGTTGGGCGAAGTGCAGATAGTGGAGAGACTTGGGCATCCTATGATGAGTTGGTAGATGGGTTACCCGTGATGGAGAGACATCGTGTGAGGATAGGATATGGGGTAGATGCTGAGTCGAGCCAGTCAAGGGGTGGTACCCAGCTGTTTCCATATGAGGGTAGTGTTGCGCAGGAAATAGGGTGTTGGGCGTTGGACTATGGTGTAAACTGTTACTCGGGTAGGCTTGGTGTGCCGCCGGACCCCGAGTTTTATATTGACAAAGACTGGTCAGCTGACCGTTTCCCGAGCATCGTGAGGAGTGGGCAGCTGGACCGTATTTGGAAGTGTTATGGGGTTCCACATAGTGTTGAGATTAGGTTGCCTCGGAGAGGTGAGAGACCGAGTTGTCCGCCCTCGGGGTACGTTACATTGTACACGGATATGTTTGGGCAGGGGGTTAGACTCCCGTTGAAGGCTTGTCTCCAACATTGGTTATGTGTTCTTGGTGTTGCTCCGCATCAATTGAATTCGAATGCGTACGGGGTCATGCTATCTTTGTATGTGTTGTGGATGGAAGTGAATGGCACTGAGCCGACTATAAAGCAACTCCAGCACTGTCTGATTCTGAAAAGGAGTCCCAAGCAGGTCGGCTTTTGCTATCTTCAGAGTGCTGTTGGGAAGATAGTGGAAGATCAACCATCGTCCCCCAAGTATTGGAAACTACATTGGTTTTTTGTGTCGGGGGCATGGGAGTTTTTGGAAGGGGGTCGGACACCGACCTATAGTGTTGCTCGTTGTTTTAGGGAGCCAGGTCGGGTCCCTCTTCTCTTGGTTCATCCTTTCTTGTGCTCTGTCATTTAGCTATACTGCTGCTAACTTTTTTTTTTTTTTTTTTTTTTTGCAGTTGAGTGGGATAAGCCGGTGGTGTTGACGGACGACGAGAAAGCCGGAGTTGATCGTGTGCTTGGGCTTAGTACCGAGCAGAGGTCTGTTAGTAGCATTCTGACTCCCCTGAGATTAATGAACGCGGGTCTGGTTCCGATGACAGGTGGTTGTGTACTTCCTTGTGCATATATATATATATATATATATATATATATATTCTCTTTTTTTTTTTTTTTTTTATCTTTTATTTTAAACTTTAAAAATGTCGTAGCTACTGTGATCTTAGTCGGCTCATCTTGGTAACGTGCTCAGATTGTTTAACTTGTTTTAATTTTTTGGATTTGATTTAGAGTTGGTTTTTAAGTTTTATTTGTTTACTTATGAATGTTTGATATATTGAGTATTTTCGCAAGCCACTATTCAAGTGTGTGATGTTTGAAGTGTAAGCAGAGCTGACCAAGATATGTTTGAACGAGAAAATACTAAAACAAAGCACACGCTGTAGTTAATTTAGAAAGGGAAAAAACAGATAGGTTCACCCGAGATCTCACCCCCTGATCGAGTCGTTCAGTGTCGTCGGGGGTAAGTTTGGTGAGTTATGGAAATTAAAGACATGCGACCCGGACCGTCAAAGGTCGGATAGGTGGAGTGATGTTACCCACTTGATCATGGGAAATATTGTCTGAGGTGTTCGGCGTTCCATGGATGTGGTAGTGCCTTGCCGTTCAAGTGGGCGAGCCGATAGGTCCCAGGTCGGGCAACATCGGTTACTGTGTAGGGACCTTCCCAATTGGCCCCTAATGTACCCGCGGTTGGGTCTCGGGTACCCGGGAGAACCTTCCGCAAGACTAAGTCCCCAGGTCGAAAGTTCCTTTCTCTCACCTTTTGATTGTAGAAACGAGTAGTGCGTTGTTGGTAGGCGGCTAGGTGGAGAATTGATTGCAGTCTTCGTTCTTCAAGGAGGTCCAAGCTTAGGTTCTGCTCAATTCCGCTTTGCTCAGGTGCGAAATGCTCTACTCGTCGGGTAGGTTGACCTACCTCAATTGGGATGACCGCCTCAGACCCAAAGGATAATGAGTAAGGGGTTTCACCTGTGGATGATCGTTGGGTGCAGCGGTATGCCCATAACACTTCGGGGAGTAGCTCGGGCCAATTCCCCTTCTTGGCCCCCAACTTTTTCTTTATGGTGCGCTTGATAATTTTGTTCACTGCCTCTACCTGTTCGTTGGCTTGTGGGTGAGCTGGTGAGGAGAAACGAAGGTTGATATTCAAACCAGAGCAGAAGGCTTTGAATTTGGCATTGTCAAACTGTCTTGCATTGTCAGTGATAATCGAGTGTGGTATGCCAAAGCGGCAGATCAGGTTCTTCCATACGAAGCTCTGTACTTGAGTGGTCGTGATGGTTGCCAAGGGCTCGGCCTCTGCCCATTTGGTAAAATAGTCCACAGCGACAATAGCGAATTTTGTCTGCCCTTTTCCATTCGGCATTGGTCCAATCAAATCCAGTCCCCACTGTGCGAATGGCCAGGGGCCTGACATGGTGGTGAGCCCCTCAGGAGGTTGGTGTGGGATGGTGGCAAAGAGTTGGCAAGGTTTGCAAACTCGCACAAGTTGTTTGGCGTCGTCATTCATTGTGGGCCAAAAATATCCCCTACGTAATATCTTGGTGGTCAGGGATATTGCTGCAGAATGGTCACCACAAATCCCCTCGTGGGCCTCTCGTAGGAGCTCTCGCCCCTGGTCGGATGTGATGCATTTTAGGAGTGGCTGAGAAAATCCTCTCTTGTACAGGCAATCCTCCAACATGGTGTATCTTGTGGCCCGAAGCTTTAGGCGTCGAGCTTCGGCCTTGTCATTTGGTAGGGTACCGTTGGTTAGGAAGTCACGAATCGGAGACATCCAGTTAGGTCCGTGGTTGAGCATACTAACCTCCTGCTTCGTTTGGTCAATACTTCTTTCTGCAAGGAATTCAATTGGCACGACCCGTTTTATCTTTGATGTTGCAGCTGAGGCCAACTTGGCAAGAGAGTCGGCTCGGCTGTTCTTGGAGCGGGGGATTTGGCTCAGCTCATATGTCTGGAACTGTGATAGTAGGTCTTTTGTTTTTGCCACATATGCGATCATGGTATCATCTCGAGCCTGATATTCCTCGTTTACTTGGTTGACCACAAGTTGTGAGTCACTCCGTACTTGGATCTTTTTGGCGCCAAGCTCCTTGGCGAGGCGAAGGCCGGCTATTAAGGCCTCGTACTCTGCCTCATTGTTGGACGCCCGAAATCCTAATCGAAGTGCGTATTCAACTTCTGTGGCGTTAGGGGAAATGAGTACCAGGCCAGCTCCACAACCTTGTGAGTTGGAGGCTCCATCCACGTACAAGATCCAGTGGTGGTCGGCCTCTCTGATAGGGTTGGGAAGTGGAATATTATTCCCCTGCATGGATGGTGCCGAGGTGAATTCTGAGATGAAGTCTGCCATGGCTTGTGCCTTGATGGCTGTTCTGGGTCGATACTCGATATCGAATTCACCGAGCTCTATTGCCCACTTAATTAGCCTACCTGAGGTTTCGGGTTTTTGTAGAACCTGCTGAAGTGGCTGATCTGTAAGAATTCGGATCGGGTGGGCTTGGAAATATGGTCGGAGTTTTCTCGCAGAGACAACCAAAGCTAATGCTAATTTCTCTATGTCCGGGTATCGTGTTTCTGCGTCTAAGAGTGCTCGGCTGACGTAGTATACTGGGCGTTGAGTGCCATTGTCTTCTCGTGTGAGGACTGAGCTGATCGCCGATGAAGAGGTCGATACGTACAACGATAGTATGTCTCCCATTTCTGGTTTTGAGAGGATGGGTGCACGACCCATGTGTTCCCGTAAGTTGTCAAACGCAGCAGCGCACTCCTTTGTCCACATTATCTCTTTCCCTCTCCCTCTTAGAGCCTTGAAGAAAGGGAGACACCGATCTGTGGATTTAGAAATGAAACGATTCAGCGAGGCGATCCTACCTGTCAAACTTTGGACCTCCTTGCGAGTTCTAGGAGGGGTCTGATCGGTTCATAATTGTATATCATTTTGTACCCTTCTAGCTTATGATTTGGTTATGTTTTTGAGTTAAACTTGTGCTTTTAATCCTTTTTGTGTTTATCTTTCAGTTCATTGAGCTTTAGGTAATAATGATGGCTTTGGATAGTAAATGATGCAATCCATGCATGTTAGGGCCTAATTTGGATGAATGGATGAAGAGCTTAAAGACAAACTCAATTTTGGCTACAGTCCCCTGCCAGCCCAGTTCCGTAGGTCATATTGCAAGCTTTGTTTCAGCAACCTACACAGCTCGGATGAGGCAGCATTCTTCATGAAAGTTGTTCCAATGGGTGTGTACTATAACATATCCAAAATTCAGCCCCATTGGATAAATATGGAGTCTGTTACCTAGCAAACACAGAGCCATGCTCAGGATGGATTTTATCAGCGCGCAAAATGAGTTAGCAATTTGTTTTGGCCTTAACTTCCTCCTCCGACCTTGGATTGGCCCAAATGATATATGGCTGGAAAGAAGACATTCTGAACTTCAAGTTTGAGTGCTTAAAGTCTTAATTTGCTTAAGGGAAGCCCAATTCGTAAGCCCTTGAAGTTGCTGGTCATGCTGACCTCAGGATGAGCTATTGTTTCTGGTTGGAAGCTTGGTCATGGTGAGCTAGGCATGAGCTATTGAGCTGGTTGGAAGCTTGGTCATGGTGACATGAAGATGAGCTAGGGCTGCTGGTGGGATTTATTAGTGAAGTGCATCAACCATTTCAGATTTTATAATGCAAGTGTTGTATGCATTAGCCATACTTAATTCAGATTTTCAGCTTCCTTAGGCCTATATATAGTGAGGTTTCCCAAGCTTGTAAACACACCCCAAGGGGGGGAGCTCTCAAACACTTCTCTAGAGCTCCCTTCCCTTCTCTCCCTCAAATTCTCTTAGTTTCATTTTCTAGTTTTCAATTGTTGTAATGAAATATTTGTGCTGAAATTCTGCTTAAGTATTTCTTAGTTCTACTTTACTTTTCCTTATGTACATTCTTTCTTTAGTTTCAAGTTGAATTAGTTTCCAAGTTTCAATTATGGTTTTTGTTCTTATTCATTATGCTTATAAGTTAATATGCTTGTTTGAATGATTGATCACCATTTAGGCTTGCATGTTAGCTATCTTGGTTTGAATTAAGAGTATACACCATGCTTTAATTCGAATTGAACTATGAATAGGAAGAGTATGTATGGACATTCGACAACAGGGATTAGATACATGCTTGGTTGTTTAAATTGTTCTTCTATGCTTAATGGGTTCCTAATGCTTAATTTTAGGTTAGACAACAAATGATCAAATTAGGGAATTAGGAACACAAGGTTATGACCAAACACCATGGCTTAATCATACATTAGCTAGAATCAATCCGTTAATCTAATTGAACTTGGGAACTTATCTGCTTGAGTTAGTTATTTCTTTCTTCCTTGTTTTATTTATTTCCTTTCTTTTTCATTTCTGTTTTGTGTAGGAAAAATAAATTGGATCATTCAATCACCAATCCTCGTGGGATCGACCTCGCACTTACATATGCTATACTACCAAACGGCTCGTGCACTTGCGAGTATCACAAGTTGAGGATGCAACTGAATCCATTTTGGTGAAGCTGTATCTACGCAACAGGGTCATGTTGATGAGTGCCTGTATCTTTTCAGGATTGGCCTCTATACCCCGATGACTGACCAAAAATCCCAAGAATTTACCCGACCCAACACCGAATGCGCACTTGGTTGGGTTGAGCTTCATTCCGTAGTGTCGCAGGATGTTGAATGTGGTAGTCAAATCGGTGGTATGATGTTCTGCTTTGATACTTTTGACTAGCATGTCGTCCACATACACCTCCATGCTTTTGCCAATTTGTTCTGAAAATATGCGATTCACGAGGCGCTGGTATGTGGCGCCCGCATTTTTTAGGCCGAATGGCATCACCTGGTAACAATAGGTACCTCGATCGGTGATGAAAGAGGTGTTCTCCTGATCGTCTGGGTGCATGTGAATCTGGTTGTAGCCTGAGTAAGCGCCCATGAAACTTAGCAGCTCGTGACCGGCCGTGGCGTCAACCAACTGGTCGATCCGAGGTAATGGGAAGCTGTCCTTAGGGCACGCCTTGTTGAGGTCTGTGAAGTCGACGAACATTCTCCATTTTCCCTCGGTCTTCCTGACCATCACCACATTAGATAACCATTTAGGCTAATTCACCTCACGGATAAACCCATTCTTCTCAAGCCTATCGACCTCATCCCTTATTGCCTCGTATCTTGTCGGTGTGTGATTATCTCTGGGTTTATGCCTGTCATGTCTTCGTGGGTCCATGCAAATACATCTAAGTTGGCTTTCAGGAATTTGACAAGGGGCTCTCGAATCACGGTCGTCATCTTTGTGCCGATCTGGAGAAATCGTTCTGGCTGATCAGGGTAAACGGCTACCTTCTCTAACTCCTCCACTGGTTTTAGGTTTACGGGGTCAATCCCCTCTCTGGGGTCGAGCTCTAATGTTTTGGCAGGCACTGGGTGTTCTTGACCGCTAGTTAAGGAGAAAGTTTTTCTGTACAGTTTGGTTTTTAGTTTCACTGATGACGCGTAACATGTCCGAGCCGTGCTCTGACTTCCCCGGACACAGCCAACCCCTCCTGGTGTTGGAAACTTGAGCATGAGGCATTTGTGGCTAACCGTGGCGTCTAGACCTACCAGGGCCGGTCGCCCCAATATCACATTGTAGGAGGTAGGACAATCTACCACGACAAAGCTGGTTGTGGTGCTAGCGCATCGGGGGTGTGTTCCCATAGACAAGGTGAGGTGCATATGGCCGAGAGGTTGCACATGCCCTCCCCCGAAGGCTACTAGGGGTGAGCACCGTCGATCAAGCAGATCTCGGCTGATGCTGAGCATCTCGAACACATGGAGGAAAATGATATTGACTGAGCTCCCTCCATCAATGAAGACCCTGGCGATTTCGCACTGGGCTATTTCAGCAGTGATGACCAGGGGATCAGTGTGTGGGAAGTGGAGACCGAATTGGTCCTCCTCGGTGAATGAAATGGGCTCGCATGTTACTCTTGACATCTTTAAGGGGCGCTCAGTTGCACCTACTGACATAGCTTCGGTTGGGACCCTCACGGCGGTTCGGGCATAGCTCTTGATGGCTCGGTTGGAGTCTCCCGCCAATGTAGGTCCTCCCGAGATGGTGGCAATTGTCATCCTGGTAGTTGCCGGTTGAGGGTCTGCTTCCTGCGGTGCGACTGGCTCTGTTGGAATAGCTCTACCAGCTACGTACTGTTGTAGCCTACCTCGTCTAATGAGTGCCTCAATTTCCTCCTTAAGTTGATAACAATCGTCAGTGTGGTGGGCATGGTCCCGATGGTATCTACAATACTTGCTTTCATCCCTTCTCCCCCAATATGGGTGCTTACTTCTTCTTGGTGTAGGGAGCTCATCTGCCACCATGGCAAGATCTCTCCCTTCGTCCTATTGAGAGGGGTGTAGTTGGTATACCTATTGTGCTTTTCGGGTAGGCCTTCCCGTCGCTTCACAGCTCCGCCATAATCTTTCCTTTTAGCTAAGCGATCGTGGTGGCGATACTCGGGTCTAGCCTCTTCATTGGCGGCCCTTGATCCTGCCGAGGCCTTTCTGGCTAGGTTGAGTTGTTCAGCTCGAGAATAGCTAGTTGCTTCCCGAAGGAGATCTTTGTATGTCTCAGGCGGATTTCTGGTTAGTGAGAAGAAAAAGTCCCCCCCCCTGAAGTCCTCCTACCAAGGCGTTATGAGCCGTCGCCTCATCGCAGCCTTCGCACCTGGCATATTCGTTGTTGAATCTGGTGATGTAGTCCCGAAGTGTCTCGTCTGGTCGCTGCTTAACTGCGGATATGTCATTGGGGGTGTACAACCGGGTGGACATGATCATGTAGCGCTCCAAGAATACCTTCCTGAGTTCGGAGAATGAGCCAATGGATTCGGGGGTCAACCTCTTGAACCAGCTGGTGGCAGATCCCTTCAAGGTTGTTGGGAACAGCCGACACTTAGTTGCCTCATTGGCGCCTCGCCCTTCCATAGCATATCGGAAGTTATCTAAGTGAGCATATGGGTCTGACATACCCTCATATAGGGCAATCTTGGGGGGCTTGGAGTCCCTTGTCACCTTGGCATTGAGTAGCGCCAGTGTATATGGTAGTGGGATTTCCCCCTCCGGACCTTCAAGTATCCGAGCTGACCTAGATTTTTCCACCTGACCAAGGCGATCCCAAACACTTTTTAGTTCCCCGGTCACTAGATCCTTCAACATGACTTCGATGTCGGTCACTCCTTCTCTGTCGGTGTCGATCATCCTTTCCTTCCGAGCTCGTTTCTGGTTGAGAGCATCCCGGGCATCATATTGATCTTCTGATTCCACCTCCTCATCGAATGACAGGATCTGGTCTTCTGTCTCGGGTGGTAAGTTGGTTTTCTGGTGTTCTAGACCGCCTCTTATGCTTGCCTCAGTATCCAAGGCTTGATCTAGCTGTTCTCGCAGGAGCTTGTTTTGTGCGAGGAGGTTGTTGCTCAGCTCTTGCATCTTCCCAACTCCATCAATAACCTGGTCCATCTTTTCTTCTAGGCCGCGAAGCTGACCCCTTCCACTTCTCTTGGGTTGGGACGCTCCTAACTTCCTCCTCAACATGGTCCTTACTGGCAAAGATTTTGCTTAGGGGCTGAGCCAATGAATGTGGCTTAGTATGGTAAAGAAAAACGAGACCTTTTGTCTGCGTTTCCCACAGACGGCGCCAACTGTTGTATGTGTTTTTAGCACAGCCAACAGTGAGGCTTCAGCAGGGCTGAGACCTCCTTTATAGTACGGGTCCACCTGCACACAAGAAACAGAGGACCACCGTGAAGGGCACCGGTGTGGTACCGGCCAAACCCTCTCCGATGCTTAAGTTAGTGAACTTGTGGTAGTGAATATTTATGAGTGATTGTATGAATGAGCCCCCTCCTCTAGGCATGCCTGAGGGGCATATTTATAGTGAGCTGCTGGTATGGGTCCGTCAAGGACCCATGCTGTTCTAGCTGGAGGTCTCTGTCGTGCCCTTGGAATACGAGCGGGACATTCCTTAGTGGATTTGAGTCAGGCCCATGGGCGGTCGTGGTGACAAACAGTAGTGGACTGTGGTAAGGTGTCAGGGCGCACGTGATGACCTATACGTGATGGGAGGACGGGTATGATTTTTTAGACTTGGTAGGCGTAGTAAATCGGGTAGGATATTTTGGTATAATAGGCATAGTAAATCGGGTAGGACATTCTGGTATGCCGTAGTGAATTGGGTCGGCTATGATATATATCAACAATTGGTACTCTGACATAATACAATATTCATAGGAAATGAAAATTATATACAATATGAAAATATATAAACTTTTGGAACAATTTCTTCAAGCACGTCGCTGTGTGATTTCCACAGTTCTACGACGTTGCTTTCTTTGTACCACTTTCACAAGCCAATTTGGTTTTCCATTAGAGATTACAAGATATCCCACAGATATTCCAATTACCACCCCAGATGCATACCCCATCAACACTACCTTCCAATCAAAACCATTCCCATGCTCCAAGTCATCCTCTTGTCCGAATGATGGTGGTGGTGATTGATGTGTACCACATGTTTTAGAAAGTGGCAATCCACACAATCCTGTATTTCCACTATATGAATCATTTTCAAATGTATCAAATTGCTTGCCATGAGGTATGGGCCCCACAAGTCGGTTTTCTGAAACGTTGAACTTTGATAGTGATGTCAACTTTGTCAATTGCCCTGGAATCTCACCAACAAGTCCATTTGAAGAGAGATCTAACCATTCAAGATTGCTCAATTCCCCAAATGAGGGTGGAATTGTACCTGTAAGCTCATTATTTGAAAAGTTAAGCCCCTTCAATGATTTAAGCTTACCGATTACGTTTGAAATCTCTCCTATAAAACTGTTGTTTGAGAAATCTATAGTTGTGAAGAAAGTTTGGATCTTCAACATTTCAATTTCGAAGCCTTTAATTGTCACCACCACAGTGTCGTGATAGTAGCCATCTCCCATATATTTCAATTCATGCTCTTGTGAGTTTATCATGGCATCTAAATTTTCAAAATATTTTGTTGGCAAAAGACCGCTAAACAGATTGTGGGAGAGGTCCATGATGCGCAATTTTTGGAATGGAAACTTAGATTTCGGATTTCCTATTGCACCATGGAATTTGTTAGACCTCAAGATAAGAACTTGCAACTTGGGAAGAGATTCCAGCCAATTAGGGAAGGTGTCATGAATTTTGTTGTTTCCCACGTCTAGAACTTCCAAATCTCTACATGTGAGCAAAGATGGTGGCAAGGGTCCTTCCAATTGATTTCCATCAAGGCCAAGATTTCTCAAAATGTTTCCCTTAGAAAATGTCATAGGAATCATGCCATCAAATTTATTCTTCCTCAAATCCAAAACGGAGAGGCTTTGACTGAAGTTTCCTAAGCACTGATGAATTTTACCACTCAATTTATTATTAGACAAATCAAGGATTTGAAGTCTATTCAAGCTGCAAATGGTTGGGGGCATCTCTCCAGTCAATTGGTTGTTTGATATGAAAAAGAAAAATGTGGAAGGTGGTGGAATTGGAAGCTCTCCTTGGAGCGAATTGCTGCCAAGGTTAAGATATCGAAGGTTTTTCCATCGAAACTGTCTTACAGCACCTGTGAAAAAGTTGTAAGAAAGATCCAATTGCCTCAATGAATCTTTAGCCACATTGGACAACCATTTGGGAACCTCGCCTTGAATTTTGTTGTGGGAAAGGTCTAACGTCTCCAAGTTTGGTGAGGCTCTTAGAAAGTATGGGAACTCACTTATGTTGCAAGACGACAAAGCTAGGATCGAAAATTGAGGCCAAGTGTTGTTACTCAAATGGTGGAAACTCAAGGATAGATGGTTAGAGGAAAGATTAAGGTAAGAAAGACTTTGCAGTTTTGAAAACTTTTCAAACTCTACAATGCCACTCAAGTTATTGGATGATAGATCAAGCTCCGTAACCTTCTCAAGTTCAAAGATTGATCTTGGAATCAGGCCATGTAGCTTGTTATCACTGAAATCAAGTCGTGTCAAAGAATGACTAGATTGGAATTCAATGATGTCACCGCTGAGTTGGTTGCTTCCCACGCTAAGAACCTCCAATGATGGCAAACTACCTAACCAAGATGGTATTGTTCCATTGAGTAAGTTCTCAAATAAATCGAGCTCGGTTAAGTGTCGAGGAATAGGAACCACCTGTTGTTTTTCTGAAAAATCATATAAAGAAGAGATCGATGTCAAGTTTCTATCAACTTCTGGAAACTGACCAACATAATTGTTGCCACTAAGATCCAAGTTAGTGAGACTCTCAAGCTTCAGAAGCGACCATGGAATTTGGCCTCCAAAACCGTTATGTGAGAGGTCCAACTGCATGATTTGTGTGAGGTTACCAGGTAATGCAGGATATGGTCCTACAAAACTGCAATTTCTGAGAGACAAATCTCTCAAAGACTTGAAATTTCTTGTCACATGATGCCAATCTACTGAGATTCTAGTATAAGAGAGCCGCAAGGTTTCAAGTGGACTGCTCCAGTTAGACTTGGGGAAATAACCTGTGAGATTACGGTTATAACCTAAATATAGCAATCGAAGGTTTGGTCGGCGGAAAATGCTTTCTGGAAATTTTCCTTGCAAGTTGCACCTGGAGAGTCTAAGAGTGTTCAAAGAAGAAGACAGATTCTTGAAGGAATCAGGTACAACTGATGACATGTCAACAGTGTATAGATTAAGCTCCCTAAGATTGGTTAGGTTTTTTACAATTCTGTTGAAGCTAAGAGTATCTAGTCTCACATCAGGTAGCGAGAGATTGAGTGAAACTAAGTTGGAAAGGTGGGAAATTTCGGGGGGGACTGCCCCATTGAAATTAGAGAAAGAGAGGTCAAGGTAAGTCAAACTTTCAAATCCACCAAACTTGGACGAAATTGGGGAACCTCTGAAATCATTATCTGAGAGGTCTAACCTCTCGAGATGGCGAAGAAAGAATAAGCTGCTATTGGAATGGATATTGCCTTGAAGGCCACTAAGACCAAGGTTGAGACCGATCACATGACCAGTCACCTTTCCGCAAGTGACTCCCCTCCATTCGCAACAATCCTTGCCTTTCTCCCAAAAAATAGTCCTACTAGAATAGAAGGAGTTCTTGAATTGAAGCAAAGCAGAGCTATCGTCAGGATGGCATAAATGCCTTGAAGACAGAGAAGAAGAAGAGTTAGCTGATGAACAAGTATTAAAGAGCATGAAGAGGAGGCACATCCATGAAAACCAAGCCATCTTTCTTCCAAAATCCAAAAGTATATATATGTTTCTACTAAAAATGTTGTGAGCAACTCTATACTGGATATGTTGATATTTATAAGAAGCTTAATGAATACTAATTTCTCTTCTCAGCAGCCACTCCGAAATCCAAAAGTATATAACAAATTATTAAGTCTGACTAAGTCCACAGCAGCCATTCCGAAGACTTTGTCTATCTCTGTTAACGTCGCGGTAAGGTTTTTCTCCTGCAACAAAATTTCCACAGCCCTAATTGACCTTAATTCTTGGTCTCGTTGTGCTGATAAATTGACATTGCGGGTGAAGGCCTGCGTCTCTATTATCTAATTGGAACAAATTTGCACCAAGTCATTTGGTTGTCTTTGGTAAACCTTAATTTCTGCGTGTTAAAATGCGCACCTTAATTTTCAAAGACTTCAGACGAATAAATAAATAAATAATTTCAAGACTTGCTAAGCAGGGAACAAGTAATCATAAATTAACCATCAAAGTCGTTCTTGGTGGTTTCGCTTGTCTTTTCACTTTCTGTCTCTACCTGAATGACTATTTTCTAGGCCTTAGGCCTTTAGTTCAATATCTTAATGAACTTTCAGAGCAAATTCATACAGGTAAAAAAGGAAAAACAAAAAGAAAAAGAAGCAGGGTTGAGAAAGAAAACAGTACTCTCAAGAAAAAATGGTTTACTGCACAAAACAAACATGTTAATGTTATACATTAATATCATTTGGTAGAGATTTAATTCTTAGCTAGCTGCTACACCAATTTGAAGTGCTGACAATTGACATTGAGGGTGAAGGCCTGCGTCTATTCATGTAATTGGAAAAAACCTAACTGATACAATAAGGAAAAAACCTAACTGATACAATACTACATCAATTACATGTACAATCAGCATCTCAACACAGAAAAAACTAAAAAATTCGGAAAAGACTTAGATCTGAAAAAATACATACCTCAACATTGATGCAAGCTCCAATCCACCTCCAAAAACCACAAGAAATCGTGACGCAACACAGAAGCACGGGTAAAGGGAAATCGAATGACAACCCTAAAGTTCGATGACGCATTTTAAATTCACTTCGATGACACGTTTTAAAATGAGTGCTGCTATTTTCACCCACCTGTCCTATTTTTCCACCCACAATATAGATTTTAAAAAACACAATCTTATTTTTTCACCCACCAATATTCCTAAAATACCTTTTAATTATTACCTCATTTCCTCCCTCCTTTTATTCTCTCTGCTCATGTCTTCTCTCTCTAACGCACCACACATCTCTCTCTCATTTTTGCTGTATCTTATTTTCCATCCCTCACGCTTCATCTCTCTCTTTCATGTTTACTATACAAACTAAAACTGTTTTTTGCTATATCTTTTTTTTTTGTTTTGTTTTTGTTTTTTTTTGTAAATATGGATTCTGTGAATATAATCATATTTATGCTCTTAGGTTCCTAATATTGTAAATAAACTCTTTCTTCAAAGTTATCCAAGGACCATAAATCTACCAAACTTTGTAGTAAAAAATATATATATAAAACACCCGTGCAAAACACATGGGAATGTCAAAGAGTACAAAGCCAAATAGATAAGGAAAAACAATAGTACTCGCCCAATTCACATGTCTCACTCTCAAATTTGTTAAAAGACCAAGTTCAATAATCATCAGATGCTATTGTTTCTCTGGTTATGACAGCAGACCTTGTTTCTCTTTCTTTTTCCTTAAGTCCTTTTAAGTCATTTTACAATAAGGTTAAATTTGTCTTTAAAAATTTAAAGATAAGATGGGTGGGAAAATAGGACAGGTGGGTGGAAATAGCAACACTCTTTAAAATACGTCATAGATAATGACATTTAATGACGTGGATTTTCGATGAGTCATTAAAACTGTGTCATAAAAAGACATTTTTGTTGTATAATTGATGCTCAAGCATGATTTTTCATATTTGAAGTCCAATTTTCTGATTTTGAATTTCTTCCTTTTTTAAAAAAATTTCGTATAAACAAGCCCATGTTTTTTTCCTACATGAAAACGAAAAAATTCAATAACATGGAACGATCACCTCAGCATTTTGCCGACCACCATGTCCTCCACCTCTTGGAGCCATATAGAGCTAGACTTTTTTTTTGGCACAAGGATTTCATAGTGCAGGTCAAAAGCCTGCTCTGATACCAACTGATGCAGCGGAATAAAACAAAAGTTCGAACAAATTTAACTCCATTGATTCTAAGAATACCATGAATTAAAACTCTAATATGTTAATTATGAGAATATACACAAGAAAAGAGTAAAGAGATGAGAGAAAAATCTCAATCTTCATTCAATAAACAAGCATAAACTCCCTTTGAAGTCTACTAGCCAACCAGCTTTAATAGCCAACACAAAAACAAACATTTGGCCCCATAATTAAAACATTATTGCAATACTTATAGTAATTAAAACCCAGTTCTTCAGAAAGCATTTTCTTCAGGATAAAATGCATATATGGATAAGCAGGGGTATCGAGACACAAAGGTCAAACCCAGTTCAATGAAAAAGAAGACAAAATTCAACACTAACATCCTAAGGCATCAAAGTATTTATATTTTTTAATATGTATAGAAATATTGTAGCATTGGTTAATTAATTAACTTCATACAAGATTGTGTAGCACATTGGGAACCTTTTTTTCCATTTGATAGTACTCGATCAGCCAGAAATAGGGTTTGATCGATCAACTGTCTTTTGTTAAAGATCATGAAGCTATGATCAACAGAAGATCGTAAGTTTGGTCAAATACACACATGGTGTCAACAAAAGTTCTGTTACATTACCAAGAAGCTGGATCAGATTGTTTTAAAGCAATCATGAAAAGTCAATTAGGTGATGCCTTAGCAGTCCAACCTTACATGGCAAAGTAATTATGAAGTTTATACAAGTGCTAACTGAGCAATGGACTACGTGAAGTACGGCTCAAAACAACACATCACATGTCAACCTATGGCAAGCTCCATATGACTGCATTATACTGATGATAGATGCGGAGAGAGAGGGGCTAGCTAACCCATTATAGGTAAGTTTTTGCCTGAAACAAGAGTAGCAAACCCAATCGGCAATAAAGCTGCATTAGCAAGAAACAAACTAACCTAACAGGCTGACAAAAAACAACCAACATACAAGCACCAACTCAAACTAAATCAAAAGGAACGAAGAATGTAGACTGCAAAACCAGGCCCCAAAATACAAAACATGGGAGCTCCAACCAGCACATCAGACAAAGAAATCAGCGACCAAAGAAAAACTTTCTCTAGGACCAGAAGTAGCTAAATCATAGGATTGAGGCACTGAAGCATAGCTTTCAATCTTACCTGCCTTCAAAGAAATAATGCAGTAATACCAAAGAAACTGCTGCAAGAACTATGAAGCAAGCAACATCCAGAAAATACAGCCAAGCAATCAACTAGCTGCAATGTAGAAGCCTCCGAACAACAATGTAGAAAATTGCATGATTGGCAAGGCCTTCAATTGCAACCAACTAGTGCATAAAAAGCTTAAGTTGCTTGCCACTCTGAAAAACACCTTAGTAAGCCAATACAGCAGATTCAGAGCTAACGGGGGCACCCAACTCATTGGCAAACCAAAGAAAAACAAAAGCAAGAGTAACTAAGGGAATTCCAAGAAACTACAAAAACATCAGTATGCAAAATTCATTATGATTAGAAGAAAGCCTGGTGTTTTCTTCAATCCACATTAATAAACAGCAGCAGCTCAGCACAATTTACTCAATGACAAGAAGCTGATTTCCCTTTCCACTGGCTGCAGCCCATGTAATAAAATACAACTAACTCAATCTCAGCAGCTACATACCCCATTTGCCCAAAAGAATTGTCTAAAATGTCTCCACTAAAGCTGCAATCAAAGAAAAATTGTGGTGGTAATTGAGTTGGACAGTACACAAAATACAGCATTACCGGGAGATAGACGAACTTATTACCATATGAAGACAAGTTATCATTTTACATTCTTAATCACATTATATTTTGTACAAATAGATAGACAAGAGCCTAGAGCCTAGAGCAATTCATTACAACAAAACTCACAATAGCATCATCTTCATGTAGAATTCATGTAGACGAACACGAACAAAACTGTTCGTTTCACTTTGCAAAACCTAAGGGAAGGTGTCGTATAGTAGTGTAGCTCGGAAGTCCGAGTGTCGTTTCCACAGAGAGCGGTGTAAAGAAAATAACAGAGATGAAAAAGAACAAGTGTGATTGAGAAGTAGATTTATGCAAGATTTGATTTAAAGAAAATTCAATTGATTAAAACACTAAGGCATTGGGGTTCCACTTTTAACATAAGCATGCAACTCTTAATAATTTGATCCACAAAATATTTTCCAATGTAGTTGTTCAAAATAATTAAAGCTCTTTTTAATTTCCTTTAGAAGTATTCTAAGCATAACTTGTACCATTGGCAACAAACTATCAAAAAATAATCTTCATCAAAATTCTATTAATCTAAGTAATTCTCTTCTCTTTTAAAAGCATGAAAGTTTTTACTACACAATGGGAAAAACATGATTGAACCCATGAAATAGATTATCAAACATTCATCAATTAATTAAAAAGAAAACTACAAATTCCATTTGAACAAAAACTACAAATTCACATTAAAGCTTAAGTTTGGATCAAACTAATAAAAATTACACACTCATATTAAAAGCTTTCCCCCTAGCCTTAGCTAGGGAGTTAGTTCCCCATAAAATAAAACTAAAACAGAAATTTAGAACTAGAAGAATTGGAGGAAGGAGAGAGAGCTCAAGAGAAGATTGTGAGCTTGGTGTGTGTTTTTTTGAAGCTTGAAGACTTCTCTATTTATAGGGCTAAGAGGGAGGAACATCATGATGAATTCCAACACCACTATTCCTATTCCAATACAATCCATAACTCCCACTTCATCTTGTCTAAGTTAGTGTGGTTGGAATCAATTCCATCCCATACTTCCATTGTTGAATTGTTTGCTTTCATCCCATACTTCTTAGTGGCTTTCATCCTCTTTTGGCATGGGTGTGGCACTTTATTCATTCTTTTCAATTCTTTAGCTGCTGCACCTCAAGCTTTCTTCACATGGGTTTTCAAAGGTGTTCAATTATAGTTGCCCTTTTGCTGCCAACCCATGTGGGTTTTCTTTTGGTTGCTGGAAAAAACGATTCTTCTGAACCAGGCTTGGTGTAGGAAGGCCTGAGGTTTCAATATGTATCCAATGGGGCTCAAATTTGGATATGTCATAATAGACACCCATTGGAACAACTTTTATGAAGAATGTATTCTCATCTGAGGAGTAGAAGTGAACGTTTTGGGCCTTGCAAGTTGACTTCCAGAAATGGACTGGAATTGGCTTCATTTCATTTCTTTCTTTTCTTTTTGCTTCACATGCATGCACATTTTTTCTCCTTAATAGCTCCAACATGCACCTATATAAAATCATGATATTAGAATGTAACAATTATTGCCCAATTGATAAGAGTTTGGGTGCCACTTCAAGGAGAGATAACCAAATAGAGAATTCAAATGAATTAGCCTATCTTTCAATGAAGTACAAATGGATTCTTAAAATGCAATGGAACATTCTAATTGGTGCAAACTTCATTAAAATAAAGTACTAACAAATATAGATTAGGGATAGAAATTGTAATAATTATGTGTTTATCAAAAACCACAACAAACATAAACCAAGGTGGTTGGTGTGAGTGGTTCGGCACTCTCATTCCTTAAGAGAGGTCAGCGGTTCGATCCCTGCTCTTGTACGGAGTCACCACTTTGGCCAACACTTTACCCCTTACGGGCCGACCCGGTGTGAGTGGGGATTAGTCTGGGTTGTGGTTAAGGCTTAAAGGTGCCACCCATAGTTGGGGCCCATCCAGGACCACCTCATGGTTCAGACCAAAAAAAAAAAAAAAAACCACAACAAACATTACACCAAAACCATCATCAAATGAGGAACAATATTAACACGAGAATATCAAGGCACAATCTTGTAAGTTTTCATTTTATCAATCCAAGAAACAAAGGAGTTCCTGGAGTTTCTGAACCCTTCAAATCCATGCTCCTTACTCTTATTCATACTAGACAAGAGAGCTTCTCCACCTAATATAAGATCCAAAAACCACCACACTCCCACCTCCTCCAACTTTGTGGGCTGCAGCTGATTCTCCCTCACTATCTCTTCCCATACACCACCTTTGTCCTTCATCATCTCCACCAAGCCCAAGTTCTCACCCTCCTCAAACCCGTAGTTCTCAATGCCAAACTACTCAGCCAACTCTTCCAAGAAATAGTTCCACTTGAACACATCCCCATTGTTGATATTAAAAGTTTCATTTTGGGCATAGGGGTTGTCACGCCCCAAACCACGGATTGGGTTAAGACGTGATTCACACATTAATTATAGAATTTAATAAAAACTATAACTAAAATGTGAAGAAACATTTAAATAAATAGAATAAATATTTCACATAGAATTTTCAGCGAAAACGATAACATCTGAAATCTTACATTTTTACATTATTTTACAAGTTAGAATTACTTAAGAGTTCGCTAAAAGAGTAGCTCATTATTCAACCACAAGGTATGTTCACAATACACTTTATAGACATGCCAAAATCATCACAAGTCCTAGATTTCAGGTTCAGTACTTGAAAATATGTTAGGGGTGAGCGAAACCACAGCTCAGTAGGGACATAAACCTTTTCACGGTAAATTGATATAACTAAATTAAGTGACATACAATCACACAGTCAAATATCATATTATTAATAATAATGCATGAATGCTCTTCATCTACTCTCGTTAATTCATATAACTAGACAAGCATACCTGCACATCCCATACCATGTTTATACCACTTGGTCCCGAAAGCCCATTTATATGAACTAACACCCATCTCAATCATCCCATAATTTGCCCCTTTTGTTAGTCATCTTGTCTAACTCCCTGTCGCTAGTCCCGCATCACCCAATAAAAATCATGTACACTGTGGGATCTCTGAGATCTGGTACCTACGAAGAGTTGAACTCAACTACACAAAAGATCATTTCCATTACCCTCTTTTACATCATTATTTTCTCAATCCAACAATTCCAGCCAATTTCCAGGACATGATATAATTATGTCTTTCACATATCCTATATATCTCACAACAATGTAATCATTTAAAATATCACCAATGTATATATAATTATGCCAACACTGTTCAAATGGTTAACAACACATAAACTGACAGGACCCGCCCTGAATTCCTCAGAATTCGTGACGAATCCTATGGTATTTCTGACATTAAACTGATGTCGGGCCCAGTTACTAACGATATAACCTCTTTTCCAAATCAAGGAAAAGAGGGACGAGACTTTCTGCAGAAATTTCGACAGGGTATCCCTTGAAAAACGGACATTTACCAAAATTTTCACCTGTAAAAATCACAGTTTAAGAAACCAATTGCTAGCGCACACAATGCAATATCACACAGTTTACAGAATAGGCTTCTATCCTTCAAATAATTCAAAGCAGAACCACCAGCAATGCTCTTAAGTCAAATAATACATTAACAATGAAATTAATTAATCCAAACAATTTTATGAATACCCACTGTAATCAACATAAAATAACTTCCCAATTTTCACCATGTGATGTATACCATCCAAACACAATCGCAAGTAGCTTAAAGACTCGGGCCCAAATCGTACATCAATCCAAAACGGGTATCATACCTGTCTTAACCACAAACACCTTTCAACAACACCCACTTAGTCAAATGGAAATATGAATAATCATTCAATCACGCCTCGGTTTCAATCGAGCTTCAGGACCATCGACAAAGTCAAAACCAAACTCATCAAAAACAAAAGAAGTAAGACTATATCCAAATGACCAAATTAAAGTTCCAGAAATAAACTTTAGTTCGCGGCTGCACCTGAGTGAGACCCCAGGCTACCTACGTACCCTTACTGAGGGATCAAGTCACACGTAGTTCTTTAATCACAATCACAATTCAGATTATATACGATTATTTAAAGTAATACCAACAACTAAATTTAGATTCATTACAACATCAAATTCGACAAGGCAACCCCTGAACACTTTATGAGTTCCTTTCCTTTTATCAATTCTTTCCTCGCAATCATACCATATCCAAGGCGTATGTTGCCGAACAACACTTCCCAATCCATGACTTAAACATTCATACCTGTGCAGGGTACTCACAAAGCACAAATTCAAGAATCTCAACCCGGAAACAAATCCACATATATATATATATATATATATATATAAATACACACATCTCACACCATCATCATGTACCAGGGAAAAACAATCCAATTCGGGGATCGTTTGACTAGACCACATGGAGGAATCCTCAACAACCATGTGGCCAGGGACGAGCCATCCATCCAGGGGACTGGGCTAACCAGCACGCACAGCAGAATCCTCAATACTTGTGCGCCTGTAACAAGTCCTATGCTCGCAGACTAACCAGCTATACATTTTCATGTATCCAAGTACCCATGTCCACTGTTTCCAAGTATTAGTATTCAAGGGGAGGTACATATGATAGTACACATCATGTACCGGGGAAAACAATCCAACGTGGGAATCATTTGGCTGAACCACATGGTGGAATCCTCAACAACCGTGTGGCCAGGGAGGAGTCGTCCATCCAAGGGACTAGGCTCACCGGCATGCATAGCAGAATCCTCAATACTCGTGTGCCTGTGACAAGTCCTACGCGCACAGACTACCCCGCTAAGGATCTACGGTAACACCCCGTCAAGGATGCCCGGGTTCCGACATAACCAAACCATATCCACAGTTTTCCAAGTATCCATCCATTCCAGATTCAGTAACCAAGAAAGCCCACACGCCGGAATATCCAATGTCACATGTGCGTATAGTGATCAGGGAAGGTACATATGATGGTGAGGTTTATAACCCTTATATAAATATTATAAAAATAATATTCCCTTCCTTAATTCAACTTTCTCCAAATATTTATTCATAGTATAGAAAATAAACTCTCAAGCATATATTCTATAAAGACCCAAAAATAATTCAAATAGAAATCAACACTTGTTTACACATAGTTTCCTTAAAATATTGTATCCCATAATTAGCAATAGACTTTCGCAAATAACCCGATATTACCCAATCCATATACTTTATTAATAATCATAATAATATTAATTAATGATAAATAATAACCTTTAGAGATCCCATATCCTCATTAACCCATATTGAATCCATTTTCAATCAAAACTCATTATGCAAGAAATTCCATATTAGAAGAACGAAGTACACTTAAAGACAAACATCCACGTATTTACTAATAATCATAGTTGAGACCCAAAACTCACTTTCACAACCCATCAATCAAGTATTCCATACTCATCTATTCCATAACTTCAGTTATCAAACTAATATCCAAGAATTCCAAACGATACTATTGTCACGACCCGATTCGAAAATAAGGAATATTCCCGAATCATGGTGTGAGTCATACCATAGTCATAAGAATAAAATCCTACAACCATGATATGATGAGAAATAGAGCCACAAATAATACAAATTTACTTAACATCACAAAATCAGAGTCGCAGTAGCTCATACTTAAATACACACTAAGATCTTTATCAAGTGGTTGATTACTTGCAAAACATTAATTACACAAATCAACAACAAAAGCCTAGCAGCTTAGTTGAAACCCACTTCCTTAAACTTCGTCTTGAATCCTGCACAATCTATTAGGGTATGAGCATTCTAATGTCCAATAGAGTACCGTCAAACCCCTCAAGGTCAGCTATCACAATTAATCAAAGTGTCATGCATCAAACAACACAAGATATATAAATTATGCAATCAAACCAGATAAATAAATTTGCATATGCGGTGATGCCATGAACTCACTCCCTTCTAATCCCACTAATTCATACCTTAAGGCAACAAGCCTGCATGTCCCATACCATGCGTTTTACCACAGTGGCTCCAAATATCCTAAAATATGAACTAGTGCCCATCTGTCCCTTAGCCCATTTTTATTTTGTTTATGAATTTCTCAACTTTCACTTTTCATTAGAAGCCCTGCTCCCATCACCTCAATATATTCAAGCCCTGCTCTCGTCACCTAAATATATTCCACATTTTTTTTACTTAGATATATCTAAGGCCTTCTCCCACCCCTTAGATATACCTCAAACGACACACACACCCACACACCACTGTATTTATGATGCATATGTAATGCAGCACAAACATCATTTCTCTCTGCGAAATAATAATACAAATAATAACAATAATATATCAGGCTTAATCACATAAATAATAATATTCATCCAACGCCAAAAATAATATCCATGGAGAAACATCAATAATAATATTCACATAACATCAAATAATATTCATCGAGCAAAGCAACAATAATATTCATATTTATAATACTATATATAAGCACAAAGATTAAAAGTGACATAGGCCACTCATCATGAAATCAAGAAACCCTACCTCACGTCCGACTTGTTAGATTACCGAATTACCCTTCCAATCCTTCTGTTTCCACTTGAGCCTAAATCGAATAATAAGGACAAATAATAATTAGTGCTTTTGCTTAACATAATTTTTGGTCAAAAAGTTACGGGTCTCGGATGGTCTTGAAACCAATGTTAATGGACTTAAAACAAAAAACTAAGTTAGGGAGGATGGCGAACGACACCAACATCGCACCACATGTGCTGAAAACGCATATGGCGACTGCATAGATCGTCTTCCCCAAAAGACCATTTTTTCCCCTATTTTCCACTTCATTTTTGGCCTAAGACTATACTCAAATTGAGGCTTGTAACCTTAGCTTTCTACACATATAAAGATTTTTGAAAATGGAGCTACGGTTAGTGAGAAATTCAAACCCAAGACAGACCCAAAAATTTGAATTTTTGTTTTCAAGCTTCCTCTGTTTTGGCTAACTTCACTCCAATATTTGATCCCCCAAAACTTAACCAAAATCAGTGAAATCAAAAGGGTTTTGACCCTTGCTATTCCTAGTTTCCAAAACATCAAAACCTTTCAAAAATTACTTCACAAATCAAAGGAACACAAGAGCCAAAGTAAGGCCCATGAATTGAAATTTCCAGAAAAAATACAAAGTTCCAAAATTTTCTCAAACGTCTCTTTCAACACACCTCAAATACCATCCATAAGGCTCGAAATCATACTCCAACTTCATATCCTTGGCTTAAGCTTCCCAAAAACAAGATTTGGATCTAAAGTTTGAACACCCAAACCTAAAATTTTATCAACACACCCAAAATCCGAAAATCTTGATTTCAAAATTCTTTTTTTGATTTTCTTATGCCTTAAAAGGTTCATAAATGATTCTCCAACTCAAATACAACTACAAATCTACTCAAACAATTAATTATACAAGAACTCAAGAATTGTAGAACAAGAATCCCACCTTTCATCCTTCCAATTGCTTCAACACTTAACCATTTTCTTTTCTACCTCTCACATTTCTTTCTTAATTCTCTCATGGATGTAATTGTAATAACCTCCACCTCCCTTATTTCCAAGTATTCTCCTCTCTTCTTCCTCTTCTTCTTCTTCCTCTTCTTCTTCTTCTTAGTCTTCTCTCTCTCTCTCTCTCTCTCTCCCATTATCTTCTCCCTCCCGTCAACAACTCACCTCCCTTAGCTCTAAAAAAATTCAGCTTCATTAAGGAAGATACCTTAGGCTAGGCGAGTCATAACTTTAGGCTAGGTGACTCACCACTTTAGGGATTGAAAGCTTGAGGCAAGGGGGGAAGAATGGGAGGAGGGTGGTTTGATGCCCTCCACGTTTCAGATTTTTTTTTTTCCCTACAAGGTTATTTTGGTAATTTTTCACACATGGGTATTTTGGTCATTTTAGCCCAAAATTCATAAACGATTCCTACGTGTTTGTTGAGTCGACTACTATCGTACTACCTAAGAATCATAATGGTCTCACCTCAATTTCTTAAATGTCCTTTGAAAAATTCACAAAATGTTACATAAGGGCATTTTTATCCAACTTGAAATTACACACTTAATCCAATAGTCTCAATCCAAAATCACTTGATAAAATACCCATAATCATTCTTCACTATAATATTGTTTTTCACTTAAATATGAAAATTCACCTTGAATTTTTCGGGGTATTACAACTATAAAACAATCTCATAATCCCAACATAATCAACATAACTCAAATAACAGCCAAGACTTGTTAATAAAGTCATTCTAATACTCCTCGAATGGTGAAACTACCTCGGAAGACTCATGGTCAACTGAGGGGTCAAACTACCCAAACTTGGTCAACCGGGCCCACGGGGCCCACGACCTCCGATTTCCGATCCGAAAGTTCCTACGGGTTCAACAGGGTTTATTATACATGTCCTGCAAGTTTGGTCCTAATCGAACGGTTGGATCGCTCGCAATCGCATGATCAGACAGTTATCGTTTAACGCAAACTTTAAGTCATTGAATCGGAGTATCCGGGACTTCGATTCACGATCCGCGAATTCCTACACGATCCTAGAGGTGTCTAGATCAACATATATGAAAATAGAGTCAATCTAAAGGTCCAAACATATCGAACCCGGATAACGCCCAATATGGGATATTCGATCGACAGTCAAACGATAACCAAATTCAAATCTGAGCATACCGTCGTGCTCGGGACGACTTGGGGATCATTTTAGGACCCAGAGACCGGCCACAAAGTGGCCTACGTGCCGCCACACCCGCCAGCAACGCATGGGTGCCCAAAGTAATTCTGGCGATTGGAAAATTTCCAAACCGCCAGTCAAGACCTATACCTACATGATTAGGACAATGAGTGGAGCAACTTTTGCTCTTGGGCCAAGGCCAAAAAGTGACCGGAACTTTCCAGAAACACAAGTCGAAACCGGCTGAAACTTTAAGCGATAATTTGAGTTTCAAAACGCAGAAATTGATCCTAATCAATACAACCATCAGCTAGAACACATTGAGATGATGAAAAAGCATGCCTAGATCGAAGAAATTGATAGCCAGAATTGCCAGAACGAGCTCCAAGAAGTTTTACGTAAAACCAATGACTTTTCTGCATTTTCAAGTGGCGGTGGTGGCTGATCGTGGCTGGGAAGGGTCGGGATAGGGAGAGGGGAGTGTGGTCGGGATTGGGACCGATACCACCCAAAATAGTGGCCGGAAGAAGCAACTGCCAGCCAAAATGTGGCCGGCTGGAAGGTTTTTTGTGAGATGGGGGGCTCGCGGAGAGAGAGAGAGAGAGAGAGAGAGAAGAAAACCAAGTTTAAAAAAAACAACTTTGAATTATTTACGGTTTTGCCACTATGTTTCCTTTGATCATAACTTTTCCGTTATAACTCCGATTCGAGCCCACTACGTGTTCTACAGACTCATCTCGACACAATCTAAGCAATAGTACTATTCAGTTCCCCAAAATTCTTCTGGATTAAAAAGTGACCAAAATGACCATATCCCCAAGGGCAAAATTGCAATTTCATAATTTGTTAATTTAATTTAATTAAATGAATACTTAAATTTGGGCCGGGATGTTACATAAACACCCAACATCAAGAACATCCATCAAATTATAATATCACGAATAATATAGTGCTCACAAAATTTAATTAAATTAGTTCCCGTAAAAGGCCCCCTAAGAAACCCCCTACCTTGACACCAAAGCTTTTGCTAGAAATGTAAGGTGTTTCCCAATTTTCCACCACATTCACAAACTCAGTCTCCCACTCTTTTTCTTAACAATTCTACTTCTCTCTACTTCTCTCTACCTCTCTTTCTCTCTTTCCCCCTACCTTGACTTATATATATACAAAGAATAGGTCGGCTACAACTCATTTCCTATTGGATAGTATACTGGCGGTTTATGTACTTACTATTCAAGTAATATATATATATATATATATATAGTCTTGTGGATAAGGAAGAATGTCTTATAAGACACGTTGTGACTCCTCCAATTCCTCCAATCCTAATTTAACATTCTTCACGGTGAGTTGACAAGGCTAGTATACTTAACATGCTTTATTGACACCTAACCACATTATCAAGAACCATTTTACTAATGTATATACATATATATATAATAGGCATGAGAGTAGTGTGGAAATCGAATTTAAGATCTCTTTTAACATCTCAAGAGATAAGCAGCACTGAACCAATAGCTACTTGGTAGAAGATTGCTATTCGTGTTTTTTCTTTTAGCTTTTTTCCTTCATAAATGGAACTTAAGTATAGAGGTAGGCATGACGTAGATGTAGCATCTAAAAGCAAAGCACATTTTGACACCCGTAAGCATTAGATGCCACAATATAAAATTTTAAAATTTTATGAGCCCAAATTGAAAAGACTATTTGTTTTATTGTTTGAACTATGGGTGGGCATCGGACTGAAAAATCGGAACATCGAGTTGGACTGAATGGAAAAAACTGGAAAAAAAAATTCAGTTGACTAAAAAAGTCAACAAATCAACACCGAACCAGATCGGATCAATTCTAACCAGTTCTAGTTTCGATTTCACACCTTTCCAAACCAGACCAGATCGGTTGTGTATTATTTTTATTTTTTTTATAAAATTATTTAAATCAAATTCTGCATTTTTAATCTCATGACTAATATTTCCCCAAGTCCAACTTCAAAATATCTCTCTTTGTATGTAATTGGATCATTTGCTAATTTTCAAGTCCAAAAAATAAAATTTTAGTTGGAATTTGTATAAAAAAAATAATTTGAAAGAATAATAATAATAATCTGGTCCAAATTTGAAAAAATAAAAAATCGAACCGAAATCGGTTCAAACCGAATTGATTGGTAATTTTTTTACTAAAATTGGACCAAATTGGATCGGTCAAATAGTACAGGTTCTGATTCTAGTTTAAGGTGGAAACCGAATCTAACCAGACTGTGCCCACTCCTAGTTTGAACCCCTATTCTCATTGCTCTCTGGTAAATTCTAAATTCTAACCTATTTGGAATTATTATTTTTTTTCCTATCTATTTTCATACCCTAGCCCCCTCTCTCCCAAAAAAAACAATCCTAGAGCCGTTTTCACTTTGAGGGGGGAGGAAGCCACTATTCTTCCTCCCCTCTCCCCTCCTCTCTTCCTCCCTCTCATCTCCCTTCATTTTCAGAGATAAAAGGTTTTCCCTATTTGTCTTCGTTTTGCTATGATTTTCCTCCAACCATCATAGGCGGCTGCGTCTCGGCGTCGGATCTCCACCTGCGTTTCGGCATTGGATCTCCACCACCATCATTTTTGCGGTTTCTTTATATTCGGAATAAGTCACAGAGACTCTTTGGATTCTCTATATAGTATTCACCTTTCCTTTTGTGAGAGCTTTTCACCTCTCGTTTTGTGAGAGCTTTTCATCTCTCATTTGTGAGAGTTTTATTTATATTGTTATGGCTTGGTTTTTTCAAGCTTTATCTCTTTTTTATTATTCTGAGTTTGCAATCTTAGTTGGGAGGCCTATGCTAGAGTTTATTCAATCTTACGTGATCATTAGTAGAGGCGCACCAGATTGTCTTAATTTTGATGTTAGACCACTCCGTTATTGTAATGGCCCTTTGTGGCTAGTGGCTTTTTTGGCTGAATTATAAATGCAAACCTAGAATTTCTCAACAAAAAAAAAACAAAAAAAAAAAAGGACAAATGAATTTTTTATTTTTTATTTTTTTACAAGTCGATATTCTAAACTACTGTATTGTACTGTACAAAAAGTGATCGAACTCGAGTGCAAAAGGACGAGCACACCGCCTTAGCCAACTAACATAACTCATAGCAGCGTTTTAGACAAATGAATTAGGTCTTTCTTTATTTTTCTATTTTAAAACTAAAAGGGAGGATAAAGGAGTAGACGCTGCGAAAGTGAACAAGGGGGTGGGCCTAACTTGAATCCAAACCACGGATATGGTTCACACCTAGATTCTCATAAGGGAGAGATGTTATCATCACATGCCCTTCTTTTTTTGTTAGATTTGATTCTATGATTTTTGAGTGTCAAGTGGGTGCACAAGGAGGAATTTCAAGCCTCTACATTTAGTATCGGTGCATTGAAAGTGAACAAGGGGGTGGGCCTAACTTGAATCCAAACCACGGATATGGTTCACACCTAGATTCTCATAAGGGAGAGATGTTATCATCACATGCCCTTCTTTTTTTTGTTAGATTTGATTCTATGATTTTTGAGTGTCAAGTGGGTGCACAAGGAGGAATTTCGAGCCTCTACATTTAGTATCAGTGCATTTGTGTGCATTTACTAAAATCTTTACTATTTGATTAATCTAACAAGGTTAATTAATCCACATCAGCATAGTTATATTATCTTAAAAATCACATATTGTACCGTATCAATTACCCTTCCCCATCTTTAATAAGAGCAATCTTCCCCTTCCCCTTTCACACCCTCCCCACCCCACGTCTCTTATGCGAAACCCTTTTCCCAGACTCTTATTTCCATGATTGTCATCTCTCCAGTGGTCTAATCCCAACCCCTTCTTATCTGAGTCCCAGATGCAAATAAGAAACAAAACCACATACCTAATGAATTATAAGGCTAATAAAAGCAAAACCAATCAACAATTCGAAGAAATCAAATTTAAAAAAGGTAAGAGAATTGGTAAGCATCAATAATGGATTATACATACATAATATTGGACTTGATACATACATGTAGATTCAAGATTAATTAATAAATAATTATTAATATTGTTCTTCTAATCTTTATATTGAACATGGTCTCTATGGAAGTTGAGGAGAAATTGGAAAGTGCGTGGAATTGAATTTGTTGTGGGAATTACCTTTTATCAACGCTGAACTAACTTGTTCAAAACGCAAGTATAGTTATACCCCAAGTATTGATTATTCTATAGCAAGAGAAATTAACAGTGATAAAGAAAATTAAATACAACTTTATCATTAGGGCTGGACCATTGAGCGATGGCAGCCATGGGAATCTAGGAGTTCGGGAAGAGGGAGACATGAGAGAGAGAGGTTGTGAAAGAGGTGATACCATACAACATGTGATTTTTTTAAGATAATATAACTATGCTGATGTGGATTAATTTACCTCATTAGATTAATCAAATGGTAAAGATTTTAGTAAATGCACACAAATGTACCAATGCTAAATGTAGAGGTTCGTGATCCCACGAGGAGCTGCCCACTGTCCTTTTCGTTTCTTTGTGCTTTTCAGTTGTGTTCCGCAAAAAAAAAAAAGTTCAGGATATCTAACACCCGTCATAATTTCATTTTCAAAATAAATTTTCGACATTCTATTTTTGGTTTCTTTTTCTCAACCAAAAAAAAAAAATTGTGGATTCCTTCAAGTCATATACTGGGCACTTTGTGTGTTATTTGTGTATAATATCTAGCTAGTGGGAAAAGCCCTTTACTTGTAGACCAGTGGTCTCAGGTTTGAATTTCCATAGCACCCTTGCAGTGTATATGTAAGAAACCCCCGTTCCTTTGTAGTTTAGACTATCACTTGTATTTAAAAAATTGTGTATAACGTTGTTACATAAAATACTTTCTTTTTTTTTTTTATAATCAAACGTCATACATATATACACGTACGTACACATTCTCCAAGTTTAATGCACACATTTGTTTACAAATTTTTGAATTTGCATATCATACATGTATTTTCACGTTAAAGACTCCAGTAGCAATTATCGATTGAACTTGGCGAGGCCCAACGCTCATCATCATCTAATGTATTTCAAATTCGGGATCAAGAACTCTTCCCATCCAATTCCTCCACCACCACAAACCCCAGTTAGATTCAGTCATTTCAAATTCGGGATCAAGAACTCTTCCCATCCAATTCCTCCACCACCACAAACCCCAGTTAGATTCAGTCATGATATACTGTTCAGTTATTGGAAGAACCCAAGTACTCTCTTTCGAATCCAGGAAATAGCTCCCAGACATCCCTTTTCCTTTTGGACATGAAAGAATACCGATGATGGCAATGCAAAAGCTTGATGGATCAAAAAAATGGGAAAGATGCAGTAGGCTAATGATGGGGCTGTTGGTTAAACTCCATATTATGAAACAATGCTAAGAAATGCGAGCTTACATTTCGTGCTTCTCTCAGAACCAGTGATTTTAGGAAGAAAGCACTTTAAAGAAAATGGAAACCAGTGTCGAATCAGAGGGAGAGAGAACGGTGGTGGTAAGCGATGGCTGTAAAGAGAGACTGAGAAAGGTGGCGTGATGGGCAGCTGCATTGGGTAATAGAAGCACAATGCCATGAAATCAAGTTGGAAATAGAAGTCAGAAGAATAAGAAGATCGTGGTATTGTGTTCCTGGTCAATACATACATGTTTGTATTAGAAAACCAACAAATCACTTCTCCTAGCATTATGCTCTACAACGAACCAGCCTCAAATGAAATGAGCCTTCAATTAAGACAATCCAACACTTACATTAAACAAATGTTACACATCGTCAACAGCCTATATCATTAACAAAGTTATGACACAAGTGAAGTTGGGTAATATAAACTTATCCGTTCAAATAAATTGCCAACCGCAAACTGCAACGAGAATATTATTTATTGACTTTAAAGTGAATTCACATACATGGTACCAAAAAAAAAAAAAAAAAACTTTGATCTTATTATTCAAACCATTGCCATATATACAGGAGCATCATGTCCATTTACACCTCAAGTTTAAATAATAATAGTCGAAAAGGAAAGTACCTGAGCTTTTTAAGTGGTGGCTCTAAAACGCTTTACAGGGGCTTTAAGAGAAGATAGATACCTTTCATCTGCCTTGCCAATTCCATTGAAAAGATAACTGAAAGGTCGCATTTCTACGTACTTGCCAGAACCAGGAAAAACCTTCAACTCATCATTTAACCAAACGACCCTTCCACCAGAAATGGTCACTTCAACCTTTCCCTGCGAAAATAGAACATTGTCACTTCAACCTTTCCCAGAAAAAATGTAATATGAACTTTTAATGTCTGGCATGCCATAAAAATGCCACATGAATGCATGCACAGTATTACACAGGCTTTGTACAAGCACAATCCACACACACACGTATAAGAATGAAACTTTATGAATGCAAGTATATTTTGTTGTGTATGTACAAACTGGAGAGAAGTTTGAGGGGAAAATACCACACACGGGGGCAAAGAATTAGAAGGATGATACAGGGAAGCATATAACTACAATAAAAAATATATAACAATCCACAATCTTCCTTGGAACCTGTTGATTTTCCCATGAAAATACTATGAATAGAACTTAAAAAACCGTGAATCACATAATCACACCAAGATCACACGAGATTTATCATGGCTCACCGAATTCGTGCTACATCCACGTCGGTTTTCACTATGTAATGAGTGTTATATTTACATTGAGGCATGAGAGCCTTTTGAGAGAGTGAATCGAAGAGAGTTGTGATGAGAGGGTGAGGAGGGCCATTATATATGGAAGATAATGGGCTCTCCCCTTTTGGACTTCCTCAAGGAATAAAGTGAGGCCAAAACTATGGTACCAACCTTGTTGATTCACCAATAAAATACCACGAATAATGGTAGCAGAAAAGAACAAAATTCTATAGAGCAACCAAATCTATCTTCAAAACTCCATTTAAATATGCTAAACATCCTTTTTTGAGAAAAAGTGACATAAATAAGTGAAAAATCCTTAGGCTAAAGGAAACATAGAATTTCGTAAAAAGAAAATAGCAAAGTTCTAGTCAAATTGGAAAAACCTTATGAAGTGTCTATTCCTGCTACATCACAATGGTGCATTTGCTTTTTGAAGTGGTTGTTATTTGCAGTGATAGAATAAAATAGCAGACAAAAAGAAAAGTAGGATGTCATGGTCATGTCCAATCATATAATGCCACCGATAATTCGTATATGCCTCATATCCAATCATTAAAATGTAAAATACAAGTGCATTAATGTCACCGATAATTCTTATATGCCTCATATCAACATATGGCTTTGACATCAAACAATTTGTTTCAAATTACATTTAATAGTATGCATAAATACACACACATATAATATATGTCATTTCAGACACCTCATCTCATTTTTGTTTTTTCTCAGCCTTGTCTGTAGATCATAGCCACCAAGGTGTCCCCAAAGAGGGAACAGTAGCTTCCTAATTCTAAAGTAATAACATACTATCTTATGGAAAAATAAAATCCTTTATGTGACAAATATTACCTTCCCTCTCCATCCCTCGAAGACATTGGTATCAGATCTAGAGTGGTGGGACTCTGCACTTATTTCAAAGCTTGAGTTCGGATTGAGTATAATTATATCTGCATCAGAACCGGCACGAATTGCTCCCTTCCTTGGATATATATTGAAAATCCTAGCACTGAAAATTTTGTGGATGTTGAAATCATTTTAACATACTTTAGGCAGCATAATGGGAATTTATAGTAAACACAATTCGCTGCAAGAATACCATTCAGTACTTGTCACACGGACATAGTCAGTAACAGAAATTTGACCGGATTCCTGAAAGTATGCACAGAAATTTAAAAAAATAAAAGATTATCCAAAACACTGATTCTAATTTAAGCTGCTTATTTAAGGGATGAGCAGGAATTTTATGGCAGCTTACCACCATTGTATCCCATACAAGATGCATCCTCTCCTCAATACCTAATTTCCAGTTGCCGTGTTAAGTATTAGAAACTGAAATTGGCATAGAAAACAGAGAATATATCTTAGTTGAACAATATCAAAGACCATTTCTATGACTACCATTGACACCATTTGGAATTTTCTGGAAATCATCAATTCCAAGAGCTTTCTGTGTTGAGTTGAAAGAACAATGATCAGTTCCTACAAGCTGCACATTGCAAAATCTAAGTCAATATATACTTTCTTAAAACAAATTTGTTCACTATTAAGTTCAGGTAGCTAAATTATAGACACAAAAAAAACAAAAGTTTAGGCATCTGAATAGTATATATCCCATCATGTTTGATCAAAATTGGGTTCTGAATACAATGTCAAGGGACAACCATTAACTTGTCTCATCATTTACAATAACTCCTTACTAGTTCCCCCCATCATTTCAAAGCTATGTGATGAGGACATCTTTGTCAAACCCTTTAGGGCTCGTTTGGTACACAGGATTGGCTTGGACTGGCTTGGACTAAATTTAGTACCATGTTTGTTTTATCTAATCCTAGTCTTAGATGGGATTGCTAATACCGGGCCCACCAAAAACACCTCCTTAGGAGGGGACTACTAATCCCATGTGGAAAGGGAGGATTAGCTAGTCCTAATGGTGACCAATGTATAAAATGCATATATTATATTGTAAAATTAATAACATATATTATTATTATTAAACTTACTTACACATATACTATAATGTACATATATACATGTATATACACATAAATATATCATATATGTATATATGTATATATATACATACACATATATACATATATAATATATATAATATACATATACATATATATATGTATATTATTATTATAATATACCCATATACACATATACATATTAATATTATAATAATAGCATACGTGTATATATGTAATATATATTATAATATAATATACATATATTATACATATATTATATATATAATATAGCATACGTGTATATATATAATATACATATATATATGTATATTATATACATATACATGTATATATACCCATGTATGTATATTATATATATACTAGTATATACATATACATGTATATATGTATATTACAATATATATAATATATTGTAAAATACATATATATATATATATATATATATATATATATATATATATATATATGTATTATACCCATGTATATATTATAATATACATATATACACCTATATACACATATATTATATATGTATATATATATATATATATAAATATATAAAATATACATATATACATGGATATAATATATATATATATATATATATATGTATTTTATAATATATATATATATATACATGTATATACATGTATGTGTACATATATATATATACATACATATGTTTATATTATTTATAATATACATATATACATGTATATACACATACATGTCACATATATTATAAAATACATATGTACACATACATAATATATGTATTTATACATATATACATATACATAGATAGTTTTGAAATAAAAAATAAAAAATCTAGTCCTAGTCCAAGCGTACACCAAACGCAGGATAAGTGTTATCCAACTTAGACCAAGCCAAGCCAAGCCAAGACAGTCCCGTGTACCAAACGAGCCCTTAGGGTTTACAAACGAAAGAGATGGAAGGGGGAATTATTAATTAGTTTCCTATTTTATTTGTTAGTTCCTAGGTTCTCTAAGTTTTCCAGATTTCATTAGGATTTTTAGTTTTCCAGGTTTCAGTAGGATTTCTAAGTTTCCTATTTTATTTGGATTAGGATTTCTTTCCTAGAATAAGTTTAATTTTCCTTTTCACTCTAGGGTTAGATCATTATAAATACCTCGTCTATGTAATTCATTATGGAGTTGAGTTGTTGAGATATAAAGAAAAGCTTATTTTCCAGAGATTGGAGACTACTTGGTGTGAAGCCAAACCCCTGGAGTGATTCCAGACCTATCCCTTTTGTTCTATTTTCTGTTTTCCATTGTTTTTGCTTCCGCTAAACTACCTAAATAGTCAATTCACCCATATCCTACATCACTATGAAATAAATCATTGCAGTACCAAGAAGCAATGTCGACCAAATCAGATAATTCTTATATAAGGTTGAATAAGAGAGACACCTGCAGAGCTCCCATTGAAAGAGCAGCTTGAAGGGCTTTGCCATGTCCTGCGGCCCTTATAGGGGGACTCATGACATACCTGAATTTTCAGAAGACAGCTTTGCTTAACATAACTCTATTTGATCGAACATCGAAAAATCAGATAAAGAAGAATATAACAAAGAGTGCAGCCTCCTACTTAGCAGCAGTGATAAAGTCAGGATCCCAAAGCCAAGAATCATTCAGCACTAACCCAGAAACTACTGGTTCTCCAATAACCTTCTGCCCTGCAGTTTAAGAGAGTATTTTTTTTACCCTTCCCAAAATGATAGGTAAAAAAGAAACAGGATACTGTGTCTGGAAATATGCCTACAGTTTATATGCCATCTTAATCAGCTTCATCTATCTTTATTAATACATGTATTTGTGGAAGTCTGTCTATAGGTTTTTTTTTTTTTTTTTCAGTTTGTTCATTGTGTTCTTTCTATTAGCCTTCATTTGAGCTTTTTGGTCTCTAGGCTACCATGAAACGGCACATATCAGAATAGACAATTAGATAAGAAATTCTTTGCAGTTGCTAAAATGCACTCTGGCTGGGTATCATAAACTCTTGCAGCATATTCTTTATGACGCCACTTCAACAAATCAAAATTTTTGGAAATTGGTACCTGTTTGTCATTGATTTAGGATACAAAATACAGGTGATACAGAGTCAGTCCACATCACATTATGGAACTTTGGGAAAGGGTGGTTGAACATGATTACGACATGACACGGTAATGTTAGAGAATGAAGTTGTTGTATACGAAGACCAACTGCCGAAGCTATTTACTTAGGCAATTAATGTAAAGTTTTGAGAATAAAGGAGAGTTTATTGCTTATTTACACAAATTGTAACTAAACAAACAAACCAATGAAATAGTAGAAATTCTAGTTATCAATAACAAGATAGTCCCCAATCAAAAAAAGAAAAAAACATAGTCCTGCTGACCAATAAATTTACCAGCAGAGCAAGAAATGTAAAACACAAAGAACCTGATTTGCGAGCTTTAGAAATTTCTTCCATAGCATCAATGCTCATCACGTGAACTACATAGAGGGGAGTGTTCATGAAACCTGCGAGTTTAATTGCTCGAGCAGTTGCTTCTCCTTCCAGCTGCATTGTTATTTAAGTTGAATCAGACATTGATCATATGCTCATTAACATACTTGCAAATAACTATTAGATAATTTAAAGAACCACAGAACAAATATAACAAATGAATTTCCATTAATATGACATCAGCATAAAAAGATATGTGCTTAAATAATTGCATATTCATTATGAAAGGACCAATTTTTAGACAATCATTACTTTGCATTCTGCTGGAAAGGGGATCAGATTAAAAGCATATATCCTCTTGTTGTAGTCTTTCTAAAACAGTAAAGGCCACAAAACCAAATTCTTTTACGAAAGTTCAACCTGATAACATGAAAACAGCATAACTGGATGCCTCCATCTCTAAGAAAGTTTTTAACTAGTCTTTCCAAGATAGTAAGAACGAGAACATCTTCTTAGTTTCAAAGAAAGAAGCAAGAGCCTCACCCAGAATTAGGATTGCTACCATATCTATGTCATGATTGCAGAAGAAAGTTTGCCCATAAAAATAGGGACTGATAAATTAAAATAAAATATTCATACCAGGTAGATATGGAATATAAAGTACTATTGAATTGTAAGATTAATAACAGCATTAAATATTACTGCATAATAAATGCTCTATGTGAAGGGAGATGATGCACATTTAATAATTACTAATTAATATCAAAGTTATGTTTGCACAATAGGAAAAAAAAAAACCACACTTTCATCTTATCCAAGTTATGTTTGCACCATGAATCTATTTCTATAATTACCGCTGGGGGCCTTGAAAGAGCATGTCCCTCTGGACCAGTAATACCAAGTTCTATCATTCTTCTCTGTCCTTCATATGCAGCATCTCCATTTTCTGCATGAACCATAGCTAACGCACCAAGAGACTTGCACTTTTTGAATCCTTGTAGCAGAAGCTCATCATTGATCATCAAAGACCCCTTGTATGCCATGAAAAACTTGAAAGAGTTTATACCTGAATTAAGTTCACAAATTGTAAATACAAATAAATTTCATAAAGCTTAGCATGGCCAACAATTAAGCTCACTCAATAAAACCTGGAAATACATATGACTAACCTTTCTCATTGACCATTATTTCCATTTCTTTTGAAACAACTTCATCCCATTTTGTAATTGCCATATGGAAACCATAATCCATGCAGGACTTCTTAGACTTTTTTTCATAAGCTTCTAATCCTGACAATAAACTTCCATTAACTGGTATAACAAAGTCGATGTGCATTGTTGTTCCACCAGCTAACGCTGCAGCCTGACCACTGAAGAAATCATCAATGGTTTCTGAATCCATGAACTCAAAGGCTAGGTGGGTATGAGGATCAATGCCTCCTGTTAATGTTAAACAAATTAAAGTTTAGAGAACACAGATTGGCCCTAAAGAATGACAGTCAAATTTCACTATTAGGGGATATTTAATAATGAAGAATAGAAAACCAAATACCAGTATACATAACAAGAAAAGCTTGAAACAACATGATAGACCCCAAAAGGTGAAGCCTGTGCAGAAAACAGTATTGGGAGCTTTAAACATAAAACTTTTATTCCTGACTTGCACATTGTATCCCTTATTATATACTCTCCCGACTCCAAATAGTTAAAAGCTGTAGTAATCTATCACATAGGTGTAGTACGAAACTAACCTGGCATGACATACTTTCCAGTGGCATCAAGCACAGTGACATCATCACCAACCTGCCAATGGCATTTTTTTTAAAAAGACAGGGTAATATGACATCAAATCAAGTAGAGCATAAAGAAATAAAAGATAATATAAAGAGTAAATAGGAGATAAAGAACTCAGCACAAATGAAAAGTGATTTAGATAGATAACATTCTCTACATCGCTCTGAGTAATATAGATCAAGACCATTACACTTTCATTTCAATAAATATATACCCCCAAAATCGGATAACATACAGAGCACTTCATTTTCTGTGATATTGCAAGCGCAATTACTATTTCATTCAAATTCATATAAGATTGATCTTCGGCAACCAAAGTTCTTCTCCAAATTCTAGAGTTAGTGGGGTTGTACTAATAATGTCATGATTTATGAGATTTTGGAAGAAGTATTGTATTCCATTCTCTAATTTTATGATATTGTAACCGAAAATAGTTTGAAAATCATCCGTTTTAATGTTCTCTCAAACACTAATTTACAGGAGAATGAATTTGTCTATAGGTATCTCCTGGTCATACACATCCATGCTTCCTAGACCACATCTTAAGTTTATGCAAGAGATAAAAAATATCAGTGATTATTTTACATAAAGAAAAAGGCAATTTCTTCTAAGAAAACAACTTTTCCAAAATCTTTAGTGGACAGGATACTCTGCCACAAGCATCAGGACTAATCTGCAAGCTTTGGAACCAGTGAGGTTTTACAATAGACCAGACCATATAACTAACCACGTCTGCTGCCTCATCCTCATCATGAAATGATTCTTTTGAAAATATGCTTTTGCCAAAGCATCCTCCCTAATGCCAAAATTAACACCACATACATTTCATCCACAAGGAAATCTCAATCACATCCTAGGCGCTCCTTTTGCATGGATTTGATTGGAATACCTCAGGATGAAACTCTTAATAAGAGCTGCCTTGCCCCTTATATACACTTCTATATTCTCTTTAACACCACACCAATTGGCAATCCAATATTAGAGCACATCGACAAAGAACTTAGGACATACGGAGGAACTAACCTTGCACCAAAATTTAAATAATCTTTTCCACTACCTTTCATGACAAAACCAGCTCCTAAAAATAACAAGACTGAAAGGGAGAAAAGAGATAACCATATCCACTGTGCCTAAATCCCACGCCATAAAACTGATTGCGATGAATTTACTCTCAAAACTCATCCTATAATCACGTTTACGAATTGAATTATCAGTCGGAAAAGAAATGGGGACAGAGGATTGCATTGCTCCGGTAGTCCAGAACTAATAAAGAAACTAGTTGGAAACAGGTCCGCACACGGATTGGAAAACTATCAGAAAATGCAAAACCCACATCCTTCACTGCCCCTAAAGCCCCCAAAGTATCAAGCATATACATCAAACCTACCAATCTCAATATCCTATCCACAAGTTATAACTAGACCTCCAGTATCAGCTTGTTACTTAAGAAGTTATGAGCCACTTCTAGTAACTAAAACTAGAACCTCCACCCCATTTGCAGAAACGAAAATATTTGGAAAAAGAAATAAGGAAAACAGAATTTGAAATATTGTACCTTAATATTAGGCCTAACAGCAACAATGATTCCATCCTCCACATAAACATCAGCGACCTCCATCTCATGAGCATTCACTACAGTTCCGCCTTTGATCAACAACTTGGTCGACGAAGACGAAGAAACGCCACATGTTGACTCTCCATATCCAATTCCAGCATCGCAAAACTGCCACACGTTGAAATAACAAAATGATCAAAAGACTCTAAGACTTTTTGTTTTTTATTTTGTTTTTCTCGGGAACCAAACAGAAAGTGGAGAGTGAATCGAGGACTGCCTGGCTTGATTCTGCGATGGAACAAAAGGCGAAGAGAAGAAGGATGAGAAATAACAGATGGAGGAGGCGTTGAAGACTGGAGCTAGACGCCATGGATTGGATGCTTGAAAAACTTCACTCCTTCACTTCTTCACTTCAAAATTCAATCTCACCATACCATAAATGAGTTGCCATTACCGTATGAAGCAACAATTTGTGGCTGTGATGGAAGAGAAATTATAGAATATTAGTGACGATAATGTTTATTTTTCCCTCTTTCATATCCACTTATATTATAACACATATTTCATATCCACTTATATTATAACACGTATACAAGAGGAATAGTATCTTTAAACCTTGTTATAGTTTGGTATGCCGTTTTCTTGCTCATTATTGACCTTAACTTGGTGGATAATACGTATCAAAAAAATAAAAACCTTGGTGGATAATAGTCAACATAAAAATACCATTTTGACCTTGCATTTAACAGAAAAAGTTAACAAAATTGACAGCAAGACTATTTCCAAATCCAATTCAGCTTCGACCCGAACTTCACCCCACACAGACTGCATCGAGTCCAGCTATGATGTTCTTTTACAAATCAACAAACGAAATTTCCAAACCCCCAAATTTCTAAAACGTCTGGTGGTATTCAATTAGGATTTTTAAATAATCAATACAAGTCCGATGGTATTCAATTAGGACTTTTAATAGATAAGAAAAAGTACTGTGGTATTCAAAAACTTACTGATTTTAATGTATTTCATTAAATGGTGTATTGTGTGAGACTTTTTTTTTTTGGGTGAAAATATTGTGTGAGACTTTTGAGTGTGTGATATATATACCAAATCACATAACAAATCACACCCTCCTATGCATGATTCTCATATATGCTCTCATACTTTTTCTTCCCCATTATTTTTTCATGCCTTTTATTGTATATAAAAAAAAAAATTCATAAGAGAGACGATAAAGGGTCCACATCACAGCACAGTCCCCCTTTTTCCTCCTTTCCCTCTTCCTTTTTTTTTTCTTCTAATTTTTTCTTTCTTTCCTCCTCCCTCCCCTGACCCCTCTTTCTCCTTCGCACTCTCCTCTCTCCCTCAGTGTTTAGTAAACAACCACCAATTTTAGATGATGAAAGTTGCAAACCAATTTTGTAAAAGCTCTTCCGTTGGTTATTCAAATGGGAAGATCCAAGTAAAACGAAGGTCTTTATCTATTGAACAAAGCGCTACTACGTTCAAATTATGTGTAATGGCATGGACCATTAAATATCATATTAGGTATGGAATCAAAAAACTGATTTATTTTGGTTCTAGTTTCTTTCAGCCGTTAGCCTTACAACATCATGTTATATCTACAACTTTAATATTTTAATTGCTATATAAAATTACTTCAATGTCATTAGAACATTTTATTGTCACTTATTGAGTTATTTTGAAATATTTTCTATGAATTCAGTTTTGGTTTCGGTTTAACAAATTTTGTCTTCAATGGGTGTATTGTTTTTTGTCAATTAATAACATTTTTATAATATTATAAATATTATGTTGCAAAGTGGGCAGAAAGGTTTATGAGATTTTATTGGTTAATGTGGTGAGCAAACATACTCCCATAGAAAAAAAATCCTGTAATTATAATCTATTAAAATCATAAGTAAAATCATAAGTGAATAAAATCATAAGTAAAATCATGTAATTGCAATCTATTAAAATCATAAGCAAAATCATATAATTACAAATCCGGTTGAAATCCATTACATTAAAATCATGTAATTACAATCTGTTAAAATCTTAATTGAATACACCCCCCTTAATTAATTAAATACATATTCATGATTTAATTTTTTATTTTTCATTAATTTATTTTTTAATGATTTTTTTAATCCATGTGGCACAATATGGTGAATACACATGGACCCATTAATTGCCATGTCATCATTTAACGAAAGATTTGACGATTTAACTAATGAATGTATGGAAGTGGTAGGTGTTGAGACCAAAAAAAGTCACAAGAAGCCCAAAGACATTTAAAGCCCAATATAACATATAATGTTGGTCATGTGTTAATCCAAATTGTATTTTGGGAATTAATTCATTAAATGAATAATAGTGTCCTTGCCATGCGAAGCCAATAATACATTTTGCATATGTCGATCACCTATCAAGCTCACATGAACCCAAGTCATGTGGTTTACGGGACTTGCATGAGGGATTGTGGTGTAGAAGGTTACAGAGGTCCACAAGGCCCACGGAAGCTCTTGGATAATAAAGACTTTGGGCTAGCTACTTGGGAGCACCAAAGTCCAAGCCCATTACTTAGAGTTCTTCAATATGGGTGAGCAAATGAGATATTTTTCAAGCACTTCCTTTTACCCATAGGAAATAGTCATTTTCCAAATGCCTAGCTTTACCCATTGGAAACAAGTCATTTCCAGCCCTTCCTTTTACCCATAGAAAATAATCAGTTTTTGGTATCTAGCTTCACATGTTGGAAAATAGCTGATCGGTTCATAATTGTATATCATTTTGTACCCTTCTAGCTTATGATTTGGTTATGTTTTTGAGTTAAACTTGTGCTTTTAATCCTTTTTGTGTTTATCTTTCAGTTCATTGAGCTTTAGGTAATAATGATGGCTTTGGATAGTAAATGATGCAATCCATGCATGTTAGGGCCTAATTTGGATGAATGGATGAAGAGCTTAAAGACAAACTCAATTTTGGCTACAGTCCCCTGCCAGCCCAGTTTCGTAGGTCATATTGCAAGCTTTGTTTCAGCAACCTACATAGCTCGGATGAGGCCACATTCTTCATGAAAGTTGTTCCAATGGTTGTATACTATAACATATCCGAAATTCAGCCCCATTGGATAATTGTGGAGTCTGTTACCTAGCAAACACAGAGCCATGCTCAGGATGGATTTTATCAGCGCGCAAAATGAGTTAGCAATTTGTTTTGCCCTTAACTTCCTCCTCCGACCTTGGATTGGCCCAAATGATATATGGCTGGAAAGAAGACATTCTGAACTTCAAGTTTGAGTGCTTAAAGTCTTAATTTGCTTAAGGGAAGCCCAATTCGTAAGCCCTTGAAGTTGCTGGTCATGCTGACCTCAGGATGAGCTATTATTTCTGGTTGGAAGCTTGGTCATGGTGACATGAAGATGAGCTAGGGCTGCTGGTGGGATTTATTAGTGAAGTGCATCAACCAATTCAAATTTTATAATGCAAGTGTTGTATGCATTAGTGAAGTGCATCAACCATTTCAGATTTTATAAAACAAGTGTTGTATGCATTAGCCATACTTAATTCAGATTTTCAGCTTCCTTAGGCCTATATATAGTGAGGTTTCCCAAGCTTGTAAACACACCCCAAGGGGGGGAGCTCTCAAACACTTCTCTAGAGCTCCCTTCCCTTCTCTCCCTCAAATTCTCTTAGTTTCTCTTTCTAGTTTTCAATTGTTGTAATGAAATCTTTTGTGTTGAAATTTTCCTTAAGTTTTTCTTAGTTCCACTTTACTTTTCATTATGTAAATTCTTTTCTTTAGTTTCAAGTTTGATTAGTTTCCAAGTTTCAATTATGGTTTTTGTTCTTATTCATTATGCTTATAAGTTAATATGCTAGTTTGAATGATTGATCACCATTTAGGCTTGCATGTTAGCTATCTTGGTTTGAATTAAGAGTAGACACCATGCTTTAATTCGAATTGAACTATGAATAGGAAGAGTATGTATGGACATTCGACAACAGGGATTAGATACATGCTTGGTTGTTTAAATTGTTCTTCTATGCTTAATGGGTTCCTAATGCTTAATTTTAGGTTAGACAACAAATGATCAAATTAGGGAATTAGGAACACAAGGTTATGACCACACACCATGGCTTAATCATACTTTAGCTAGAATCAATCCATTAATCTAATTGAACTTGGGAACTTATCTGCTTGAGTTAGTTATTTCTTTCTTCCTTGTTTTATTTATTTCATTTCTTTTTCATTTCTGTTTTGTGTAGGGAAAATGAATTGGATCATTCAATCACCAATCCTCGTGGGATCGACCTCGCACTTACATATGCTAAACTACCAACGGCTCGTGCACTTGCGAGTATCACAAGTTGAGGATGCAACTGAATCCATTTTGGTGCAGCTGTATCTACACAACAATAGCATGCCCCAGTGCTCCCTTTTAACCATTGGAAATAGGTTGGTTCCAGCACCTCTCTTTACCTATTGGAAATAAAGGAAAACCCTCACCCTCTATAAATTGGGAGGCATTTGCTGGGCAAAATCAACCTCTCTTGGTTGCTACAAGCTTCTCAGCAACCATGAGAACTCATCTTCCTTCCTCCTTTCAGCTGCTGCAAGCATTCCAACGCCCATTCCAGCCATCAACCTTCATCCTTTGGTTGCTACAGCATCCCAGTAGTCATCGACCAACATCTCTTGGTTGCTCAAGCACCCCAGCAACCATCAAACCACATTCCTTCCTCCCTTCGGCTGCTGCAAGCATTCCAGCGGCCATCCTAGCCATTCCTCAACCATCACAACCATGTTTCCTACTTTCTCACCCTTGAAATCCATCATCTTCTCTATAAAGCCTCACCAAGCATAACTCCAAGCTTTTCCTTTCTCCTCATACCCTTCCAAGCTGTAAACATCATAGCCTTCAAGCCTCAAGCTTTTCCTTCCATCCTCCCACCTCTAGAACTCATAAATCTCTCTAGAATCATAGTCACAAACACCATAGCCTTCAAAGTCTTAAGCTTTTCTTTCCTCAGCCATGCTCTTTGAAACCCCATTTATTTGACTACTATAAACATCCCAATAACCATCACAACCAAACAACCAAACCACCATAGCCATAGCTTCAAACAATAAGTTCTCAACACCCAAACTCAAGCATATCAAACACCAAGCCAAGCACAAGCATTCTCATTTGCTAAACTTGTGGATCTTTAGCTCCCACACTCCAAGCTCTCATGCCAAGTTCACACAATCTCATATCAACATTAGCAAGTCATCTTCAACTCTTGGTCAAGTTGCCGGAAACAGCAGCAAGTCATCTTCAACTCTTCGTCAAGCTGCCGGAAAAATCAGCACCAAACACGCAACCGCTGGAAGAAGAATAGAATACTCCCATGGGACTTGCTTCTCCCTCGGGATGCTTTGGGCCTAGTCCTCACCAACTCAGAAAAAGGAGCAATGAAGGCTTGATCTACCACTCTATGGCGGTCCGAGAATCAACAAGCCCGGACGAGCCTTTCGATCGAAAAAGACCCCAATAGTAGGAAAATCAAATTTTGAGTACAAAGTTGATACAAAAAAACTTTAGGTATTAAAATCTAAATTTCGGTAAACTTGTGGGTATTAAAGTGAGATTTACCGAAAAAAGTAACCAAACACTATGTTATCTAGTTAATCCTCAAGAGCTGACTAAGTTGCCATTGCAAGGGGAAAAAAAGATTGCAAAATGCGCATCTAGAAAAATATAATTGTAAAAAATAAAAATTTAAGTAATGCGTATAATAAAGAGGCGCAAGGAGGTGCAGGTGCACCTTTCCTCGTCGGAAAATGCGTTGGAGATCAAGAATTTGTCCCTTTGTTTGTGCCCACCAAGCATTTGATTAAAAGCCTCAAAGATGATGTTTTGTTGCTGCTATGTGAGACCTTGAATATTTACCTTAGATTGTTGAGCTCGATCTCACGATCATGTAGGAGAAAACGGTTCGTCAATTGGACCTCCACAACCAAAGTTATAGATTTTAGAAGATTTTGAAATTTTTTCAATTAAGTTGTAGAGACCAGTCAAAGAAGAAGATGACTTTGTAGTTAGAATGCCATGCTTCTCAACTTGCATTCCTTTTTAATATGGTACACTATCAAGATGTCATGTGTCAAATTCTAACTAGACTGTAAAAACTGAGTTTTATATATATTTGAAAAGAGATATTACAACCTATTTATATACAAGGTATAGGATGGTAGACCTATTAGTTACAACATAATGGAAATACATTGATAGCCTAATAATATCATAACAGCAGTAGACAATGAATAGACAATGAATTGCTAGCATTCATTGGCCCTTTACTAGTCATAACTATGATAACTGCCTAACATTCCCCCGCAAACTAGACACCGAAGAGGTGACAAGTTTGGAAACAAGACGTTCAAAACGGTCAGCTAGTAACCCTTTTGTGAAGACATCTGCAAGCTGAAGTTGGGATGGAATGAACTGAACTTTGTGACTGCCAGATTGTTGATGAAAGCCTTTGGCAACAAGGCGTGCCTTATAGCGTTCAATTGTGCCATCAGAGCGCCGCTTTACTCTAAAGACCCATTTGCAACCAACCATATTGAGCGAAGGAGATGACGGCACCAAGGACCAGGTGCCCTGCTGAAGGAGTGCATGATACTCATCAACCATGGCCGGTTTCCATTCGGGATGGCGAGAAGCTTTCGTGTAACATGTGGGTTCAACGTCTATGGTAACCAAAACAGTGAAAGCCTGTTGAATAGGGTACTTTATTGAAAAATTGGCATGATATTTAGGATTTGGCTTGAGAATTTCATATTTGGATCGGGTGTGAACAGGACTGGTACGCCCACTTGGTGGTGGAGGAGCGACGACAGGAACTTCAGCAAGGGAAGGCGACAAACTTGATGTTGATGATGATGATGATGATATGGCTGGTGTTGGAGAAGAGAGTAGGAGGGCAGGCTGTACCGGTGGTGAGACTGGAGCCAAATTGGGCGTGAATTCCTTAAGATAGATGGGAGAGCTGGGATCGACAAGAATATATGTAGAGGAAATGGACCTGAATGTGGGCTGAGCTGAAGCTTGTGGTGTGACAGCAGCAGTGGGCTGAGCCTGTGGACTAGGGAGGAAGCCCACGGGGACTATAGCAAAGTTTGTGAGTTTAACAGGCTGAGGAACAATAGCATAATAGAGTTGGTCTTCATGAAAAATGACATGGTGGGAGATGTAGAGCCGACCTGTGGGAGGATGGAGGAAACAGTAACCATGATGTCGATCGCTGTAACCAACAAAAACACATTGAAGAGAACGAGGTTGTAATTTGTTAGTGACATAATATCCAAGATATGGGTAACAAATACATCCAAAAACAAGAAGGAATGCATAATCCGGGGAATGGCCAAATAAGATATGATAGGGTGAAGTCCTTTTAAGGATAGGGGTTGGAAGCCGGTTAATCAAAGAAACTGCCGTACAAAAGGCTTCGACCCATAGGGTGTGAGGCATGTGAGCAGTATGTAAGAGAATGCATCCCATATCGGCAATATGACGATGCTCGCGCTCTGCTAACCCATTCTGTTGGGGTGTATGAGGACAAGAAAAACAATGCACAATTCCATGAGTAGCACAAAACTGTTTAAATTGCAGGTTATCATATTCCTTTCCCCCATCGCTTTAGAATTGTTTGATAGACAAAGAAATTGATTTTTAACATATTGTACAAAAGTAGAAAAATGACCAAAAACTTCTGATTTAAGACGCATAGGGAAAATCCATGAATAATGAGTGTAGTCATTTGTAAATAAGACATAATAGCAATATCCAGAAACAGAGACAACAGGAGACATCCACACATCCGAATGGATTAAAGCAAATGGCTCAGTAGAACAATGTGCAGAGACGAAAAAGAAAGTTTTATAGATTTAGCTAATGCACAATGGCTACAAGGGGAATGTGATAAACGAGAAAGAGAATCTAATAAGGACCTAGAAACAAGTGTGCTAAGAACTTTATTGGAGGGATGACCAAGACGACGATGCCACAGAGAGGACGAGGCGACGACAGAAGAAAAAGCTTGCTTGGACCCAGACAAAAGAGTTGGAAAGATAGGGTAAATACCATCTTTACATAGGCCCTAAAAGAGAACAACACCACGTTGTAAGTCACGAATTTGGTATCCCCAAGGAAAGAAAGTAATACTAACATTAAAATCACGAATAAATTGAGCAACAGATAAAAGATTTTTGCGAAGGGAAGGAACATGGAGAACATCAGAGAGACGAAAGACAAAAGTACTCGAAGAAAATGAAAGGTTACCGGAATGAGTGATGGGGAGGGTGTCACCATTACCAAAAACAACCTGATCTGAAGCTGCGTACGGAGTGCCATAATGGAACGTTTGCGCATCATAGGTCATGTGATTGGTGGCACCGGAGTCCAAATACCAATTAGGGTCGGAAAAGGACGTAACATGCATGCCGGCAAAAAGACGAGGATGAGGACACTTGGCTTGAACATGACCAAATTGTAGGCAATTTCCAGCATTGAAGTGACTGGCGAGAGGGTGGAGGACCCAAAAGACCTTGAGAGGAGGATGAGGGACGCGGAGCACGGTGAAAAGGTTGGCCAGAGCCAGAGAAATGATGAACTTAAGGCCGACCGAAGGGTCGAGCGGATTGGTCACTTGGGCGCAGGTGGCGAGGGCTACGGGGGGAGCGAGCAGCAACAAAAGCCACAAGATAAGCCACAGGAGTCATCTGAGTGGCTAAGGCCTGTTGCCTTTCAAAAGCAATGAGGCAAGTTCGTAGGTCCGAGAAGGAGGGAAGCGGTGGGAAGTTCAGAATAGCCGTCACTAATATTTGGTAGTCAAGACCCAGACCATGGAGCACATACGTAACCAAGTCGAAGTTGGAGACAGGTTCCCGGATCGCAGCGAGTTCATCAGCCAAACTTTTGGCCTGAGAAAGGTATTCATAGATGGATTTGGAACCTTTGGTGAGAGAGAAGAGTCGAAATTTCAGCTGAGCAGAATTGGCAAGAGATTGCTGCGAGAAATTCTGTTGGAGACAGTCCCAAATGGCCTGCGAGGTGGAGAACCCAATGACTTGTTAAAGAACACTCTCAGATAGCGTATTACGAAGAATACTAATGAGGCTTTGGTTGGTTTGAAACCAAAAGGCATAGGCAGGATTGGGCAGGGGTGGAGTAGAAGAATTATACTTATCAGAAGGAGGCAAAGTAGGAGAGGGGCAAAGATGAGATCCATCAACAAAACGCCAAAGATTCTGGCCTAGTAAGAAAGGTTTCACCTGGCTTTCCCATAAGAGATAGTTGGTATTAGAAAGTTTGATAGAGACAAGGTGAGAGATATTGGGAATGGAGATAGTGGGAACATCGCTGGAAGCCATGGAGAGGAAAAAAAAAAGGTTTAGTTTCTTGATACCATGTAGAAACTGAGTTTTCTATATATTTGAAAAGAGATATTACAACCTATTTATATACAAGGTATAAGATGGTAGACCTATCAGTTACAACATAACGGAAATACATTGATAGCCTAATAATATCATAACAACAGTAGACAATGAATAGACAACCCTTTACTAGTCATAACTATGATAACTGCCTAACATAGACCAACTTTAAAAATTCATTAAAAATTCAAATGTGCTCTGAAAAATTCACTGAAAAATACCCCAAACTCATAATCACATGTACTTTTATCTTGTGACCTCCAAATTACATATACTTTGGATTGGATTAATTGGTATTGATTTTGGTTAGATTAATGGATGATTTCATATGAATTTTAATAGACTAACTGTGTAATTGACATGCATTTTATTCATATTTGATATGAATTTTGATAAATAATTGTGTAACATGAATTTTGTGCATATTAATTGATATACAAAATAGACTATAGTCAATTAGTCTTATTTATTTTAATTACGAATAACATTAGTATTGTTTAAATTATTAATTTTTTTTATTAATTTTACCTTTAGTGTTTTAACCTTGCTCATTCTCTCAAAAATTCTTGGTCACTGAACGTAGTATTGTTTAAATTATTAATTTTTTATTAATTTTTTTTTATTAATTTTACCTTTTAGTCTTTTAACATTGCTCATTCTCTCAAAAATTCTTCGTCACTGAAGGCTTGTGATGGAAAGAAGACTTCCGCACGCAAGTATAATGATTTGTATTTATGATTATTCTAAAGCAACCATGCATGCACCGCAGCCAAACACCTTACGCTATGGTATATATATAGGCATATATGTTTTTTCAGTGCTCTCAAATTATATTCCTGTAATTTAAACCAGTCCTCCTTATCCCCCCCCCAAAAAAATATAAAAAAGAATAACACCCAGGTGATTTGGAAACGGGCCAAGGTTCTCACCTACTTCTCAATTTCGTGGACCAGACAAATGGTCAAAACGCAGGTGTCGGGTTTCAAGTAGAACCGACCGTATCTAATCACTCCCCAGCTTCTAGATTCCTAGCTTTTTTTTATTTATTATTTTGTACGTTTGATCAGGATTCGAAGCCGTTTTAAACAACAGCCCCCTCACAAATCATTTGAGAGCTCGAGACAACAAGCACCTCTCACATTTTGTCTTGGTGTACGGAAATTTACACGGAAAAATATTTGTCAAATTACAATCTCTGTAATGATGTCGTGTATCCGCCGGGTATGGGCCGGCGCCGGAGCTCCGGACCGACCTATTAGGATCCGGGAACATCCGCGAGCTTGGGAGATCCCGCGTCTCCCCCGCAGATTCCGCGGGAATCAACGGCCAGAAATCGTCCTCCGGACTACACCGTCTAAGCATTTGCGGCCGGTGGTGTGGGCGGTGGAAGCGGCGGGACCAGGAGGAGCGTGGGATCGATTGGACGGGGGAGATGGAACGGAGAGCTCGAAGGCGGGGCCGTGCTCGTACGCGGTGGGGGAGTATCGGACGGTGGAGCAGGAAGGAGAGAGGAGTCAGGATCGGAGGGTGGACGTGGCGGTTGCAGCGGCGGTTACGGTGGTTCTGGGTGTAGGCAATCGGGTGCTCTATAAGCTGGCCTTGGTTCCTCTCAAGCACTACCCTTTCTTTCTCGCTCAGCTCGCCACTTTCGGGTACTTCCACCAACACCGCCTCTCTATCTAACTGATTATTTTATTATTTTTATGAGTTTGTCTTCATTTTTGCTACTTAGAAATTAGTTTTAAATTCCGATTGGCGTTTTGGTGACTCAGCCATTGGTCATCCGAGATTTGCTGGTTTCGAGGCTAATTAGTTGACCGTTTAGCAACAATAATACGAACCCAACAATCTTCTTTTCGCACCCAACACCAAAGTTTGGCGCCTTCAACTTCCTAATTTGCCCCCATATTAAATTACATGAGAAAAAGGAAACCAGCCAACTTCCAGCGTCGGGGGAAGGAGTCGCCGGAGTTGACTGAGGGGATGGGGTTAGGTTACAAAAAATTTCCTACACTTTAAATTTAAATAATAACAATGCTCGTCTTAAAGAAGATATGAGTTAGACCAGTTGATTAGGACACCTAGTGAGCCCGCCTTGTAACTAAATTCAGATATTCCGCCTCAAATAATTGTCTCGCTATTATGTTGAGCGACACCGTTTCGTCTCATACAAGGCCCATCCCTGGTCTCATTTTCTACCCGGGGCCCAGAACACCACTATACGGTACCCGACCCAATGAACCATCCCGTCACAGCACCCAACACCCCACCGGCGGAAACCAATAATGTCTTGGATTGAGACAGACCAAAATGAATAAAGAAAAATAATATAAATTTTCGGTACGAAAAAACTTTAGGAAAACTTTTAACGTGGATGGTGTAGAAATAATAATCTGGGCCGTTCGTAATTCGGAGGCCTGGATGAAAGGTTTTGGTCGGAGAATCACGTCAGATAAACTTGGTGGGTTTTTTTTACAATTATTTTTACTTGTCCACTTGTGATTTGAGTGATGTGACTTCCTTGTTGGATCCAAATTGGACTTGTCCATCTCTCCTTTTTCATGTTTTACACACTACAAATTCTCCTCTTTCTGTCTTTTACTTGCACACCCCAATTGTCACATCGCTCGATTGTGTTTACGTGTTACACTTGACTAGTGTCAATTGCGCTTGACTTATAAATAGGGAGAGCAAACGTGAATTGGGTTAGTCGACCAAAATAGTTCACTCAAGTTTGATGCTTCTTTCTACAAACTAGAGTAATTTAGAATATCATTTTGTTCAAAAAAATAAAATAAATAGGGATTGACATTTCCATTATTAGATCACATTTGTTTAGAAAATATATAATTTCAGCAAGAATTATACAAATTTATGATTTTTTTTGTTTTTATTTTTTCCTGGTAATGAAATTTATGCTTTTTTACTTTTTGAGTATTTTGCTATTTGTGCTAGCTGTGGACATTGCACGATCCACTATAAGATGCATAGTCCCTGCACTATGATAATTAGCAAGCAGCTCGATATTTGATGGACCATCATCACTATACTTGTGTAATGATAGCTACATTGCCTCACATTATTGCATTTATAATTCCAAACAATAAGAGATTCATCATGAGAGTAGCGAGGAAATCGAACTTGAGATCTCTTTTAACATCTCGAGAGATAAGCAGCACTAAACCAATAGCTAGTTGGTAGAAGATCGCTATTCGTGTTTTGTCTTTTAGCTTTTTTCCTTCATAAATGGAACTTAAGTATAACGCATGACGTAGATGTAGCGTCTAAAAGCAAGTACATTTTTGGTTTTATCATGACACCCATAAGCATTAGATGCCAAAACATAAAATTTTAAAACTTTATGAGCCCAAATTCAAAAGACTATTTTGTTTCATTGTTTGAACCCCTATTCTCATCGCTCTCTGGTAAATTCTAAGTTCTAAACTGTTTGGAATTATTAATTTTTTCTATTTATTTTCTTTATTTGGAACTTAGAGAAATGAATTTTTTTTTTTTTGACAAGTTGATATTCTAAACTACTGTATTGTAATATATGGAAAGTGATCGAACTCGAGTGCAAGAGGACAATTTGCATAACTCACAGCTGCCTTTTAGACAAATGAATTTGGTCTTTCTTTCTTTTTCTATTTTAAAACTAAAAGGGCGGATAAAGGAGTAGACGCTGCGAAAGTGAACATGTAGGGGTGGGCCTAACTTGAATCCAAACCACGGATCTTGTTTACACCTAGATTCTCACAAGGGAGAGATGTTATCATTACCTGCCCTTCTTTTTTGGTTAGATTTGATTCTATGATTTTTGAGTGTCATGTGGGTGCACGAGGAGCTGCCCACTGTCCTTTTCGTTTCTTTGTGCTTTTCAGTTTTGTGGTCGGCAAAAAAAACAAAAAAAAGTTTAGGATATCTAACACCAGTCATAATTTCATTTTCGAAATAAATTTTCAACATTCTGTTTTTGGTTTCTTTTTCTCAAAAAAAAAGAAAAAAGAATTTGTTGATTCCTTCAAGTCATATACCGGGCACTTTGTGTGTTATTAAATTTGTGTATAATATCTATCTAGCTAGTGGAAAAAGTCTTTTACTTAAAGACTAGTGGTCTCAGGTTTGAACTCCCATAATACCCTTGTAGTGTATGTGTTAGAAACCCCCGTTTCTTTGTAGTTTACACTATCATTTGTATTAAAAAAAATTGTGTATAATATGTCCTTTACATAAATATTTTGATTTTTTTTTGGGTATAAAATACTTTTAATTTTTTTTTTATAATCAAATGTTGTACATACATACACGTATGTACGCATTCTCCATGTTTAATACACACATTTTTTTTATAAATTTTTGAATTTGTTAGAATGATATAAATAACAATAATACTATAACTACAATAGAAATATTACATTTTCAAATATTTTTAATGTTTCTTAATTTTAATTGCACAAAATTTGTGCCATTTATCTTTTGGAATCAAAGAAAGTTAACTTTCAAATTCGACATAGATAGTTTTTTATGACATGTTTACTTGGAATGGGGAAAGTTATATTTGGAAGAGAAGAAATTAGTATATGATCAACTACTCCCCCTATTCATGTTTTTCATGTATTGGATTTAATATAGAACCTACATAATTTTTGATTCCTTATGTGTTAGTAAATGCATGAGAAGTCATGAATTGTATTGATTTTCATAACCATATATAAGTAAACGCAGGAGAGGTCATTAGATAGTTCTTTAGAAATAGAATCATCTACTTGTGAATCTCTCATAGAGATTAGGTCACTAACCACTTTTTGGACTGCTGGTCAAAACCAATCACGCCATATCTAATTTTTCATCTTTGAAAATATAATTTTGTTTAATAATAAGGAAAATGTACATAAGAAAATGGAAAGATAAGTAAAATTCGTAATTGCATTGTCACAAACATGAATAATTTTTTTTTTATACAAACAAATAATATATAAATTAGAAGTAGATGGAGCACATTTCTTGTATGGGTTAAATGCCTATCATTGTAAACCTATAAATAGATGTTTAGAGAAGAAATTTATTTATTTCTACTTCTTGAGCATCTATTTATAGGCATTGATTAATTGAAAATTAGAAGTATATAGATGGAGCACATTTCTTGCCACTTTACTTCTTTATCTGTTTCCTTCTCTTTCGAGTTTTTGTTTTATTAATGGCATTGATTAAAGGAAGGTGTACAAGAAACCCTCCAAGGCTCCAATACCATGGACTAACTTCAGTCGCTGCCTTTTAATTTTGTTTCTCAGATATGTAATTGTATATTTCTCAGTCTTGTATCTCCGGTACCGTGCTGGTATTGTCACAGATGAGATGCTTTCCATGCCAAAAGCTCCATTTCTTGCTGTTGGCCTCTTGGAAGCTCTTGGTGCTGCTACTGGAATGGCAGCTGGAGGTAACGTTTTTAATATTACCTAATGCATTTCAATTTTGCTTTCTTTCAACGCTTATAATCTTGGGATTTTTTTCATTTCTAAATGACCATCAGGAACTTCTCTGAGTTATATGTGGGTACATAATTAAAACGTCTCCAACAATCATTTTCTGTACTAGTTCTAGTGCACTCCTCATTTTGAACACCATGTAACCCCAAACCTGTTAATTGCTGAATATTGGCCCTTCTTATGCAAGCTTTGTAGACTCTTCATGAGTTCTGTTTTATGTTTTTGGTTTCAGTATTATAAACAGGTTTACATGTTTTTAATTCTGTGGATGCCATGCCTAATTTCTGCTAGATTAATCTTTTTTTATGGTTACAGAAATAGCTGATTTATACTGAGGATTTTAGTCTGTTATACTTAAAGCTTCATACGCAAATATCATTCCTCACTTTATTTTCTTTTCCTTTAATCAGCAATTCTTTCTGGAGCATCAATTCCAGTTTTGTCTCAGGTAATCCGGTTTCAGTGCATGCTTTCGAATACAACTGTTTGTTGTTATATGTGAAATTCTGTTCTGGTGCTCTAGTTATACTGTGTTTCCTGAAACGAGTGTATCTCTGAATTTCTTAAGCTAGCACAATGTGGTTTGAACAAATGAGGTGATTATCCAACTAGATGATGCCATGCTTTATAGAAAATTTGAAAGAAAAAAAAAGATAAATAAATGCAGCTGTAGATGTTTAAATACCGCATTTTTTTTAGATCAATTAATTGGAGTTGATGCATTCCTTACAATCAGAATATATCATTATATCTATATACAATACAACCTATTAATAATAGAGTGAGCTTCAATGGAGGGATCACAATTAGATGTCTTAATGGCTTCAAAATTGTATACTTTTTTCTAAGGATGATCTATGAATGAAGACTTGAAAAATAGACAGTTTGGATTGTTGAAATACAGTGCAGAGTGGGCCCCACTAGGGATCCTAAACTTATTTGGGAGCTCTGTCGATAGAAGGGGACTCTTTGTACCAAATCTCTATAGATATTTCCAATAAATGACGTGGCTTGATGCCAGTACAAGAATACTGAAAGTTGGATGTTTAAAATATTCCTGTACTTATTCTGCAGACGTTTCTTGTTTGGCAAATTCTCCTGTCAATTATTTTCCTTGGAAGGAGATATAAGGTCAATCAACTTTTGGGGTGCTGTTTTGTAGCCATTGGTGTAATCATAACTGTAGCGAGGTAAGCCATATACTTAAACGTCTTTTTATTTATACTTATGACCTTAAGATGATGCTTGTCTCTAAACTATATTCATTTAGTTTTTTCTGTGTCAACCTGAACAATTTGTTCCTCTAAGAATTGTGAAATTTGAGTGACATAGGTTGACTGAGAGAGAAAAAACATTGAAACAGTGTTATCAAAGTGCAGCTTCCCCATGGATGCTGATTTTGGTCGTAGTGATCTCACGGTGTAGTTTACATTCTAAAAGACTAGTTCAGACGTGCTGAGAATTCAAAACTCGTTAAGACTGTTGAGTACACTGGTATGAAGGCAAGCCATTGCGTAGATTCTGTTGTTGATTGGGTTCAGGAATTTTCCCTTCTGAAAAACTAGTCAAACCCTGTTAAGAGTTCAAAACTTGTTAGGGCTGTTAACGTCCGTTAGTTACGCTGCTGTGAGTGTAGGCGCCATTGCATAGTTTCTGTTGCTCAGTTACTGTTTGGGTTCAAGCATCTTACACTGCAAAAAAGAAAACGAAAATATGTTAACGAAGTTGAAACAGACAGACAGACAGACACGCATGTACTATAGGTGGATTTTCAATTGTGGGATGTCGGGATGTCCCAGATCACTACACGATGTTAATTGCATTGGTCACACAATGAAATCAACATGATCAGTGCTGCATTGAGGGGCCTTGGGCATCACTGGTGATTATTAGATCCTTTCCGAAAGGTTGACAGTTGATATTAAATACCTTTTCCAATTATAGCCAAATGTTCACCTTGGTAATTCATGGGAAACTTGGAAGCAATCCTTGATAGCTTTTGGACTGGAAGAAAATCCTAGTAACCACAACAACAAAGTTATGAACTTTCTCCCTCCTATGTTTTTATGGCCACATAAGTAGTTGATGGTCTCACTAAGTAACGGCCAAACTTTATATTTTAGAAAAATAACCAGTCTATCATGATTTACTTCATGAGATGATATTTTTACTTTTTTTCTCTGAAAAAACCAGTCAGCTAGAATTTGGGTTCCTCTTTGGTATGTGCATTATGATTGTCAATGTTAGCATGTCAAGGACTTACCATTTTCTCTCTCTGAAGTGGATCTAGTGCTGGACATTCATTAAAAGAAGCTGGTATATTTTGGAGTCTTCTCATGATAGTTTCATTTTTGTTCCAAGCAGCTGATACAGTGCTGAAGGTTGTAAAATTTCTAATGGTTATGTAACTTTTCTACTTTTTGACGTTGTATTACATTCTCTGTAACAGGAAACTTTTTATCATTTTGTAGGAAGTAATTTTTCTGGATGCTCGTCAGCAATTAAAGGTACAACCGGCTATACACAGTTTTCGTCAGTATGTTCCTAGATCAGTTGTAAGCTTGTAACTTCTGCTTTCTGAAGGATTGGGAAGCAACAAGTAAGATAAAGGATATAACTTAGATGAATAAGATTACCACTGAAACCAAGACTAAAAATCAATGACATAATTTGGAATTTTAAGATGTTTTACATGCTTGTAGGGAATAGGGATAGATATTGAATGAAAATATTATTTTTTTCTCCTTCTTTGAGATTAAAAAGCAGCTCAACAAAAAATTATATATGCACAATGAAATTGTATTAAATTTGTGATTTTTTTTGGGGGTTATTTTTAATCTAAGAATTTTTGTTACATCCAACCTGTTACAGGGAAGTTCGGTGGACCTATTTGTTGTAAATTCCTTTGGGTCTGCTTTTCAAGTAAGTATCAAGCAACGAGTTGAAATTCAGATTGTTGGGTGTTTCAAAGTTGTGTTGTGTTCATCTTTTTATGTTGTCTTCCATTATCAAATTTAAGTGAAAGCCAAATATTGTTGTCTATATGAATTGCAGGCAATATTTATATGCCTTCTCTTACCTTTTTTGTCCAAATTATGGGGTATTCCATTTGGTCAACTGCCAAACTATCTCAAAGACGGTGCAGCTTGCTTTCTAAATGTGGGTACCTTATCAAATGGTAAGATATATCTCTGACCTTCTCTTCTACAGTTAATTTGAATTCATTTAAATACTAGTTAGTGGTATTTTCTTTACAAGCCTTTGAATTTATTTGTTATACTAAATCTCATATCAGCTTATCCTGCATTCTTTATTCAGATTTAAAATTTGTTGATGTGCAAATTTGAAATGAAATGCATGTATATGTCAATGTGCAACTCAACAAAGAGCGAGCTACTGAAAAAACCAACTGGTAACCAAGGTGGTGTCCGATCGGTCACCACTAGGGAGCAGTATTGATGATCGTAGGAACCCTAATTATGAGTGAGTGTGAGGAAAACACTTGAGTGGTTGTAACTGTTTCTCCTTCTTTGACAGTGAGAATCTTATAGAAACCCTGGGATAGCTCATATTGAGTGAGCCTTGTAAGTTCTTGTGTTGTTTGTGTGATTGGTTTACTTTTTTTGTTTCTCGATCGCGTTAAACTTGTTCTCTCCAGTAGATTAAGGGCCTGATTTCCTAACATGAGTAGGTTACAACCCAAAATAATAAAGTCTTCAAGTAGTTTACATCCCGAAATAATGTAGAGGATAGTAAGGCTGTAACAAGAGTGGGGTTTGGCCCCTTATAGTAATCTTTACACTGCAATTTAAGTGCATAATTTGATTACATTCAACTTTGGCTTGCCACAGGATGCGATGGTGCCCCCTTACTTCCTTTGCTGTTTGTTGTTGTCAACATGGGTTTTAACATATCATTGCTGCATCTTCTCAAGATATCTTCTGCGGTGGTATCTTCCCTCGCATCAACATTTTCAGGTATGTCAATTTTACTGAAGTAACTTATATATGAAAAAGCTGCGAAATAAAAATAAACAAAAAAATAGTAAAAAGAATTTAAAGTGAAAATTCCATGCGAAAGGTATTGCAGCAAGCAACTATCACAGCTGGTGCATGAAAAATGGGAATCTGAAATTTTGGCTTGGTTTGTGTGG